>NC_027755.1:34867617-34933224 GCF_000695525.1 Brassica oleracea var. oleracea | reverse complement strand
ATTCGAAACCCTAACTTCAATCGAAATATCCCCAAATCGATTTAAAACTGAAAAGAAACCCTAAATCTCGAGGAGAACAACATCCGACCAAAACAAATCCATAAACGAACGATAGGAGGCTTCGATTTACCTTCGATATCACCAAGTCGTCTGTCGCCTCTTCGATCGCCCGGAGCTTTTTTTTTTTTAATCTCCTTCGCGTTTAATTTTTTTTTCCCTGAACCAAATTCATCCCGACATCGAACCGGGGAAGGGATGACACGTCGGTAAGGATTCAATCCTTCCAGCCTTCTAATTAAGTTACGGTCCTTAATAAACCGTACTTAATTAAATTTTTTTAATTCTATTTTTCCTAAAACCGCGAGCTAAGGACTCAATAAACCGACCGTTGCGGTTGGTCTAACAGTAGTGCGGGCTTACTTCAGGTTAGCATGAACTATATTGACTATTTTATAAAATAAAATATGCGACTGTTGCTATCTATTACGTAATGTTATTTAAGTTGATATATGCGACCAACCTTATGCTAGAGAATATATTTTTAAATATGGTCTATCTAAGGTGCTCTAGAATTTTTTTAAATAACATTTAGAAGACATACACAACTGCCACATATGATGGCTTTTTTTTTAATTTTTTACAAAATTCAGGTTATAACTATTTAAAAGATCTTCAATTAATATATATGGGATCCTAATTTCATCAAAAAATATAGTATCTTAATTTATTAAAATATGAAAATTAATTAATACTAAAAGAAAATACTACAAAAAGTACAAAAATACAATAATTATATGAGAAATATTATTATACTTTGTGTTTTTTTTTGCTAAAAATCATTATAAATTTGTTGCAGTATCAGATTTAGGAGTGTTAATATTTCTCATGTTTGGTTATCAGTTCAGAAAATTATTTACTTATATGATTGACAAAAGAAATTGGATAACACACAACATAATTGCAATTTATGGATTTTACAGGTGTCAATTTATATAGAATCTTAGCTAATTAACTAAAGTTTGATATGTTTATATCAACATGACACATAACAGATTTGTAGTTCATCACGTTATGACGTATGTTAAAAATGTGTGATTATTATAATACGTGATAATATTATTTCCTTTCTAGCAAAGTCCTTAATAGTAAGTAAGAATACAGTAAAAAAAATTTTATCAAGAAAATATGTAAAAAGAAAATTCTTAAAAGAAAATTATACAAAGATAACATTCATAAATTGGTCAAAGGTATACATTTAAAAAGTAATGCTGTTTGATTATGTGTATCTGCAAAATCTGTCAAGGTGGCAAAAATGAAATTTACTATATATTAGAACAAAATATCCTCATTCACATAGATATGAAGTGGAGTAAAAAGTATATTTCAAACTAAACTTTACAGGTTGAGTTTTTACGAATTGTAGAATAATGTATATTTTAAGGGAAATTGCACTCAATAACATTCAAAATATTAAAATTAAAAATCTAATCAATGATATATTCTTAATATGCAATGAAAATTGGTTAGTTCATCAATTGTCCCATGATTAGAAATTGCATGACCAACAAAAAATTAATAATATAATATCTAACTATTTTATTTAGTACACCGTTATATAATAAAATTACCATCATATCCTTTTATTTCATCGGCATGACCATAACCGACTATTGATTAGATAATTATTCAGTAGTGTATGAAATTTAAATCATGGATTAATATACTTCACATATTTACACTGTTTAAGAATAATGCAAACCAGTTTCTTTGTGAATCTCAAAGACTAACGAAGGCGACAAAATTAGATGGAACAACGATAGCCACAAATAAGAGGAAGGTAATGAAGCAGAGGCGACACACAGATGACATATTCGATGTCAGTGAGGATGAAGCCGGCGAGTCAAAAACCAGAGAATCTTGATTCAAAGGCGGCAAAAACGAGTAAAGACCAAAAAATCGGTTTTCCTCGTATCGCCAACTGTAAACTCCTTTGATGTCGCCGATCTCAAACATTTTTGTTGCTATTAATTTTTCCTTCATCATCTTTTTTTTGGACATAGACTATCTTCACCGTGACTCAGAAGAGGAAATTGTTATCCCTGTAAATTTATTTAGGTATTACTATTTTATAATTTGAGGCATTTAGTATATTATCTCTAGACCATTTCATAATTTTATTTATTTATACTATACTATTTATCATGTTCAGTCTATTTATATTTTCATTTGTATGCAATGTTTTAAAATATTTATTATCTATACCATTTGTTTATGTATTAATAAGTAGTTCAATACTATTTTACATATGATGGTCTTTTTGATAATTTGCGGATATAAATGGAATACACATTTCATTATGTACTATTTGAAAAGAGTTTATAATATTATCGTGTACATTTAAAAGAACGTTATTAGCGACGTCTCCAATATTACCCCTCCGCATTTGTTGCATTCTACTCCGCACCTTAAGTCGAATCAATCAGAAATTTAAACAAGACCTCTTTTTAGTCTCCATTACCGATGTTACGCTCTCGTACATCCCCGATGATTTTTTTTTTACTTGAAGGTCATCAAATTGGATTCTCCGATTGATTATTAACATTGATGATTGGTATCGTCTTCGTTGTTTCTTCTATGTTTTAACACTTCTTATTTTGCAAGTATATTTTATTATTCAACTTATATAGTGTAGTTTAATATTAAAAATAGAATTTTTAGTAATTAAACTCCTCGACTAAAGATGAATAGTAAAAACACACTTTCAACTAAAAATCTTGTGAAATAAACCCTCAACTTTAATTTCGTTAACATATGTTACCTTCTGTCTAAAAAATCGTGACGGATGGTAACATACGTTAACGGTTTATAAGTTGAAGGTTTATAATGTTGAAAACTTAGTTGAAGGTTTTTTTACTATTCAAAAATAGTTGAGGATTTTTATCACTAAAAGTCATTAAATGTTTTAAAATATTTATTATCATTTATACATTATTTTAGATTGATATAAACCTTTAAAACTAATTTATAAATTTTAATACATTACTTTATAACCGATTTATAAATCTTCATAAATATTTTAATACTTTTACATATGATTAATACGGTTTCACAATGATTTCATAAGTTTTTACAATTTTTGCTACTTGTTAGTATAAAATAATCTAACATTTTTCGTGATACTACACAAACATAAAGTAATACAATAAATCAAGAACAATATATCAAATATATTATTGATCAAGAAAACAAAAATATAATGTATTTACTCAGAAATAAATGAGAATAAAAATAATCATGCATTATTTTTGGAGGATATGAGGAAAATATGAGCCGGATGACGGAAATCATGAAAATAGGAAAAAATGCGTCATACTCTAAATAGAAATATTGACTTCATAGATGAATTATCCTCGACACTACTTAAGATTTAATATAACTAGGTAACTTTAAATTATTTGATATTTAACAATGACGATATAAACACACAAATTTTTCATATCATTATTGCCAAATATCAAATAATTTAATATTTTGAAGTTATAATAAGTTGTAAGTAGTGTTGAAAATTATTTATTTAGGATGTATAAATTAATTTTATAGTAAATTAATGTATTAAAATTTATAAATTAGTTTTAAAGGCTTATAAATCAATCTAAAACAATGTATAAATGATAATAAATATTTTAATAACATTTAATGACTTTTAGTGATGAAACCCCTCAACTATTTTTAAATCGTAAAAAAACCAATCAACTAAATTTTCAACATTATAAACCTTCAACTTATAAACCGTTAACATATGTTCCCCTCCGTCACGATTTTTTTAGACGAAATGTAACATATGTTAACGGAATTAAAGTTGAGAATTTATTTCACATGATGTTTAGTTGAGATTTTTTTACGATTCATCTTTAGTTGAGGAGTTTAATTACTAAAAATCCTAAAAAATATTATATACTATTTTTTATTTTAATTTTATTTAAAATATTGTAAGTATATATTATATTTTATATCAGAGTTTAGAGTTGAGTGATTCAGGTTTAGAGTTTAATATTTAAAGTATGTGAGTGAGAGTAGAAGTATGATATTAATTGGATTATGTAAATAGAATGTCTCTCTATTTTATCCTATTTCTGGGTGTTCTATTATATTGTTTTGTACATAGAAAACAATGTCACTGGCACGCCTCCATTGTTTGTCATCTTCCTCTGTAAAGTCCGTTTGCAATTCATCTCTCTTTTACGGAATCTCTCAAATACCATAATTTTTAAAGACGCCATCACAGTCACTAGAGGCCCATCAAATAGCCAATGATTTGTTACGTTGTTTCCATCAACTTGTCCTTATCTTTTGGAAAGTTACTCGTTCAATCCGATAGTTGTAAAAGACGCCATATGAGGTTAAAAATTGAGCTTTATCAAAGATTAGTGTTTGCGATCAACTGGGCATCATAGTTTTTTTTATATATTGGACCTTCTTCAACCTCAATTTCTGCTGGCCACATTTGCACTCGTCGATGTCATTTCTTACTTTCTCTATCACCGGTTACTTAGAGCATCTCCAACGTATATCTCTATAATTTTCTCTAAAATAGAAATCTCTATTATAGAGGTGAAAATGCTCCAATGTATGCCTCTATAATAGAGTTCCTCTATTTTAGAGGAAAATATAGAGAAAAGTTATTTCTTGCCTCTATATTTAGAGGTGAAAATAGCATATCTCTATATTTTTCCCTATAAATAGAGGAACTCTATTATAGAAGTATACATTGGAGTATTTTCACCTCTATTATAGAATTTTTCTATTTTAGGAGGAAATATAAAGATAGAAATAGAGGTGAGTTGGAGATGGTCTTAGAAACAATAAGCGTATATTTAGACAAAACGTGCATGAAATGTTATTAGATTAGTAACATCGAATCAAAGCTATTTTCTTAATTTTGATTCAAAAATTAGTTAGTTGGCAACCCGTTATTATTTACCTCAGATTTTGGCTTTTTCACTCGAGTACAGGTCAAATTTTCTTATAACAATTGTTTTGAAAAACACTTTCAAAGGTTGAGTAATCAAAATCTACTTTGCTCATGATTTTTCAAAGGATGCTACTTTGAATGGAAATAAAACAACAACGTGAGAAACAAACAAAAAAGTAGGCAGATTGGTGTTTGAACTTTTGAAACATCGATCAAGTTTGATATAGTTGACTCAGACATATCCAAACGATACTAATTTTCAACTAAAAACTATTTCGACTGTTAATTTGATATTGCCTTTTTCTATGATATTAATTAATATCTGTGATTTTCATATAAATATTTTTTCATATAAATATTTTTTCATATAAATATATTATTCAAACTAATGAGTACTCAGGTTTATTAGATAAAATATAATGTGTGACATAAAAATTATAATTAATTAAATTTTGGTATATATATTATTAATTTAAATTAGTATATGCATTATAAATTGATTTAAAGTAATCATCATTTTCATTTTCCTTGATTCTAAACAATTTAATTTTATTAAAACTGAAATAATAAAATAAAATATTTATAATACTAGAAATAATAAAACTGAACAAGAGTATATATCTTCTTGATTCCTTAACACATTGAGTTTTCCACATGAGAGATGCGGCTGATACAGTTCCCATTGTCTACTACAGTCATCCATAGCAAGTTTAATGGAAAGTTCCAGCCAAGATATGAAAAAAAAAAAGATATGAAAAACGGCGTGGTATAGATATATCATCCGATGCCATTGAACCACTAGTTTGGTTTTATGGAGGAACTTCCAAGTCTTTGTAGATGAGTGTTTCCATAATCTAATTGGACCACCTGAATGCAGAGAAGAAGGCTCAGCTCGAATGCTCCAGTACTGACCATTTCCTTGTTCACAAATCTGTTTTCAGGAAGTCATAGGCTAAAGGTATGAGTTTTAAGGACGTTTTGTCGCTTTATGTAATATAGAAATAAATAAATAAAATTCTAGGCCAAAATATACATCAAATAATATAATATACACTTTGATCGAAAATAATATAATATACACTATATATGACTTCCCAACATCTTTTATATGATCTACAACTAAAAGTCTGCTCCAAACAATCAGAGAGAAAATCAAGTTATTTCTTCAGCCAGGAAAAAAAAAACTAATCTCCATTCCTCCTTGATGGCTTTTGTTTTCTTCAAAATTATATTATTTGAAAAAAATAAGGCGACCAAGAACAAGAAGCAACCTCGGTGTCTTCCCAGGAAGTAGCGTTCTGTTGAATTCTAAACTTACGAAGTCAAAACTTTTAAAAATGCATACTTTTCTTCTCCTTCAAGGCTCTCCACACCATTTATATAATCCAACTCCAAGTTCACAAACTCATCACAACAAATTTCATCAGTTCGATTTGACTAGTGAAAATATATATACAAAAAAAAAAAGGAAAAAGAATTTCTGTTATACTCCGAAGCGTCTAAAAGAAAATTATAAATCATGATGAACAAAGTTGTTCTGAGTTCGATTCTGTTTTTCATGTTGGTGGGTTCGGTTCTTGTAGTGGAGGCTCGTCCCTTGGGTTTAACGAAGGCCGAAGAGAAGCTAGTGGCTAAGTTCTTCGATGGTTTATCACTTGGAGCGATCAAGGAATCGGGTCCTAGCTCCGGTGGTGAGGGTCATAAGGTCGTGGATCGGAGTGAGACGCTTGTATATGTTAAGCAATCCGGTCCCAGCCCGAGCGGACCGGGTCACTAACTAAGGAACCCGTGGTTCCAGAGTTCCTATCGGACTGGTTAAAGTGGCCAGATTACTTTCTTTCGTTTCTTTTATTTGTTATACTTTTCAGATTAGTTGTAGACTTGTAGGTAAGAATTTTTCTTTACCTACCACACAATGATGGACGACAACATTTTAGGAAATCAAGAATTAGTAGAACCTCAATTTATTCTCTGTTGGCCTTTTTTTGAATTATGGAAATTTATTTCAAACAGTTTTCAATGTAATAAAGTTCAATGATTATGTTCATTGATATAATAAATTCATTTAAATTAATGTTTAGTGTAAAAGAAGACCAATACATGTAAATATGTAATTATCTCTCCATTTCATTTTAATTGTCGTTTACTAAATAAAAACATCATCACTAATACACCTATAACCAACAAAAAAATAGATTGAAATATAAAATTAATAAATTTTGTAATGAAATTATAAAACGACATTTATTTTGAAACGAAAAATTTTATTCTACAATGACAACTAAACTGAAACGGAGTGAGTAGTTGGCAATAAAGTATATCACTACAAAATCAGGCAAATCACGGGGAAAACATTCGTCGAAATGTTTATTTCCGATGGATTCCTCACAAAGTTGTCTTTCGGAACTATGTTGTCGGAAAAAAACCCGTCGGGATGTCCTGAATTTTGTTTGACGGATGTTACCAACAACATACCGACCAAAGTGCTCGCATGAAATGTCCATAGGGAATTCCTGACCACCGTTATCCATCGAGAATTCCCGACCAAAGTTTATCACTCGGAATTTCCGACCAAATTCCAAACGACGAATTTCAGTAAAAAATTTATGACGATGAACTTCGGTCGGGAATTCTCAAAGATGTCGGTATTCCCCTATGGCAAACTCCGGTCAGTAATTCCCGACCGTCTACTTCCGTCAGAAATTCCTGGCCACCAGCTTCCATTGGGAAATTCCTGACCGCCAACTTCAGTAGAGAAGTTAAAATATTTTTTTAAAAAATATTTAATTTATTTATTTTTATATAATATTAATACCAAAAACTATTTAAAATATTAATCAAAATCATAACTAAAATTAATTAAAAAGTTGCTAATATAATAAATAATTTTTATAAAATTATAAAAACTAAATAATCATAATTTTGGTTAATTGATATGTTTAGTAAAATTAAAAGTGTAAACTTTAAGGTTTAATGTTTATGATTTAAGTTTTAGAGTTTAAGATTTTAAAATTAAATAAGTTTATATGTTATAGGTTTAGTGTTTGGGGATTAAAATTATAAATTTATAATTAAATTGTATGTTTGATAAAAAAAAGTTTAAAATTAATTTAGTTTAGACTTTATGGTTTATATTTTAATTTTATAGTTTAAAAGATAATAATTTAGTGTTTATAATATAGGGTTCGGATGATTAGAAAAGAAAACATTTAGGCTTTGGAGATTGGAATGTGAAGTTTAAAGTTTAATTTTATGATAATGGATTTAAATTTGAAATTATTAAATTTCGAATTTAAAATATAAAATTTAATGTTTATATTTATGATTTGGGATAGGGTTTATGTTTGGTGTTTGGAGTATAATATTTATGGTTAAGATTTACGATTTGAAGTTAAAATTTTAAAATAATTAAATTTTGACTTTAGATTTAAGATTTAAAGTTAAATTATTAAAAAAGTAGAGTTTTAAGGTTTTTTCTTAGGAGTTAAGGTTTAAAACCATTTTAGGATATAGGGTTTCAAATTGTTACAGTAAAAACCGTGGCAAATCGTGGTATTTTGTGGCTATTATAAGCTAGCTACAAAAAAAATTGTGACAAAATCGTTACAAAAAGATTTTTTGTAAATTGGCCATGAAAAATTTTGTGACTAAACCTGGCAAAAAATATTTTGGTGGACTAGCTATGATTTTAGTCATGTTTTATTTGGTGGCAATTTGTCACAAAATATTTATGGTAAAATCTTGCTATTTTAGCCGCGTTTTATTTTATTTTATAGCAATTTAGTAATTTTTTTCTTACAGTTTACACATGAATAGCGTTTTTTTTTTGTGACTTTTCGTAACATTGTTATGGTCTTTTAAAAAAAAATCGCATTCGTGGCTATAGCAGGTAGCATGAGATAATTGAAAAACACGATGAAAACAAAAGGAAATATTTAAAAAAAAAATTAAAAGTGATAAGGAAATGGAACATAAATATGGTAGATGAAATATTAAAAATGATTTATTATGTAAAATTATCAAAAATGCATTTTTTCCTGTAAAATGGGATCATTATGAGGCCATTTTACAACATTTTCGTATAATTCCAAACGGAGCCCTTTTCTTTCTTCTTGTTCTTGTTTCCCCTCAACCAGATCAGAAGTGAAACAGAGGTGAGCTCAATTCCTCGAGTATGGAACCAACTGCTTTTACACATTCCTCTTCTCTCACTAGATTCCCTTTCCCTCTCAAAGCCACTCTCCGTCTCAACTCCTTACTTCTTCAACCTACCACTCTTCCCATTCACACCACTCCCCGCCGATCAGTTCATCTACTCACCAAATCAGCCTGCGAAAACCACAGTCACCATCACCACCACCACCGACATTGTTGTTCCGTGGGGCAAACGGCATCGAACTATCCTCAGAAAGTGCTGATCGAGTTCGCTAAGGCTATTGGATGGGTTCGATTAGCCAACTTCCTCAGAGAACACCTCCACTTGTGCTGCTCCTCAGCCGTGCTCTTCATCGCCGCCGCCGCTTGCCCTTACTTGATTCCTAAGACTTACATCAAACCTCTTCAGAACTCCTTCATGATTGTTGCTTTCCCTCTTGTTGGAGTAAAGAATTCTCCCTACTTCTTCTTCTTCTTCTTCTTTATACTCTGTTTTTCGTCGAATTAACAAGCTTAGTTTCTAAAGAAAGAATCGGTTTCTCTCTCGTGTTAGATCTCAGCATCATTAGACGCAATTATGGATGTAGCTGGGGGAAAAGTGAACATCCATGTTCTAATGGCATTAGCAGCTTTTGTATCTGTGTTTATGGGAAACGCGTTAGAAGGAGGATTGCTTCTTTCCATGTTCAATCTTGCTCATATTGGTGAGAACCAACTTTGTAGCTCTAATTTGGTAGTTTTTAACCCCAACTGAACTCACTTATGAGTTTGGTAGTTTTTAAAAGTCGTGGTCATCGGTTCGGTTTAAAAAAAAAACATTCTAAAAAAATCATTTTGATTTTAACCAAAATTTCAAATTGAACTAACAAAAAATTTGAACTGTATTAAACAAAATAACATAACTGCCTGAACTTTTAACAAAATTTAATTGAATTCTAACCGAAATAAAAAAAAAAAACTTTGTAAATTTGGCAAAATTTTCATTAAAAAAACTTTTACCGAATATCGAACCGAGCCGAATTTTTGAGTTAATTCAATTCGGTAAGATTTTGTGCAAACCGCACAAATCATTCAAACCAAACCCGCACTGGTCGGGTTGAGATTTGAGTATGCATCTTGACATTCTTTTTCTGTAGCTGAGGAATTCTTTACTAGGCGTTCCATGGTCGATGTTAAAGAGTTAAAGGAGAGTAATCCAGAGACTGCATTGGTGATTGATGTGGATAATGACAATGTACCAAACTTCTTTGATTTGTCATACAAAAGCGTCCATGTGCACAATGTAGAAGTTGGATCCTATATATTAGTAGGAACTGGTGAGGTTTGTGAATCCTGTCTCTTTTGCTTTCGATTTCTTCAAAATTCTTAAAACTTTTACCGCCTTAATTTAACTGAAGCTGTTTTCTATTTGTGTTCAGATTGTGCCTGTGGATTGCCAAGTCTATCAAGGTAATGCAACCATAACGGTTGAGCACTTGACTGGTGAGGTGAAGCCATTGGAAGCAAAAGCTGGAGATATAGTGCCTGGTGGTGCGAGGAATTTGGATGGGAGAATAATTGTGAAGGTATACATATAATTTGACTATATGCGTAGGTTCTCTAGCTTATTCTTCTTCCATGAACTACATAACCAGGTTATGAAGGCATGGAATGAGTCGACACTAAATAGGATTCTACAGTTGACCGAGGATGCAAACTCTAATAAACCCAAAATTCAGAGATGGCTGGATGAGTTTGGTGAGATTTACAGCAAGGTGGTGGTTGTTTTATCAGTATCTATTGCCTTCCTTGGTCCAGTTTTTTTCGAATGGCCCTTTCTCAGCACCATAGGTATTGTATACCAGTCCTTTCCTTCTATTTTTAAATGGAGTATTGACTTACTTTAAAGTCCCTAAAAATGGTTGATATTTAATGATGCACAGCATGTAGAGGATCTGTTTACAGGGCATTAGGATTTATGATGGCGGCATCACCGTGTGCCTTGGCAGTTGCTCCATTAGCTTATGCTACTGCTATTAGCTCATGTGCCAGAAAGGTATCTTACTAGTATTCTATGTAGTCAAGCTGAGTAAACTGAAGTTGATAAGTTCTTTGCTAGCTCTTTCAGTTCTGACATTGGTTTGTACACATCTTATTATTAGCAATACTGTGCTAAAGTTACATTGATGTGATCTTCATGTGTAAGTTGTGATCGTTTTATAGGGAATATTGCTGAAAGGTGGACAGGTACTGGATGCTTTAGCTTCTTGCCATACTATTGGCTTTGACAAAACCGGGACCTTAACAACCGGTGGCCTTACATGCAAAGCAATTGAACCCATTTATGGGCATGAAGAAGGAAATAATGCAAGTGTAACACCCTGTTGTATCCCAAATTGTGAAAAAGAAGCATTAGCCGTTGTAGCTGCAATGGAAAAAGGTACAACACATCCTATTGGAAGGTACTACTTGTTAAACCTTCCTATTGTCTCAAATTATATCATCATTATACTAGTATCTTTCCATTTCAACATTTCAAACTCTAAGAATGTTTGCTAGAATTAGCTAACTTATTATATAACTCGCTGTCAGTAACAGAAGCAAACCATACTTTTGCAGAGCCATGGTAGACCACAGTATTGGCAAGGACCTGCCTTCTGTATCTGTTGAAAGCTTTGAGTATTTTCCTGGTAGAGGCCTTACTGCTACAGTTAACTGTGTTGAGGTGCAAGCAATTTATTTACTAGATTATGTTACCTCCATTTAATATCTTTATAACTCTCAATACAGCTTTTATTGCTTTGTTATGTAGTCGGTAACTGAAGACATGAGTAAACTGCAGAAAGCGTCACTTGGTTCTGTAGAATTCATCACTTCACTCTTCAAATCGCAAGACGCGTCTAGGAAGATCAAGGATGCTGTAAACTCATCTTCGTACGGAAATGACTTTGTTCATGCCCTTCTTTCGCTTGATCAGAAGGTATCACTCTTTCTTGATTGAAAGTCTAGAGGTGTTAAACCTGAGATCCAACTCTTTTGACTAGGTAACATTGATTCACCTCGAGGATCAGCCTCGTCCAGAGGTACCAAAAGTTATAGCAGAACTAAAAAGCTGGGGTAGGCTTAGGATAATGATGTTAACCGGAGACCATGAGTCAAATGCTTGGCGAGTTGCAAATGCCGTGGGTATTGATGAAGTCTATTGTAACCTAAAACCAGAAGACAAACTGAATCATGTCAAAAACATCTCAAGAGATTCAGGTTATGATTTTCTTAAAATGGAACCAATTTTTTTTTAGGTTTTGGCTCAGGTTTGATTAAGAGTTAAGTTCGTTCAGTACGTTAGTTTGGTTTTAATCTTTATAACTAGATTTCCACCCGCACAACCGTGCGGTTATATATTTTCATATTTATATATATAGATATTTGTTTTACATAATTATTATATATTTTTAATGTTACTCATATATTTAAATGTTTGTATAATTATGCCAAATATAATAATTTTATAGTTTTCATGCTATAAATTAAAATCATCACATATATATGTTGCTTATTATATATTGTCTTATTGAATTTGCGTTTAATTACTAAACTAAAATTTTTAATGCATGAAACAACATATATGAAAACAATTTTGTATTTAATTTATTATAATCATGATCCGTAATTCAAATCACTAGATTTTTTTAGTAANNNNAAAGTTTAAGATAAGTTAAATTTTTATACATGTATTATATAGTTTACTAATATTAACCCGTTCTACCAACATATTATATTTTTAGCATAAATATTTTATATTTATGAAAATAAAATATGTTAACTTATCAATTTAAAATAATTTTATCATATTTTTTTCAATATAACATTTTTATTTTAAAATGATAGATATTTTTATAAAATTGATAAAATAGGATATAATTTTATTCTTTTAGTAACATTTCATTACTAATTACGAAATTAGTTGAAAATATTTATATTCAATTTATGACAATTAAGATCTTATTATAATCTTTTCAAGAGATTTGTTAGAATTTGTTTTTTAAAATTAAAAGATAATATGATTAAAGTCGTTAAAAATATTATGTATATTAGCATTAGTGATATACATTTAATATAAAATTTAAATGATGGTCCAAATAAAAATATCACTCATCAAAAATCATGATTTTTATTTTATTAGAAAACAAATTTGAAAAAAATTAAAATAAAAATAAATATTTATTTCTAACAAAATCTTTAAAAATTATTATTGAATGTATTTGTGAAATTAATTAATTTCATTTTATTTAAATTTTCGTTTATAAACCAAAACTATATTCAATTTTAATTTCTAATTATATTTTATGATAATTTAAATTAAAACTAACTAATTTTTGAAAGTAAATTTAAAAAGATTCTAAGAAGATTTTAAAAAGATTTTGTTAGAACATTTTAAATATATTCATTTGTATTTCAAATAAAAAGATAAAAATATTAAAAGATATAATAATGAACTTATGTAAAATATGATATTTTCTAGGAATGGTCCAAACTAAAAAAAACACACATGAAAAGAAGTCATGACTTCTGTTTTAATATATAAGATGAATGAAAATTTAAAAATATAGATTTATACTAAACTAAATCAGAATCCTATCCAAATTTTGAACCAAAATAACTAAAATAGGCAATTTAACGAAAATTACCCCAAAATTTTAACCAAACTGAAGTAGATCTAGAATCTAACTGAAAATTAAAAACTTTAGTTCACTTTGGTACAATTTTTAAAAGCCAAACAAGTTTTGTTCGGTGTAGTTCAGTAAGATTTTGTACGAACCGAAAACTGAATTACCTGAACCGAATTACCCATTTGAACCAAACTCGCATGCCTTTAAGAGGCTGAAAATTGAATTCAGGTGATTGAGTTTTTTGTTTAGGTGGAGGATTAATCATGGTGGGAGAAGGCATTAACGATGGTCCAGCTTTAGCAGCTGCAACTGTAGGGTTTGTCCTTGCTCAACGTGCAAGTGGCACGGCTATAGCGGTTGCTGATGTCTTACTGCTTCGAGACAACATCACTGGTGTTCCCTTCTGTATTGCAAAATCCCGCCAAACAACAACACTGGTACTAACAACAGACTTAATAACACGAAAACCAGATGTAAACTTGTCAGATTTATATTTTATAACATCATTTTGCAGGTTAAGCAAAACGTGGCCATTGCGTTAACCTTGATACTCTTGGCCACTCTCCCATCAGTTCTCGGATATCTTCCTTTATGGTTAACGGTAATGATCATGTTCTGCTTCTCCAAAGCTTTTTTAAAACAGTTTCTATTGACTTATAATGTACTCTATATCACAGGTGCTGTTACATGAAGGTGGAACGCTTCTTGTTTGCCTTAACTCGATACGCGGTTTAAACGATCCATCATAATCATGGAGACAAGACATAACTCAAATGAGCAGCAACTTCAACTAAGACACTTGTGTAATGATCGAACTCAATTTCATATAATCAAGTGTTAGAAAATTTGAATTGAATCTCAAAATCTATTTAAATCTCTAAACCCTACACTACGATCAATATTAGCTCCTTGCACCATACACGAACTTCCTCCTCCGCCATTTCCTAGCTGTAAATCGCAATCATCAAAGCATCATCATCTGGTGTGACATCAGACAAGGCAACGGCTGGGTTGGCTGAACCCAAACCAAGTTCTAAGACAGAATTACTCTATAATTTTCTATATAATTTTCTAAAATTAGAATAACTCAATTATAGAGTGATTTTTACTGCAACATAATTATTCCATTATAAAATAGAAATAGAATAATATTTTCTTTCTACTCTATAAATAGTAATATTACTCTACATTTTACTATAAATAGAATAATAATGTTATTGGACCAAAAGTTTTTTTTTTGCAGCAAACGGTTGTTCTATTACTCAAACTTGTTGTGGTCTGGGTAACCAGACCGGAATAGAACAACCAATAAAACAAAAAGATCTATGGAAAGAACGAGCATTCCTAGCCAGCGAATCAGCGATTTCATTTTACGCCCTCGGGAAGTAGCTGATCTTGAAGTCTGGAAAACACATCTGAAGAATTTGAATGACCTCCAGTTCAGTTGAGAAGTTTGGCCATGCGTGTGGGTCTGTTATCATTGCAATCAGGTCCTTGCAATCTGTCTCAAATCTCTGACAGGTCGAATGTTGTAGCATGTTCTCCATTGCTCATCTTAGCGCCTCCAGTTCCGAGTGTAGTGTTGTCTCACGCCTCCTTAAGTTCCGTGTATCCATTAATTGGATCTTTTCCATGCTATCCTTCCAGATCCATCCAATCCCGCTGAACTGATTTGTGGAGGTCCATGAACCATCCACCATGCAAATATTACTCATGCTTAAGGTTTGTGTTTCTTCAACAATTTATGCATGTGGAGGTACATGTATAGTATCCTTTGCATTGTACCAAGCCTGGCACTCACTCTCTGCATATCTGACTAGCTCCAACGGGTCCTTATCTATACCTCTGAATAATTTATCATTCCTAACATTCCAAATGTACCAGATTATCCAGGGATAAGAGTCTTTATCATCTTCTGGCTCCATAATACTATTCTTCCTCCAAAATAGATAGTCTATGTTGGCGTATATACTCGAGATGGGTAAAGTTTGAGAGCTTGATGGTGTTGATGATAATGCTCATGCTTGTAAAGCCAGTGGGCATTCGAAGATCGCATGAGTAACAGTTTCTTCTGGCTCACCACATCTTGGGCAGTAGTTATCACATCGCATATTGCGACGTACCAGATTCTTTGTGACCGCTAACTGCCCTGAGATTAATTGCCATATTAGATGACAAATCTTTTGTGGTGCATTCACTTTCCAAACAAAGACTTGAAGTTTGGTTATACTGGGCTCTAGCACCTCTTCTTTCTCGTCATCTGTCAGGATATTTGTAGCCACCCAATATCTAGACTTGACTGTGTATTGACCATTTTTGGTATAGCTCCAACAAAAAATATCACGTCGATGAGTAGGGCTTATAACCAGACTCTGAATCATTGGTATGTCTTCTTGGTCTACATAATGTTCTAGTTGTCTAGCGTCCCACTCCTTTGATTGAAAATTAATAAGACTGCTGACGGTCATCTTTGGATTTACTACTGGGATCCTGGCCCGAACTGGCCTTGCTAGATTTACTATTGGACCAAAAGTTACTTATTCCATTTTAGAAAATATTATAGAAACGTATTAGAGATGCCTATTATAGAAGCGCATTAGAGATGCCCTACGTTAAAAGAATTTTATCTCGCTATCTCTGGACTTTGCCATTTTTCTTTTAACTTTATGTGATATTCTTCTCTTTTTTATTTATTTAATTTTTTTAATCTTTTTCGAGCAAATATCACATTTTAGAAATAAAATGATAAATACATAAAAATTCAACTGTTAAGATTTGAAACAAAAAAATAATAGTAGCATCAATTTCGAATCAATAATAAATAAAAATAAATTCGGTTTTTTCAAGCGCCATCTAGTCAAGTAGTAAAGAAGAATGTAGACAAAAAGAATGTAAATGAATAGTCTTATAGTCACGAGATGATCACGTGAGATATGGAAAGACCCACCGAAAGAATCGGACGGCACAGACCATTTCTTATATTTTATCTTCAGCCGAGTTAAAATAAAAAAGAAAAGATCGTACGGCTAAGACGGAAGCAGGTTATTCTTGTTATTAATCTGAACCGTGAAAAAGAAAAAAAAAGGATATATTTTTTTTTAAGCAGGGTAGGGTTTTCGAGCAAAGGCATCATCGTTGAGAGACTTGAGCAAGTATATAAACTCAAACCTTTTCTCCATCTCTCTCCGCTGCGGTCTCACCGTGCTGACCACAACCCCCCGACTTCGTCTTCCGTCGTCCTTAACTTATCCCTATTTAAAATAAAACAAAACTAAAAAAAATGGCCCAGGCTCCTCCTCCTTCGTCTTCTCCTCCGGCTACAGACGGGACAACGGTGGCTTCTGATGGACTCAATCTCGGTTCTATGTGCTCCCTCTACATCGGAGATCTGGATTTCAGCGTCACTGATTCTCAGCTCTACGACTATTTCACCAAGGTCTGTCAGGTCGTATCCGTTCGCGTTTGCCGTGACTCGGCCACCAATACTTCTCTTGGATACGGCTACGTCAACTACAGCAAAATCGATGATGGTTTTGTGCCCTAAAGCTTCCACCTTTTTTGATATTTAACATTGCACATTATGATTATGATCTGTTTTAGGATAATCTGAGTGATGGGTATTGCTTAGATGGAACTGTTAATGCATGTTTGTGTCAGAAAGTATGTTTCTTTGCGTCTAACTTGAAGTCTTTGGTTGTGTTTTTTTTGTGTCCTCAAGTTTCCACCTTTTTTTTCATATTTATCATTCCGCATTGTGCTTATGATCTGTTTTAGGATAATCTCAGTGATGGGTATTGCTTAGATTGAACTTTTAATGCATGTGTGTGTCGAAAGCGGTTGTGTTCTTTGTGCCCTAAAGTTTCCACCTTTATGACATTTATCATTCCGCATTATGATTATGATCTGTTTTAGGAGAATCTGAGTGATGGGTATTTGCTTAGATCTCACTTTTAATGCAATGTTTGTGTCGAAAGTATGCTTCTTTAAGTCTAATTTGAAGTCTTTGTTACTTTGGATTGAGTCTTGTGTTTTGTAATGACAGCGGAAAAGGCAATGAAGAAGCTGAATTTCACTCATCTCAATGGCAAGATGATCCGTGTTACTTACTCTTCTCGGGACTCTGCTGCTCGTACAAGTGGGATTGGCAACTTATTCGTCAAGAATCTGGACAAGTCGGTTGACAACAAGACGCTTCACGATACCTTCTCAGAGTGCGGAAACATCGTGTCCTGCAAGGTCGCTACTGACCACATGGGCCAGTCCAGAGGATACGGTTTCGTGCAGTTCGAGAGCGAGGACTCAGCTAAAACCGCTACCGAGAAGCTCAACGGTAGAATCCTCAACGACAAAGAGATCTTCGTCGGACCGTTTCTCCGGAAGGAGGAGCGTGAGTCTGCTTCCGATAAGACCAAGTTCACCAATGTCTACGTGAAGAATCTCTCGGAGACGACTACTGACGATGAGCTGAAGGCTGCTTTTGGACAGTACGGTGGCATCTCGAGCGCTGTGGTTATGAGGGACGGAGACGGGAGGTCCAGGTGTTTCGGGTTTGTCAACTTCGAGAGTGCGGAAGACGCGGCTCGCGCTGTTGAGGGGCTTAACGGGAAGAAGTTTGATGATGACAAGGAGTGGTATGTTGGTAAAGCTCAGAAGAAGTCCGAGAGGGAAGTTGAGCTGAGCAGAAGATATGAGCAAGGCGTGAGGGAGACGGCGGGGAACGGATTCGATGGTTTGAATTTGTATGTTAAGAACCTTGACGAGACCGTCACGGATGAGAAGTTGCGTGAGCTGTTTGCTGAGTTTGGTACTATTATTTCCTGCAAGGTCAGTATTGTTTTGCTTTTGAGCTTTACTTCTTTTTTACTTTTTGTTTGTCTATTGAATTGAATTGAATCTGAACAATCAGGTTATGAGAGACCCTAATGGAATTAGCAAAGGATCAGGATTTGTTGCCTTATCTGCTGCCAGTGAAGCTTCTAGAGTGGTAAAGACATTTACTAAACTGTTTTTGAGTCTCGTTTTTATGTAATATGTTTTTTTGGCAGCTGAACGAGATGAATGGTAAAATGGTTAGTGGCAAACCGTTGTATGTGGCGCTTGCACAAAGGAAGGAAGAAAGAAGGGCTAACCTGCAGGTAATTTACTTAATTGACCAACCTTATCATCATCATCATCAGTTACTTTGGTTTGATCCATCATATCATTATGGGTGTTGTTGCAGGCACAGTTTTCTCAGATGAGACCTGCCTTTGTCCCTGGTATGAGTCCTAGTATGCCAATATTCCCAGGTGGTGGTGCTCCAGGTATTGGACAGCCCATGTTTTACGGTCAAGGGCCTCCACTAATCATCCCTCACCAGGTAACCCACTTTTTTCTCTAAAGCTGAGATTTGTTTAATTTGATGTGCTCATTTACTTAAAAAATAATAATAATCTTTGATAGGGTGGATTCGGATATCCGCCTCAGATGGTTCCTGGAATGAGGCCAGGCTTTTTTGGGCCGATGATACAGCAAGGCCCACGACCAGGTGGAAGGCGGCCAGGTGATGGGCCCATGCACCATCAGCTTCAGCAACCAATGCCTTTTATGCAGTCACAGGTTAGTTAGTGATTTAGATTGATCGTTGAAGCCCTTGCTTTAACTTTGTTCTCTTCTTGTCTAGATGATGCCAAGAGGACGTGGGTACCGTTACCCACCTGGTAGAAACATGCCAGACGGTCTAATGCCAGGAGGAAGGGTTCCATTTCCTTATGACTCTAATGGAGTGCCTCTTGGTCAGCATTTGCCCGCCGGTGCATTGGCTTCTTCCCTTGCTTCTTCCCTTGCTCAAGCTTCCCCTGCTCAGCAGAGAACTGTAAGCATCTCTCTCTCTCTCTCTCACAATATATAGTCCTGGGGGGCTTGGAGAAGAGTATGTTTTACTTACATGGTATGTTTGTGTAGCTTCTGGGTGAGAGTCTATACCCATTAGTGGACCTGATAGAGCACGAGAACGCTGCCAAAGTGACGGGTATGCTTTTGGAGATGGATCAGGCCGAAGTTTTGCATCTGCTCGAGTTCCCGGAAGCTCTAAATGCTAAAGTTTCAGAGGCATTGGATGTGTTGAGGAACGTGAATCAGGCAACACAGGGGAGTGAAGGCAAGAGTGGAACCCCAAGTGATCTCTTGGCTTCACTTACCATTCATGATCACTGATGAGTAGCTTTTGTCTGAGTTCTACTCTTAACTCTCTCTCTCTCTCTCTCTCTCTCTCTCTCTCTCTGATTGACTATTTTTGTGGGAACTGGTTTCTCTCTCTCTCTCTCTATCTCTGATTGACAATTTTTGTGCGAACTGGTTTGCGTTCTAGACTTTTGCTGGATGTGATGATTGTTTCTGTTTTGACTCTAAACTTGGAATGATGTTTTTTTTTTGGTTGGATTATCATTTACTATTGCAAATTTTCGACTGGTGAAAAGTCTTTTATGATGATTCACTTTTAAATTGCACTAAAAAGTAAACATCAATTTGTTTTAAATTAAAGTAACACTGATTTCCGACTGATGAGTAGAAGTTTTTGAGTAGTTTGCTAATTAAATTTTTATTTGGACCCATTATGAAGTCATTTCTAAATAAAGAAGGCGAATGTGTGTTACAAAAAAAAGGCGTATGCTTGTTAATTAAAGTGATTAGCTAATAGATAGTTTAAGTGAAGGCATCTTTCATAACAAGAAGAGTCTGCTACATAAACATAAAAACACTCTTAAGGCTAAAATGTAAAAAGAAAAGACAAAAAAGGTGATCTTCCTCCTAAAAATAGAAGTAATTTCCTTTAATATGCATTTTGATTCGAGAAGCTTGTTATTAGTTTAGAGTTAATTTCCATTTAAAAGATACCAATAGTTAAGTCTTAAGATAGAGATCGTAAGCTAAACTACAAAAACAAAAGCTCTTCTCAAAAGTTGATCAGAATTGTACGCTTAACTCAATTAATTATTCCAGTAAGCATAAAGCATTCCTACTAATTCCAGCAATGCAATAATAAAAAAAAAAAGAGAATTAATAAAGTATAAGCTTGACGTTTTAAAATATTAGAACACCTAAGTCTCCATCTCAAGGATTAAAGGATTCTTAATTTCCTACTAATCACTCTTTGAGTCTTTGGATAAAAGGAAAGCACTAATAAATAATTAATTTACTAAATATTAGAATTCCGAGGTCCGTGAAATTCATAAACATGTTTACATTTAGATACAATTTTTTTTTTTTAATTTTAGTCTTTAAATAAGCGATTTAATTAATTAATATCGTAGGATCCAACGTTCATGAAGCGTACGTGGACCATTTCGATCAGATCCTACCCGACACATCCTCTCTCTCACTCTCCCACTCTACAGTCTCTCTCTCTAGAGTTGTTTTCGAGTCATCTTAAACAGTCCCTTTCCCTTTCCCTTTCACTTACACTTTCATTTGTGAACAATACCTTTGTTATCACTTTATCTTTATTTTCTTCGTCTTGTCCAGTCTCTTCTTCCTTTGTCTTCTCTGTTGTTAATCTCCATTGTTGTTTCCTCCAGACGACCGGAGGAGTTTGGTACGAGTTTCTTTCGATTTAAGGTGAGTAAAGTTTTTGTTTTCTTTCATGGCTTTCTCCAAATCTTCTTAATGTGGTTAAAAATAAATCTAACTTTATTGATTCGTCATGTGTTTCTATTAAAGTCTTCAACATTTTTGTTGTTGTTTTGTTTAGTGCATGTAGAAGCCATTGATTGAGCTTTAAATCTTTGTGCATTTTGGGAGATTTATTTTTCTAAAGTAGGGAAGTTTTTATTGAGTTCTTTTTTTTGGTTTTGTTCTTCATTCTCAATCTTGATTCTGAGTTGCATTCACCTGTGAATGTGGGTCCATTTGACAAATGTGGGATCCAAAAAAAATCTGAACTTTAGTTTATGCATATGAGTTACTAAAAATCTTTTTTTTTTTGCTTTGTGTTATAAGATAGTTGTGGGGGTAATAGATGGACCATAAAGCATGGCCTTGGAAGAAGAAATCAACGGAGAAAAGCAATGGCATATCCTCCAATGAAGAGGTAAGTAAGGTGGACATTAATGATAACATTTGTGTCTTTCTTGTTGTTAGGTTGGACAATGGATCCTTATTATGTACTTTCTTGAGACATGTTTCTATGGTTTACTACTTGAATACCAGAGTGTGATCTGTTTGAGATTCAACTCTTTCTTTTCACTAGGTTTTGATTGTCTTTCTTGGTTGGTGAGACCAAAGCAAAGGCCCTTCTAGCTTTTTGCTAAAGATAATAATAAAATCTGAAGCACCATTGATTGAGAAATCTTTGCTGATCATGAGCTTGATTGTGTTCTTAAAACTAGATTGAGAAGCTTGTTGCTGACAAGATACAGCTGGAGAATCGCCTTACAAGTCTAAATGATAAGCTTACCTCTGTCGAAGCTGAGAGCAATAAGCATAAGTCTGAGACACAAGAAGCAATTTTTGGTAACTTTACTCAATCTTAATCTCACAAGTCTTACATAGCTTCCTGTGGTCCATATGCATTTTCTGCTAAACAGGATGGGAGAAGACAAAAGCTGAATCAGCATCTCTCAAGAAGAAGCTAGAAGAAGCTTTGACTGAGAAACACAGGAGCGACGAGAGGTCGAGTCACACGGAAGCTGGTCTGAAAGAATGCATGCAGCAGCTTCGTTTTCTCCGGGACGAGCAGGAGCAAAGGATGCATGACGCTTTGACAAAAGCATCACATGAATACGAAAGAAGGTTGAACGTTGTAAAGACAGAGATTGCAGACACGTGTAAGAAGCTTGCAGAGGCAGAAGGCGAGAACACTCGGCTCTCAAAGGCTTTGTTAGCAAAGAACAAAACTGTTGAAGAGTTCAACAGAGACAGGGACCGCATCGTGTCCGATTTCAATGCTCTGGTGAGTAGCTTAGAGTCGAAGGAAAAGGAAAACGTTACGCTGAGGTACGAAGTCAGAGTGGTGGAGAAAGAGCTTGAGCTTCGGAATGAAGAGAGAGAGTTTAGCCGTCGAACAGCTGAAGCGTCTCATAAACTTCACTTGGAGAATGTGAAGAAAGTTGCAAAGCTGGAACAAGAGTGTCAAAGGTTACGTGTACTTGTCAGGAAACGGTTGCCGGGACCTGCTGCTCTGTCCAAAATGAGACACGAAGTAGAGATGTTGGGAAGCAGAAGAAGCTCTAACAGCACGACGATAGATTCAGAAAAGATCAATAACCTCACTGAGCAGCTATGCTTACTGGAAGAAGAGAACAAGACTCTGAGGGATGCATTGAACAAGAAAGTTAATGAGCTTCAGTTCTCAAGAAACATGTATTCTCGAACAGCGTCTAGACTACTAGAACTCGAGGAATCTTGTAAAGGCACAACAAACATTGAGCCAAGCCGGAGCAGCAATGTGTCCCATGAAGTCTCTCTTGCATCGTTTCCAGAGTTTGACAACAATGATGATAAAGTTAGCTGTTCTGATTCCTGGGCTTCTGCTTTGCTCTCAGAGCTGGAGAATTTCAAGAACAAGAAGCAAATGGGCTCGACACCTAAAGCTTCAGAGATGAAACTGATGGATGACTTTGCTGAAATGGAGAAGCTTGCAAGTACAGTACCTGGAAGCTCTCCTATCTTCTCTTCTGATTCCATTTCAGCTACTGGTCCGTTAGAGAACGACTCTAACGAAGATCCATCAGAGGCAGCGAAAACTCAGAGGAACGCTGGTGAAGTACTTGAAGATATCAGTAAAGCTCTGTCAGGTGTAAACCAGACCGAGACTCTCACTGTAGAGGGTGCAGAAGACACAGAGTGTGATACCAGCAAGTGGATTCGCAGAATCGTTGAAATTATAGAAGGATTCAGCTTAAAAGGAGAATCAGAAAGGCTTTCGGGTTACACTGCTCGTCTCTTGCAGTGGAAAACAACAGAGCTAAGTAGTGTGTTGCAGCGGTTTCTCCAGACTTGCTACGATCTAATAGACAGAAAAGCAGACATGAAGAAGTTTGCGGAAGAGTTAAGCACTGTGTTGGTATGGATGGTGAACCATTGTTTCTCTCTTCAAAATGTTTCAAGCATGAGAGAAGAGATCAAGAAGCAGTTCGAATGGGATGAGTCACTGAGTGGGAGCGATGTTTCCTCTTTAGCTTGCAAGGATCACGAGCTGCCAAGCAAAGTGGTTGAAGAAGAGGCAAAGGACAAGCCGGCAAGGTATATATGTGCATGCTTGAACACTTTGATCAATCATAGATGTATCTCTGATGCATCCTGTGGTATTCTTGTTGCAGTGCTTCAGCGAACGAGTTCAAGCTGGAGGAACAGAAAAACATGCGAACTGTAAGTAACCAGGATAAGATCAAATCCTTACATTTTGACAAATGAGAGGTTGAGATTTTTTTTTCTTTTGTGTCTGATGGTTCAGGAACTGGAGATCACTGCTGCTTCTGAAAAGTTAGCCGAGTGTCAGGAGACGATTCTAAACCTCGGAAAGCAGCTCAACGCGTTGACTAACTCAAAAGAGACAGCTTTACTTTCGGACAAACTCACACCTGGGCTTTCCCACAAACCGAACAACCTAGCTACTGCCCTACTGCCTTCACAAGGGACAAAACCAGAGAAGAGATTGACCACTCAGAGATCATCTCTTTTGGATCAGATGAAGGCAGAAGATCATGACACTGGAGAACCCAAGGATCAGAAGAAACCTCAAGCAGCTGATAAAAACGGAAAAGGAGGTGGTTCTGTCTACAATGAAACCATCGACGCATTGGAGCAGATTCTTCTCTCAGACAGAAAAAGCAAAGGCTCTGAAACAAATTGCTGCGCCATTGTTCCTCAGAAAAAGAACGGCGGAGTTAAGAGCCTCTGGAGAAAGCTGTTGGGGAGGAAAAAGAACAGCAAGAGCAAGAAGCTCCCTAATATATTCGCTACCTAGAGAAGACAGTTATCTAGACTATATCATCTAATATCTTGATCATGTTTTTCTATGTTACTCGTACTAAGCAAACTAAAACTGTAATTCTTCATAGAACGTTTTGGCAGTATATATATAAATCCCACGTAGCTTGCTTACCCAATGAGATGATCATTCTGTTTCATTTCACTTCTAGTCTCAAAAAAGATACAATCAGTAATCTTTTTGACCCAATGAATCTAGGGTTTATGTAAATTTCAAATGTGGACACAGTATGCAAATACCATTCGCCTTCCACTTCATGTCAAGTCTCGGAAAACCACATCAGTACCACTGATCAAGTGATCTTGAAAAGAGACATCTCAGTCTCTGTACAGAACAAAGTTGGCCATGTCGTTTAGTCCAGCATCTTTGTAGCACTGAGCAACCCGTTCACGTGACTCGTCCCAGGTCCCTTCAAGTGACGCTAGATCCAATAACAACCCAGCCTCGTCATAAGATGCCTGACAATTACAAGTTCTGTTTCAATCCTTTGTATCCAGATGCGTTTCTGAAATGAGACAAGGTAAAGAACGAACCTGGGCCCTTGGCTTTCCCCTAGATATATCCCGTTGTCGTCCTTCTCCTGTAACTTTTTCTTTGTACTGCACAATTTGCTCTTCTCCCCACTCTGCTATTCGAGCAATTTCCTATGCATCCATTTCATATATTCAACGCTTTCTTCTCTTCTCTTTTCAATTACCGAAATGATTCAACGACATTCAAGGAACTGTACCTCGTATCTGCATCCTAAGGTCCACCACGAAGATTTCAGAGCACCCCTAGCCGCATCTTTCGCTTCTAAGCTACGCCCAAGTCTACAAAACCATAGAGGTCTTAGCGTTTTCTAAAGAAGACGTAAGCATTAACATGAAAGAAAGAGGGCTGGTGAGGGAGGATTATACGAACTTTAGCAAAACCTTTGCGTTAAAAGCAAAAGGCCGAGCAAATCCGGGAAAGTTTCCTCTCTTCGTATAAAACTCGGCAGCCACCAAAGCTGAAACCTTGTATTAGTAGCACATGAAGTTAATTAAGAAAAAAAAAGGTCAACCACAACAGAATAGACGTTATGACTAGCCTTACATGGTCTCCATTCTCAATATGTCGAATAACTTTGCGTTCTAGAGAATCCGGAAACAGTCCGACCTGAACAACAAAGCTAATAATCATCCCAACAACATCCACGTGCCGAGAAAGAGACTGATATCAAAACGTTCAACATATGTACCTTTCTTAAAAGATAGAGATCTAAATCCATCAGCTCTGATCTGGCAAAGTCACCTTTACTGTAAAGTTTCTTCCCAGCTTCACCTGCAGCATCGAAGATCACTTGGCTGGATTCCTCGGGTTTAGAGATATCTTCTTCCACCAATATTCTGTGAATGAACTGATCAACCTGAAATGTTGGCCAATGAAGTTGATATGAGAATGAACAAACAGCCATGCTAAAACAGAAAATGAACCCTAGCTCAAGGCATCTCATTACATTGTTGGCTAAAAACCAAACCCCATGTTTCTGAACTTCCACCACAGGCATCTCCATACTGCAAACACAGGAAACAAATGATAAGATGTCACGAAACAGGAAGAGAAGCAGAAAGGAGCCTCTGACCTAGGACGAGCTGTTGGCCAACGTAGTAAAGCGATTGAAGAACCTGAAAAATGAAAGATTTAAGTCACACAAACTTATACAAGTCTTGTGGTCGAAACGAATGTGGTTTAAAACTTATGTATAATCAATCATACCTGGGCTCATTCTCACCAATGGAATAGCAAGAGGCAACAAGCCTTGCTTGGCACCAGGAGAAACTATGGATTTGCCTGATACATAAAAAACAAATACAAGTCAATGCAAAATCTACGAAACCAAGTCAATGTAAAGATTTGATCTACCTCTAGCTGTGAAAATGCTAAGCAGCTGAGTCAAATGCTGAGGAGGCTGAGCTTTGGCTACCTCCTTGATGAAACATTCATGTTCTGCAAAAAACGAATAATCAGTATCACCACCAGTTAACTTCAATTCATAGGTAGTTTAAGTTCAGCTTGAGCTCAACGATAAGAATCAAATCTTACATTCGCCGAACGATCTCAAGCAACAGTTCTAGACGTTGAAACGAAATAGCGGAAATGCGAATCATAAGAAGGGGAAGAAATACTATCAATCACCGGATAATGGAGACGAGGAAGAAGAAGAAAATGATCTGGCGGCAAAGCTCCTGCCTACGCTAAGTAACAGTCGTCGATTCCGTCCGTTAGCCACCGCGCCGCAATGCATCTTTCGAGTTTTTCCGATCGTCGTGTTGTTTCTCTTCCGATGTGATGATGGGTACAGAGAAGACGCATAGTTAAAGGAAAAAACCCCAAATAAAACCCATGTTCTAGGGTTTAAAGGCCCAATAAATTTCCAGGCCCAACAATGTTGAAAGAGGTTATGTTTAGTGATTGTTGTTTAGAGTTTAATATTTAGGATGTAGAATGAGTTTATAAAATTTTATAAATTATTCTTAAGCACTTATAAATAATTTAAAAGATCATTCTTAAGCACTTATAAATAATTAAAAAAAAAAACAATTTAATTTTTTTTATAAATTTAAAGCATTTATAAAAATATATATTTTTAAACGTAAATTGAAAATAATATCAAACTAGTGTTAAAATTGAAATTGTCCCAAAAATTGGTTTAGAAAGTGATAAATTTTGGTTAAAAGATAATTTAGCGTTTGGTATTACAAACTTGTATAAAAAAACAGTTATTCCACCCACCTGGTCAAACAAGTTAAAATCAAAATTTCCACAGATTTTTCGTTTTGTTAATTATCAAAAAGAAAATTAACAAAATCAATAGCACTCTAATTAAAGGGTAAGACTAGGTCAAAGCTGAAACATTTGTAAATAATTTATTTTAAAACATTTGTAAATAATTTAGAAAAGTTAATTTAACTTTTTATAACAAATTTAAAATTTTGATTTTGTTTTTGATTTTTTAAAATGAATTTGGAAATGATATCAAACGTGTCATAAAATTAAAATTACTCAACCGATCGCTTATGGTCTGATGGTAAAAAATTCACGGTTGTAAATTCTGTCATTTATATTCGAGTACCGGCTACCAAAATGCGGCAACCTAAATGCCTCCAGCATGTTTTATGGCTCAGTTTCGGTGGACACTCGTTGGCATATACCAAGATCATCCAGAAATAATTAAAATTACTCCAAAAATTATTTTAGAAAGTGATAAAACTTTTGGTTAAATGATAATTTAGAGTTTGGTATTACAAACTTGTATAAAAAACAATTATTCCACCCACCTGGTCAAACAAGTTAAAATCAAATTTTCCACAGATTCTTTTTGTTTTGTTATAATTATCAAAAAGAAAAATTAACAAAATCAATAGCACTCCAATTAAAGGGTAAGACTAGGTCAAAGGGTTTTGTTTATGTGGTTGTCGTAGTCTCTTTAAATTCTCCATTTTTAATTTTCTTCTCCTCTGACCACCAAACTAGTCTCACTGTAACCAAACAAACACGAAGCCATTTATTTTTGTTACCACAACAAATTGGAGACACAAACAATGGAGCCGAAAGAGAATGGGAAGGAACCGGGTCGGGTCATAGAAGGACCCACAAACCCGATGGTCACACCTCTCCTCAACGATCTGTACCAATTCACCATGGCTTACGCTTATTGGAAAGCTGGCAAACAAAACGAACGATCCGTGTATCTAAACAAACCCTCCTCCTCCTCCTCCTCCTCTCTCTTCGTATGTGATTAAAGTTCTGATCTTTATGTGTCCTTTTACAGCTTCGATCTGTACTTTCGTAAGAACCCGTTTGGCGGCGAGTACACTGTCTTCGCTGGGTTAGAAGAGTGTGTCAAGTTCCTCGCCAATTTCAAATTGACCCATCAAGAGATCGATTACGTTCGTGACTCCTTGCCTGGATCTGAGGTATCCTGATTTCTGAATTTGATTTCTTCTTGTTATTATTTACTTCTGATTTGATTCCATGTGTGTTTTGATTGAAATTAGGAAGCTTTCTGTGATTATCTGAGAGGGCTTGATTGCTCCGACGTTGAAGTCTATGCGATTCCTGAAGGGACTGTTGTTTTCCCTAAGGTGCCTCTCATGAGAGTTGAAGGACCTGTTGGTGTGAGTCTCTCTGATGTTCCTCGTTTTTTTTCTTTTTTTTCTTTTTTTAAATAAGATTATAAACGATGGTTTGGTTGTTGTAAAATCACATTCATAGGTTGTTCAATTGTTGGAAACTCCGTTCCTCAATCTTGTCAATTTTGCATCTTTGGTAGCTACCAACGCAGCAAGACACCGGTTTGTTGCCGGCAAGTCTAAGAGTCTGCTTGAGTTTGGTGCTCGGAGAGCTCAGGTTTCTATACTCTTGTTTCCTAATAGATTATTGTAAATCTTTTTCCACGTGAATTGATGTTGTTAGTTTTGGTATCTTAGGGACCTGATGGCGCAATAAGCGCATCCAAGTATTGCTATCTTGGAGGTTTTGATGCAACAAGGTAAGCTATTGGTGTTTTTGATCTTTCTCGTTTATTCTTAAAACTGTTACAAAGGGAAAGTAGAAATGATATGCCTTGTCTTATTGTGTGTATATGCCAATGGCAGCAATGTAGCAGCTGGAAAACTTTTTGGGATACCTCTCCGTGGCACACATTCCCATGCTTTTGTTAGCTCATTCATGGTCAGTCCACTTCAGCAAAAAAATTAAATAAATATATTTTATACAAATTTAGCAATTAGAGAAATAACATAAAGTTTCTTGAAAAAAATGGTTCTGTTTAATCTGTAAAATACAAGGAAAGGTTTGAATCAATGCCTTTGTGTTAGAACTTTATTAGCGATGGCTCTGATATACTTTTTCTATCTTATGCTCTGTCAATATCACTAGTAGTTTAAATATAGTTACTCGAACTTTGGTTTACAGAGCACTGATGAGATTGTTGACAAAGTGCTTCAGAGTGCTGATGGGGAAACCACATGTGATGACTTTATTAGTCTAGTTCAGACATGGCTAACAAAGATTCAGGTTTGTCACAGGATCATTGTTCTACTCCTGCTACATATTTATGAATTTTTTAATCTCATTTTTTTGGTTACTTGTGGATGATGATGATAGTATTCACCTTCTCTAAGTGGCTTTTTCTCTGAGACAAATCAAAGCGAGCTAGCAGCTTTCATCTCATATGCACTGGCATTCCCCAAAGCCTTTCTTGCGCTTGTAGATACATACGATGTGAGTAATAATAGCTGTTGGTGCTAACGTTACAAAAGCTACAAAGTAGTAACTGTTGTCAACGTTCTTACAGGTGATGAAGAGTGGGATCCCTAACTTCTGTGCAGTTGCTTTAGCTCTGAACGACTTAGGGTGTGTAAGAATCTCTTTATCTTTCTTCTTATTCAGGTGCATACGAGAATCTGATACTAGATGATGTGCAGATACAAAGCATTAGGTATTAGACTGGACTCAGGTGACTTAGCATATCTATCAACAGAGGCCAGAAATTTCTTCTGCGCAGTAGAGAGAGAACTTAAAGTGCCTGGTTTTGGGAAGATGATCGTCACCGCTAGTAATGATCTGAATGAAGAGACTATCGATGCTTTAAACAAACAGGTGAATTCCCTAACCTTTGCCTCAAGTGCCACCTAAGATATGATATGTATTAAAGCATATGCATTCATTTTTATTTTGGTAGGGACATGAGGTGGACGCTTTTGGTATTGGGACTTACTTAGTCACGTGCTATGCGCAAGCTGCCTTAGGCTGCGTTTTCAAACTTGTGGAGATAAACAATCAGCCTCGGATCAAACTTTCTGAAGATGTTACAAAGGTTATAACACTCTCTTGTGCTTCTATCATTCAATGTAACATATCACTTAATATGATTATCAATCTCATCTGCTTAGGTATCAATACCGTGTAAAAAGCGAAGTTACAGATTGTATGGAAAAGAAGGTTATCCACTAGTGGATATAATGACAGGAGAGAATGAGCCACCTCCAAAGGTAAAAAAAAAAAGAAGATAATTAACATTTTTACCTTATTTCATTTTACATGATTATTCTCTTTTTTTTTTTTGTAATGGATTATAAAGGTTGGTGAGCGTTTACTGTGTCGTCATCCTTTTAATGAATCCAAAAGAGCATACGTAGTGCCGCAACGTGTTGAAGAGCTCCTCAAATGTTACTGGCGTGGAAGTGCTGGTAAAAATGTTTTACTTTACTGTAATATAATAATATAACCGATTCAGCTTCTAATATCTCTCTTTTGTCTGTGTTATTAAGGTGAAGCAAGAGAAGAATTACCACCATTGAAAGAGATACGAGACCGTTGCATCAAACAGCTTGAAAACATGCGACCTGATCATATGAGAAGATTAAACCCTACTCCTTACAAGGTTTAATATTCTCTCCTACAAAAATGTTTGAAAGCTCATGTTCTGGTTTTTAAGAAAAAAATCTTTGTATATGTTTTTTCCGTGATTGCAGGTTAGTGTCAGCGCGAAGCTGTACGATTTCATTCACTTCCTATGGCTCAACGAGGCACCTGTTGGTGAATTACAGTGACAGACCAAGAAGAAGAGAATTGCAGTTACGACAAAAAAAGAAGAAGATAATCTTGTTTTGGTTGGAGTAATGTATATATCATATACCACATCATTAGAACGTGCAATAAGAGTTTTTTTCACTTAGTTTTTGTTTGTTTGTTTTGATTGATTTCATGTATTTTTGTCGTAATAAGTTCACCTTCTTGACGAGGAAAGAAACTTTTTGCGCTCATTTGACCTTTGTTTTGGATTTGATTCATATTAATAGTTGAAATGAATTTCAACATATTTCAGTGGTTGCTGATAAAAATAAATTGAAACATACCAAAGATGGTCTTGAACATAATTGAATGAAACATTGGACCAGGGCTTCAATTTTTTTAAAAAAAAATTTACATTGAAAAAGACTCTCAAAATTTGTAAAAAAAAAATATTTTTGTTAACACTTTACTAAAATGTTTATGGTCTCCAACATTTCGGTGACACTCTTGCCAAAGATAAATTGGTATAATAATACTAAAAAGTAAAAAGAGATCTCTGAAGATTTCCAATATCTAACTCTTTATCCGTTGGTTAACAAACTCGTGATAATTATTTCTGGCTTGTTTGTTTTTTGTTTTATTGATTTTATTAAACAATCTTTTTAATTGTTTGAGCTAGTAGCTTGCCTGATGATTCTATGTGTGGTCGTCAGGTCATCACTCATTATGGATTGATCCTATATTACTACCGCATACTTCACTAGACACTTGTAGTTAGATAATCGGGCCCAACTTATCATAAATCAGATTGACATCGATGAAATTGCATTTGGTGTGACTAACCTTAGCTTGCACCTTACAAATATGGTTTTTGTTTGATGGGATCTTTTAACTTCCATTTTGTTTTCTCTTTTTCTTCTTTCTTTTCTTCTCCGTTTATTTTGGAAAACACTGCTTTGGAAGAATCTCTTCGTTTAAGGGCATACAAGTCACAAAGCGTAAAAATGAACAACACCAAAAATACCTTTTATTATGCAATCGAATCATAGTTAAGTAAACTACTATATTGTAGTTAATATTTTTCTGTAACAACTCGCATCCAAATTATATATACCGAACCTTACAAATCAAATAAAGAATATATAAATCGAAATTACAAACTTTAATTGAAGATTCAAGTCAGAAAATTTTATATGTATGTCTTGATGAAGTTATTTGTTGTTAATACAGAAGGTATGCAAAGCAAACAAATCATGTGGATGCAAGATGCTGAGTTAGAATAAGATAAACTTAAGAAGCAAATATATGTCTTACTGAAAAAATAACATAAAATTGGAAAACAAACTTATGCTTAAAAAAAATGAATAAGTGCAATTTCAAAAAAAAAACATATACTTATTAATATGAAAGTTATCCATATTCATGGATTTCTTAAAGATCTTTGGATTAAGGTTCTGGGAACATGAAAACATTATAAAATGGTCAAGAAATTGATGAAGAAACGATAAGACACCGAAAGGTGATTTTTTTTTTTGTCATCAACTTATACAGGTTCATACTGACTCTGTGAACCAAATCGGGAGATCTTGATCCATGTGAATGACAAAAGACGGTTTGCTTTCTGACACTGCGTGCTAAGTTATCCGCCTTCGTATTTTGCGTCTTTGGTACATAGATAATCTCTGATCGAAGGAAACTTTCTTTCAGGACTTTTAAATCTTCCAAATAACTTGCAAAAACTGGTCATTCTTCTGGTTCTAAAACCATCTTCACCAACTGAGAACAATCCGTTGCAAACGTAACCTAAAATTGATGTAAGTTTCTCATAAATCTCATTGCCCAGAGTAGCGCTTCCACCTCCGCATGTAGAGGAGAGAGACTAGTCCAAACATTCCTCGTCCCCATCAGCCCATCAAAACTTTCTAAAGTACTGAACCAATCATGTCCGAAAGGTGATTTTATGGAAGAAAAATGAGAATCTCTTGGTAAGTGCTCTTGGGATCATCTTGAGTAGTTAGGGTTGACGTATCAGACCACAAAGAAACATAAATTTATATAACTTAAAAATCGTTCGGTAGCAATTGATAGGGCGTTAGCGTAAACATGATTGAACAAATATTGCAAAAATAATTGTTTAATATAATTTCTAATATAGCAAAAAGTGTTTGCTTTCTAATATGATAATATATGTTTGCTTATATTCATTATCCCTTGATATATCTTCTGCGCTATTTTATTTTGTTGCATTTTACACTTACATTAATTACTAAGAAAACTGGAATGGCCAAAGCTAGCCAACATGAACGAACTCATATTTCGTTTTGTACAAATAGTCGTGGAATGGAGTGGAGTGGATTAGAGGGCAGGGCAACTGGACTGCCTATCAGTGAACCCCACCAACCTGTGGCTACACTACATATTTATGCGATCTGGACAGAACGCAACTCTCGTCTTCACCGTTCAGTCTTCCGCTCAACTGACTCCATTACAAAAAACATCATCACTCAAGTCACAAACAGGATCTCCTCCTTCAGACCATCTAATCCAGCAATAAGCTCCAAGTTGATGCAAATTTGGTTTTCAACTGAATGATCGGGACTCTCACGATCGCTCTGCCCTTTGCGAACTCCGTAACTTTCACTCTCCGTAACCTCCTACCTAATGGACATCAACTGGTTTAATGGGCTTAATTACTCTTTTGATTTCTGATTTCTGGTTTAACAAAAACTGGGCTTACTTACTTAAACTAGCTTTGGGCTTGTAAACATTTTAATTCTCATGCATTTTAATATATGAAAGCCAAGTTACAAAAAAAAAAACCTATGAACATTTTCTATCATCTATTTTTCGTTTATAGATTATATTATACGTATCTTATGTGTGCGTCTCTGAACCGTTGTAGCTCTTCCCCTGACTAGTTATGGGTAGCTCCATCCTGGAAAGGGTTTTTATTGGGTTAAAAAATGCGGGGCTTATTTTTTTTTAAGAAGAAAACTACAACGTCGAGTTTAGAAAAAACAAACAAATGGTCCATGAGAAAAAAATTAGACAAATGTACCCAAATGGTCCATGAGAAAAGCTTTGTTTTTAAGTCCCCGGAAACTAGTCCAAAATCATTTTTTGCATCATTTGTAATAATGTGATTTAAACAACAGTATATGTATTTTGGAAAAACATTAAAATTACTCGACCCACTATATCCTAATAATTCTTCTGGTTTCAAAATAAATGTTGATATATACTGATTTTTTTGTTACATAAAATATCTTCTTAAGGATTTAATATAAAATTTTATATGGACATATCTAAGTTTCTGTAACTTTAGAGTCATAAAAAGTGAAATTTAACAAAAGTTCAAAGAGTCGCATGTATTTGTTATGAGTATAAACAATTTTTTTGATTTTTATAATTTGCATGAAACCTGGTAAAGGAACACTTATATCGACTATCGAGACGGGTGAGGATGACGTATGCGTAGTGGATTTGTTATATACTTTACAATGTTTTTTCTTTCAACGAAAGTGCCTTGTGACGGAATGCTGATGGTTTTCTATTAATCTATAGATATCAGAGTAATCGTCTAAGACAATCAGGAGTCTATCGTCATACTATTTGATATTCTGATTGGTAGAACAGTTGGTATGGTTGGTACGGGTTGGTGCATAAAAGGGTGATTGAAATGTTGACTAGTGGACTAAAATTATGTTAAATATCACAATTTCAATAAAACAAAAAAAGTCAGAAAACTAAGAGCATCATTATCCCACAAACCCATTTAGATCTCTTAATAAATATTTTAGTAATTAAATGTAATTAAGAACTCTAGTTAAGAGACACCTTAATTTTTCACTACAATGCTAGTTTCTTATTTAGGAGTTCTTAAAAACAAAAATTTTAACATTATAAAAATTTTAACATTGCACATCAAATCAGAACTCTAGTTAAGAAACAAAAATTTCTCGTTTTAGAGATAATAATATCTATCACATATTCCCAAATTCTAACAGGTGTATATTCTGATCAGACCAATGGATACTATTAAACTCAGTATATCAATTTTGCAAGAAAAGAAACTAGTAAGTGGAAACTGAAATTCACCTTCCAATGATAGACCGAGTATATCTCTGACCTGTAAGCATGTACTCAACTGACCAGCCTTGCCTTCCCAGACTCGTATTCTTGGATCACTTGTGGCTTCTCATTGATCAGCTACACAACCAACACATCTTCATATTAGCATCATTACAAGAGAAAAAAAAAAGAGACAGAGTGAAGAGAGAAGTAGTGTACTTGAGCAAGTTGGGAATGGGTGAGCTTCTTCTCCCCTCGGGCTTGCATGATTGATTTCTTCAACTCGGTAGGCACACGTTCATTTGATTTAAAATAAAGCTGAGTGATTTCCAACCATCCCTTGCTGCATAATGAAGAGCAGTGCGACCACCATTGTTTTTGACATTCACATCAGCAACTGAACACACAAAAAAAAAAACAAATTCATCATCAAACGTCTCCGAGCATCTTCCCTTCATCAGGATTTACAAAGACGGTCGCGTCGAGCGTCTCAGCGGCACCGAAATCATTCCAACATCACTAGACAAAACAAACGACATCGTTACAAAAGACGTACTATACTCACCGGAGCATAACCTCTCCGTCCGTCTCTTCCTCCCTCACAAAACCACCGCCGGTAAGAATCTACCTCTTCTCATCTACATCCACGGCGGAGCTTGGATCATCGAGTCACCTTTCTCTCCCATTTACCACAACTACGTCACAGAGATTGTCAAATCTGCTAACTGCCTTGCCGTATCGATCCAGTACCGCCGCGCGCCGGAGCATCCGGTTCCGTCATCGTATGAGGATTCATGGTCAGCTATTGAGTGGAATTTCTCACATCCTCAAATCTCCAAACAGAGAGAAACAGAGAGCAACATCATCAACATCTGACAAAAAAAATCGAATTAAGTTAGGCATTATTACGAAGAAAGATTGGCATCAACATCCCCAAATCCTTGGGCTGCAAATTGGAAAGAAGCTCTAAAGAATTTGGAAAATTGGAGAGAAATCAATTAAACTCGAAAAGATGAGAAAATGATAACCTGGGAGGATTTGCAGAGGAAAGGAGACGAAGAGATTACACCGGAAAAGTCCTACTCCTACTATGGCTTCTTCTTTTTTCTTCCTTCTTCACGATAGAGAGAGTCAGAAGAGACGTCTCTTCTTTTGCTTGATTAAGAGACGTAGTTTCGGATAATAGCTTTTTTTTTTAAAAAAAAAATTTTAAAAACACTAAGAGACGGGCTTAAAAGACCCCGTTAATGATGCTCTAAGGAAGGTGAATATGGTAAACTTTAGGGTTTAGAGTAAGGCGTAAACTTGCTGGTTTTGATTATTTTTTTTTATCAAAAATTAAGTTGTTGCTAAACAAAGATAGAATCATATTTTGTTTTCATTAAAAATTTAGAACCTGATTAGTTATTAACTTATTAGTACTTAACTAGTTGAGCTTTGATGTATATATCCATTGATAAGAATATTTAGAATTTCAGAAAAGCGTTTGTGATGTTTAAAACGCACTGAAAGACCAAAACGCTTAGGGAATTTTCGGAAAAATCATTATAATGAGAGGACAAAAAATGAGTGGGAATATAGAAATATGGGAAATAGAAATATATAGTCCACAAAACAAAACAAAACTGTACAACAAGAGAGAAGAAGAAGAGAGTTAAGCAAAAAGACACAGCTTTTCTGGGTTTATCTTTTTTCACTTTTGCAGAAAACAATATCTGTTCTGAAACCCCAAAAAGCCTTTATTTCTGTGCAGATTCGTACTTTCAAACATTCTGCTACAAATCTTTCCTCACAAAAGCTTCTATTCTAGAAATAAATAAATTGGAATTATTCTCTGAAAATTAGATACTAAAAGTTAAATAAACGTATGCTTCATTCATCACCATCATCATTTTTCTTCATTACTCTGATAATTTAACCCACTCGTAGCATCCTTCTAATGGCTTCTCCTTTTCGAAATCAAAGTTATACCTATAATGAACAAACAAAAATACAAACTCTCTTAAGTTGTTTTTCAAAAAAAAAAAAAAAAAAAGCTCTCTTAAGTTGTAGTTAAAGAAAAAAAACTCTCTTAAGTTGTTCTGCTACTTGTAGTCTCTGTATAGTTTGTCAAAAACTCAAAATGGTATAAAACTCAACTTTGTTTTTTGAAAAAACATTCTCTTAAATTGTAAATTGGCAAGTTATAAATAAAATTGACATAAAAATAAAATAAAGTTGAAAAATTGTAAACTTACTTCTTCTTGAATTTATCATGGAGCTGTTTCTCAGCTTCCACGAAAAACTCTTCAATCTCCACTGCCGTTGGTGGTTGCTCCGCCGTTGGTTTCCCCTTATCCTCCGTCGTTGACAAAGATGCTCTCCGGCTGCAACAACAATCCGATGATTCTTTCCCGGCGGAATCAAAACTAGCTACGATTTGCTGTGAATTCTCCATAGATTTGCTCGACTTTTTCTCTCTAAGGTTTTCAAATAGCTTCCCCTTACTACTCCCGAAAAAAAATAATTAGAAGAGAGAGTAAATTAATATAATGAAACAAGAACCGGGAAAATTCATAAACCTTCAAATTTCAAATGATTTTAAAACATTTACTCACCGTCGACACGACGACGTTTCAGTCTCACCGTCTCTTTCCTCCTGTAACAACAACAATGAGAAAAATTCAAATTTTCGAAAAGAAAAAAACAAGCCGAAGATCTAGCTAGAGAGCAGTAAATGAAAATCCTCATAAATTTTCCAAAAAAACATTAAATTAAATTAAAAAAAATTAATGATTATATTTTCTACAGTTACAAGATTCTAGAATCCGTATTTAATACTAGTATTGAACCACCTCCAGATCTATAACTCCATTGTTGTTACTCGCGCAACAAGACGACGACGTTCTAGCTTTTTCCGATCTGTAAACGATTCTCCGGCTGCGAAGCTGCATATACGTAGACGAAGCTCCCACCGTCCCTTTAGCTTTTCTGCATTTTCTCACCATTGCGTGTCCGTGACGTTAAAGTCTCCGAGAGAGAGAGAGAGATGATTAGAGCTGAAGAGGACGAGGAAGACGATAGACAGAAGAAGCAAGAAGAAGATGGAGTTTTGCTTTAACGGTCGGGATTGAGTTTTGAGTTCGTGTCGTGATAGAGAGATGGCGTTGTTTCTGTGGTCCCGTTACAGTGACGGGGAATCTTTGACGGGTAACTGAAGGCGCCGTTATTTGGATCGCATGCTGCTGAGTAGATTGAGTGACACGTGTCGGTTTTCGGCGGTGACTTAACGGGACGGGAACAAGGTAGCGTAATAATTGTGGTGTAACTACTTTTAAAAACCCTCCCATCTGTCGCTAAATCACATATTTGCCATTACATGTACCAATAAAATGAAAATATAAAATTTGATGGAGAGAATTGTAATTAGTTTAAAAAAATTGGGGTCTTTTGTTCTTAAAAATGTTTACTAAATTTGGGGTTATTTTACACATTTATATGCATGTTTGATAAAACTTTAAAATTGAGCTGACGACACTAATTAAATACTTATTCCATCATCATAAGATTTTCTAGATTTATATTTTTGTTCCACAATGATAGATTTTTTCGATTTTTAAAATATAAAACTTGAAGTAGGGAAATGAAACTACTTTTTTAAAAAATTGGGATCTTTCTGTTCTTAATAATGTTTACTAAATTTGGGGTCATTTTACACATGTACATGCATGTTTGATAAAACTTTAAAAGTGAGCTGGTGACACTAATTAAATATTTACTCAGTCTTCGAAAGAAAGATTTTTAGATTTATTTTTTGTTCCACAATGATATATTTTCTAAATTTTTAAAATATATAACTTGATGGAGATAATTGAAATTAGTTTTTTAAAAAACTATGGTCTTTCTGTTCTTAATAATGTTTACTAAATTTGGGGTCATTTTACACATTTACATGCATGTTTGATAAAAATTTAAAAGTGAGCTGACAACACGAATTAAATACTCACTCCGTCCTCGCAATTTATTTTTTCTAGATTTAATTTATGTTCCACAATGACATATTTTCTAGATTTTAAAGATAATTCTAGTAATTAATGTTGATAAATTGTATAATATTAATTGAAATTTTTGAATTTGTTAAATACTATTGGTTGATGGTTATTGAAAAATATATTTTAAAGTAAGCAACAAATTTAATTCTAAACATTCGTTATATTCTTAATATGTTTGAATACTCTAGAAAAACAAAATTCCGGGAACGGAAGGAGTATGTTTTTTTTTCTTTTCTTTTTAGTATATCAAACTCATAGAAAAGTATTATAATTTTATTCTGAATATTTTTTTTTTGCTTTCTAGTATTATGATTTTATTCAGGTTTCTTCTTCTTCTTTGATTTCTCTTTTAATAATTTCTTCTCCCTAATAGTTTTTTTTTCTTTCAAGTATTATAATTTTATTCTGATTGTTTTTTTTCAAAGTTTCTGGGGATTTTTGTTTTTTCCTCTGGTTTTTATAATCAAAGATATATTTGTTTTGCTTCGATCTTCGTTGTAATAGTTATCACAGATTGTTCGACAGGTTTTGGAGCAAACCTTTTTGAAGGGACCTCTTCCGGAACATATCTAACCAAAGAAAAAATCTGTCTTTATTTAGAGAATTTTTAACGTATAGGCAATGAGTGATTGCAATCCGTTGTGATGCGGGAAAATATTTTGATTCTTAAAGACGCAGAACAAGATCATTTTGGTATCAATGTATTGGCAAAATTCAACCTAATTTTGGTATGGATTTCATCAATGATTTCTCGTGAAGTCACATCTGACTGATCATATTTTTAATGGTTTAGATGTGTTTTTCAAAAGCTTGTTTAGGCTTTTTTGAAACAACATATCCTATCAATTTTTTTTGTTATTGTCTTTAACAGACTATATTGAGTAAAAGAAGTTTTAGACAAAAATAAACTCTCAAAGAAAACGTTAATGTTTATGTTTAGTTCGTATTGTTTCATTGTTTTTTTTGTCAACTTAAGCCTTTATTGCTATCTTAATCTCCAAGAATGGAGTAAAAGTTCAATACAAATGAAAATGAAACGATAGCCAAGATGGCCAAAAGAACGATAGCTACAACAGCAATATCGAAACTGAAAGTACGGTAGATAGGAATACTATTCACACAAGTCCAACACTGAACATAAAGCAGTCCTCTATACTCGACGTTGATATTGGAGCTGAGGATAAGAATGCCATGGATACTAACAAGCACACACGATGCTTCTAAGCCTGATAGTAACCAACGATGGCACAAAGTCAAATGGATAGTACGGGAGGCCTACCCGACAAGACCTTGAGAACACAGCCATCCTCAATCAAGGAGGAGGTAGAAGAGGATAACTGGATTGGACCGTTATGTAGGGAGACTTCAAAAGGGACGAAGCATAGCTTACTCATTTCACCAAGAAATGCACATGGAAGTCTCTGAAAAAGGATGAAAGTCTCCACAACCATCGCCAACTAGAAAAGGGAAACTTGAGAACTATTAATGCAAAACAATTTGCAGTTGTAATTATCAGAGGTTTAGGGTCCCGTCGAGACAGCTTAATCAATCTATTACCAGCCAGAGAAACATAATAAACTTGCGCGAGTTATCCGAAAACATCTTTGTTGTTGACTGGTTGGTCCGTCAGGAAAACTGATGCACATCAGTTCATAAAAGCCTTGTATTCCCATGTTTCTATTGAGGTGATGCGGTTCCTTATTTCCACTAGTTTGACAATGATTGATGGTGTCGAAAGGACTTCATAATGTCTTCTTTTGTTTATCCCTTTAAGAGATGTTAGAGAGTTTATAAGAGATGTTAGGACTAACTGAGAGTTTTTGCTGCACTTGCTTCAGCCGATTTTCTTCACTCGAGCTTCTTCAGCTTGGAGTTTTGATAGGCCTTCAAAATAATTTTCAAAATACTTTCTCAAAAGCAAAGCTTGATATTCAAAATACTTTACTGATCATCGGAACAACAACACCAAATTCTTGGTTTATATTGTGACTCAATTCTTGATATGTCATTTGTATTATGAACGATTAGTTACAAAACATATTATGTAGTCAAAATCTATACCTTTATGGATATATTAAAATAAACTTCAACAAATAGGATCTATTCGGAATATCCATGGATAGAGAAGGACGACTAAGCTTATATCATGAAAGGGCAGCTATGAATTAAGGAAAATAAATACTATTCTTAATCATTTAGTACTTACTAATAGTTGTAAAGCACACGGACTCTTTAACTAAAATATTTAAAATAACATCTCAAGTGTTGCGCCCATGTGATGTACTATATTTCATCTCTATAAATAGACCAAATGTTCCAAGAGGTTGCATACATCGACACATAATACATACTCGCCTCGACTATATATTATAAACTACATATTTATTTTTCTAATTCTCGTTTCGGGTTTTTAATCAATGGCGAGAATTAATGTTTACCTTTTTGCATTTATGTTGCTTTTGACTATTAAACAAGAGCTCGGTTCCGTTGAAGGCCGAACACTCACCACGTCCACCATCGGGACGGCTGAGGAAATCAGCGCTGATGGCTCTGTGCCGCTATTACCACCGGCTGAGCCACTTCAGCCGCCACCGAGCCACGGTGTTGATACCTTTAGGCCCACGGTACCTGGACATAGCCCTGGTATTGGACATTCCGTACACAACTAACGGAGATGGACAATGGCATGGTTTATGTGATTATAAATCAATGTTATCTTAATATATGGTACCTTATTGAACATAAGCTTGTGCTTATGTTGTTGTTGGTGTTGGCTTTTTTTTTCTGAATGTGAATTATTATTTAATATATGTACTGTTTCGTCATATTCAGTTTCTTGCAAGTGTGATTGTAATAATGTTTAGTTAAACCGTGTTTTTCAATTTATCAGCTTTTTTTTTTTTGAAAAAAATTATCAGGTTTTTCTCATACTTTTTCTACTTTAAAACCATATCTATCAATTGAGACATCTCTTCACTGAACTGAACCATACGAAACTAAACATAACTTTAACCGGTGCATGGATCAGATAACCTTAGTATTGGTCCTTCCAGTAGACCATGTTAACCAAATAAGGAAAACGAGAGAGAGAAGAAAAAACTCTATCCGCAAACCGATTTACAGAAAAAAAATGATTTCCTGTTTATCTTCGAAATTGGTAAGTATACAAAAAAAAAAAATCTAAGATAGCTCGCTATAATTTCATTCTTAAAATAATTCCCGCATTATAGAAAAACGTCTCTTTGTTTCTGAATTTAACCTAGACATTACTTGTATCTTGCATGTTTTTTTGTGGGGTGTCAAACGCTAATTTCAATGAAATTCACCAAAGTTACTTTGCTACGAATATTTTTCATGGTCAACTTTAAACGACTTTGGAGAAGATTTATACGGAAGTAAATATTTAAGAAATATTATATATATATATATATATATATATATATATATATAGTATATAGCAAAAGGTGGGTTTCTAGTCTAGGTAATTCAAAGAAAAAGATACATATATAAGATAGAAAACTGTAACTTATAGGAAACATAATAAATGGTAAATCATGACCTTTTAACGATACTCATTCGTTTCAGAAATACGTATGTTTTAGGTTTTTCACACTTATTAAAAAAACATATCAAATTTTAGTTACCAATGCATTATTTTCAGTTATCAACTATTCCCCACAACTTTTAAGTTTTAACCAATAAAATCTTCATAAACACCATTATGTTTTTTGAAGTTTACAATTTGCAATTAATTTATGCATTGAAAATATAAAACATATACTCCATCTGTTCCCGAAAGTAATATTTTCTAGAGTATACACGCTTATTAACAATTTAATAAATGTTTATAATTTAATTTATTTTTTACTTTATTATACACTTTCCAATAACTTTCCACTAATGAAATTTAATCAACTCAAATATTCTCAATTAATTTTCCTCAAAAGTATAAAAAAATACCTTAACAATATAGAAAATCTATATTTGTGAAACAAGAAAAAAATCTAAAAAATCTTACTTTCGGGAACGGAGGGAGCATCTTTTTGAAACCATTTTTTTTCTTTCTAAAATATGAATCTTTTTGACACGAAATGAGTATTAGATAATAATAGCTATGTACAAAGATATACTTTGATAGAAAACATACGTATATGAGCTTTAAAAAAACAACGGACTTTTTAAATAAAGTTTTAGAAGATTGTAAGTTAGAAAAAAAATTATACCGATTTACAATATGAAGTTACGAGTTGATGCCCGGTTGCAAAAGTTTTTTTTTTAATTAGTTTTGGCCGTAACCTAAAAGATTGTATAACGTTTAAGAACTAACTGTAGTTTAAAAAGAGTCGCAAGCACGAACTTGCCCATTTTAAGAAGGACTGAACTTAGGTTCACTCTCTAGGGTGAACCTTTAAATTCACCTCACTATTTATGACCAATTAAAGTGACACATAAATTATTAATTAAAAAACATTAAATTAAACAAAAAATAACTACAAAAAATAAAAACACTAATTTTAACGACGCTAACGCTTTCAGCCAAACCATAAACCCTAAATCTTAAATTCTAAACCCTATACCCTAAACCCTAATCCTAGACCCTAAACCCAAATTATATACCATAAACCCAAAAACTAGACTATAAACCTAAACTCTATACCCTAAACCCAAACCGTAAATCTTAAACTCTAATCTTAGACCCTAACCCCTAATTCTAGACCCTAAGCCCAAATTATATACCTTAAACCCAAAAAATAGACTATAAACCTAAACCTTATACCTTAAACCCAATTTTTAGATTCTAAACCCAAACTGTAAACCTTAACCCAAACCCTATAGCATCTAAGTTTGGGGTTTGAGTTTAGGGTTTACCATTTGGGTTTTAGGTCTAGGATTTGGGTTTAGGGTATAGGTTTTGGGTTTAGGATTTACGGTTTGGGTTTAGGGTCTAGGACTTGGGTTTAGGGTATAGATTTTAGGTTTATAGTCTAGTTTTTGGGTTCAGGGTATATATTTGGGTTTAGGATCTAGGATTATGGTTTAGGGTATAGGGTTTGGGTTTGGATTTGAGTTTAGAATTTAGGGTATAGCGTTTAGAATTTAAGATTTAGGGTTTAGGGTTTAGGGTTTAGCTGGAAGCGTTAGCGTCGTTAAAATTAGCGTTTTTATTTTTTGTAGCTATTTTTTATTTAATTTAATATTTTTTTAATTAATAATCTATGTGTCACTTTGATTAGTCATAAAGGGTGAAGTTAATTTAAAGATTCACCCTAGGAAGCCAGTACTTTTAAGAACCATAAATGTACATAATAAGGAAGCCACATAAACTGTGGTTTCTGTTAATTTGTCCACAACTTTTCTTTTCAGTCTGTTGAAAAATTCGTAGCCAATAATATATAACATACAGTTTACATGTTAAAATAAAATCTGGACTAAGTTAAAATTGCTTAAAAATATATTTTAATTATAACAAGCGGAAGAATGTGTTAAAGAAAACTGTACTGAAGAATTTGTCAACAGAAATGGTGAAACGTATATATGATGATGAGAATTTGGTTTTCTTATAATTTTTTTGAAGTTTTGACATGAATTATGGAGTGGATGAAGTTCCTACAGTTTTCAGAAGCGGTGTTGCAATAGAGTATTCTGGTAAAGATAATTTTTACACTACGGAATAGATAGTTTTCACTTTCCATTTGGATGAATTTCAATGATGTAATTTTTTCCCCCTAATTTTATAATCCGGCATATTCCAAAAACCAAAAGTAATACGGACGAGTTTACGGTGTTAAAATCTTGGAGAAATTTTATGTTTAACATTTTCATGGTACCACTTTTCATCTTAACCACCAATAAATTGACATTTTCAAAAATATATTATTCATTAAGTGACAAAAGACTCTTATACCTTTGCTATCTATATATATAATAAGTGGCAAAAGACTCTTATACCCTTGCTATCTATATATATAATAAATCATTATTTAAATAAATAAAAAAAAAAGAAAAAAATATTTTTTTTTTATATTTTCGAATTATACTTTTTCAAATTCGAACTTTTTAAAATTATTTTTTTCAAATTTTTTTTTTTGAAAATCGAAAATTATATTTGAAACTATTTTTTAAAATTTTTTAAGTATTTATTTATATATTTATTAAAATCCTAAATTTCACATTCCAAAATCCTACTCCACCGCTCAACTCTAAATCCTAAGTCTAGATTAGTTAACTTTAGGAGTATAAGTGTCTTTTACCTTTCATTAAAAGTGAGGGTAAAAGTGGTTAGTGTAAACATAAAAACTGATATTATGAATGTGGTATTTCCGACAATTTTTCCAAAATCTTCTTTCAGCTATAGTTCATGTTGACTATGTTTCACTGGTTTGAATTTTTTGATTCAGTGTAACTAGTATAGTTATTAGTGGCAAAAGAAATAGCCAATATGTTTAACCGAAGAACAAATGTACATTTTTCTTCTTTTTTTACCTTTCAGTTTTTTGTTCCAAATATTAGATCCCTTTTCAGTGAAACAGACAAAAGGATACTATTTTCAGTAATCTCTTAGGAATCTACACTACAAAAATTATACATTTTTCATACATAAGTAAATATCGTTGGGGATTTTTATCAAGTAAACAACAATTCGACTGATTACCATTTGACCCTTTAATTAGTAATTGTTTTGTTTGAAAAAAGTGATATGTTATTTTGACTAATAGTACACTACTTTAGCAGAAGAGGCAACATCGTGCACATTTATTTATGATACATGATTGCGCTATTCATAAATAATCTGTTACTATTTTAGCATATGTCATGCTTTTATAAAATAACACAATTTCGCAAACACGTAGATACTATTTTTTTCCAACCCTGCAAAATTCTCAAAACTAGTTTTACATTTCACAATAAAAGGTGATTGGTGATTTGTTATGACATTAAACTAAACAACTAACATTAGTTTTTAACATTTGCACCAAAAAACAACTAACATTAGTTAATATTATTTACTTTATATGTACCGAAAATATAGTAATGCCAGATTCTAAAATTTTAGCTATAAAAAGCAATAGTTGACTTTTAATCAAAATAACTAAATCAATAGTTGATGTGATTCTGGTTATGAATGGAAGGACATGACAAGTACAGTTCTTCTGCACGTGCAGTTCTCCCGCAATACATTCACCATTTACGTTTTTCTGTTTGCAAAAGCGGTTTAAGCGGGAGATCTGCATGCAGTTCAATATTTTTGTATTTTTGTGGAAAAAATGGAAGATCTGCATGCAAATCTCATCCGCTAACATTTGGTGGTGTTGATCTGCTTTCTTTTTTCTTTTTGATGATAAATAATTTTGTTACAAACACTTAACTTTAAAATATATTTATCTCATTTTATAAATAATGTACAATCATTAGCTCAAACTATATAGTTTACACTAATATTGTTTGTGTTGTTTTAAAATTATAAGCATGACGTTCAATCGCTGACAAAACACAACATTTTCAAAGGAAGAAGATATAAATCTTCCTACATAAATATCAACAAGGGTAAGTAGTTAATATATTTTTTTATGTTTTAAAATAGTTAATATATGGGTAAATGATTGAAATTTTGTAAATCTATTGAGAGAAGAATATTTTAAATGAAATCTTAACCGAGAACGTGTATTTATTGAGTTGTACGATCAAATAATTTTCATGACTAATTACCGTTTCAAATATCTTACATCCACTGGTAGAGAGTTTCTCGATGGTAAATTTAACCAAAAGTTCAATATTAGTGTAATCTACCGCTTCTCTCAAGAAAATCTTGATCACCTAAAAAGAAAATAAAAGAAGTATAAAAATCTTATAAAAGATTTACAGGCATTTCGGCCGATCCTATAACATCTAAGATATTTGTTTAGATATCTTGGTGTAATTTTTATTGTTTTAATATATGATCTATAGTTCTGAACTGATTTTGTCATTCATAAGTTATAATAAATTATTTGACCGGTTTGATCTGTTTCTTTCCTGCATAATCCGCTTGATTTGCATTTATCCCGTATCTTGTCCTGCTTAATCTGCATGATCTGCTTGATCTGTCCCGCTTCAACTGCTTTTACCATTCGAAACCTATGTGGTGACTAAACGCACAATTGACAGTTTTTAGAGAACTACTGTTTGTGTTGATTACAAGGTTAAGTGGTTTTTTTTAAACTAACATACTCCCACCGTTTCGATTTAAATGTCGTTGTAGGGAAAAAATTTCGTTTCAAAATAAGTGTCGTTTTAGAGTTTCAATGTAAAATTTATTAATAAGATTTTCCAGTTTATTTTTCTATTGGTTGAAATATGGTTAGGTGTATAGGTAATTATGTTTTTATTTTGAAAATATACAAAATCATATATTTTATTAATCTGTGTGCATAAACCTAGAACGACAACTAAAATGAAACGGAGGGAGTACATGAAATTTCAGTTCTTGTCTTCTTTCATTGATTATAGAAATGCTCAACTTGAGTTTAAAATGTTTGGTAAGATATATATAATATATATTTTTTATATATGTTTCGGAAAAGCAAATCGTACAAAAAGAAACCAAATATCCTAGGATTTCTTTTTTTTTTTTATCCTAGGATTTATTAACTTGGCCTCACGTTATATTGGACCAAAAATGTTAAGTTCAGTGATAAATAAACATAAGATAGACAAAAAAGTGACTAAGATCGTGAGTGAGATTCGAATAATGTTTAAAAGGTGTCCTGTGAGCCGCTAAAATATTTCGTAGGCTGCAACAACCAGTGGGATTATTAATTTAGTAGATCGTAGTACTTCTTTTGTGTTCAATATTTGGCAATAGCAGTAGTAGTCTTAACTAAAATATTAGACATAATTATGTCGGCGGGTAAAAAAAAGAGACATAATCATGTCAATAACACATGTGTTTAGTACTTCTTCACTGATTTCTTGTTTAACTGACTACATAGTCCCAAGTCACAACTATATAGTGACTATATATCTTCATTGCTGAAAACAAAGATCACACAATGCTGTCAGAAAAAAAGATCACATATACTCCTAGATTATTAAGTTCACTGTGTCCAACTATTGTAAAATTTAACTAATATTGAGATGAGATTTACAAACACATCTTTTTGGCATTGATAAAACTGACTGTTACCAAATCTTTCGTGAAAACGTTATTCTTTTTTTTGAGAAAAACATTTATTGTTTTCTCTGACAAATTATTTCTATGAAAAGAGATTTATTCTCGGATTCATTGCTGAGCTATTTTGTGTAGCAATATGTACATGATTAGAAGATACAGTTTAGAGTATTTCGTTTTTTTCATAGGTGAGAGCTGACTTTCAATGTAGCATTTTGTTGTGACTAAATTTCAATTGTCCGATTTCGCTGTGAAGATTCTATCGGCACATTAAAACTTGTTTCGAATTTGATGTCATTTTCCTATAAATACTTTTTTTTTTTTTTTCGTTTGCTATTTTACTTTATGTTTTTAATCAAATATAATGGATAAATTTTCTTGTGATTGTATTCAAAAGGTTTGGGATTAATGAAAGTAATATTTGTTAAAAAAAATATTTCCGACCTTCTATTCTGAATTGTTTTATGCACCACTGTTTTTTTTTTTGATAACTGTAATGTGATCCTAAAAGCTTTCTAGACCCAAAGACTAATCACTACGACGCCCGCAGGATCAGCGTTTTCTTACCACTTAAAGCGCTTCGGGTGGCCAAGAGAAATCAAACCCAGGGCAATACTCACATCTATAGCTATGAGCCCTTTACCATTACCATTAGGCCGATACCACTTGGTTAAGAAAATTGTTTTTTAGTTGCAACAGTTTTGAAAATTTAAATGTTATCAACAATCGATTTGAGCCTAAACGATTTAAACCAAGTCATCTTCGACATCATCCATGATCCATACAACATATACCACATTTTTATGATTACTGATAATTTGCTTTTCACAATACAATATCATTGTCGTGGTGTAAGTTGTACAAATTAATTTATTAAAAAGGTCAAATACATTCCACATACACACTCTAGTACTAAATTATGAAATTCTAAATTAAAACTAAAATTGCTTTTGATTAAGAAATCAGCGGTGATAGATGCACGACAGCATTGCAAATCAATTTAATATATGTATATGAATTTGTTTCGTGGCGCATGAGCTTGTTTAAAGCAACACATCCTATATGGCTCCTCTTAACTTCCAGTAGCCAACTCAAATGATTTCCACTCTTTATTCTTCTGTTCTTATGATCATAAGGATTTGCCATATATACATATAGAGATAAATACTTTAATCTATTGTCTATTGAACTAAACGTTAAGCGGGGTCTATTCAAGGGACTTCCGAAAAGGCAGGAGGAGCCAAGAAGAATAAAGTCAAAGTTTTAAAAAGTACTAGTAAAAGTTTAGATTCCATTAGTGCTCCACAAGATATAAGCGGTGTAATTAAGGAAGGTGCACGGTTAAAAAAAATTAGATGAAACTTGAAAGCTTCTTACCCCACCTTTTAATTACTCCCTCCGTTTCAAAAAAATACATATTTTAGACTTTTCACATATATTAAAAAAACACATTAAAACTTGATTCTAAATGCATTGTCTTTTTGTGAATAACAATTTTCCATAACTTTTAGCCAATATAAATCTAATAAACATCATTAACTTTTTTTGAAATTTACAATTTTTCATTAAATAATACATTGAAAAGGAAAAAAATGTATATTTTTGAAACAATTTTTTTTTATAGAAAGTAGATCTTTTTGAAACGGAGTGAGTATTAATGATGTTAATTGTAATGAGAATTTCAATTTAATCACATATGTGATATCAACAAATTTATCCTTAAAGAATAATTATTTTCATAACTATTTTAAACTTGTGATAAAAATTAAATTAACTCTTTTAAATCATAATGATTTAAAAATAGTTTATAAAATATTTATAAAATTTTATAAATCCAAGTTTCCCGTAAATACTAAACCGTAAATAATAATCACTAAACCCTAAACTTTTTCATCGAAGACTATAGATATTAAGTTTTACTCAGCGCAATACACACTAACACGATTGAATGTATATCTAACATTTTTGAAGATTGAATCCAAAGAGATTTTTACTATGGTTCTTTCATATTGAAGTATAAGTAACAAAAAGCGGTCGTAATTGTTTTTTAATCAAGCCAAAATATAAATAGAATAATTAATTAAATGATATAAAAATTTGAGAGATAAACCGTTAGGTGTTAGGATGAACCACGTGAAATTAGCGGTTGTTAATCAGTGAATTAAACATGGAAATCATTTTAAACGCTCTACAACTCAAATCAGACACACACACAATATAAGTTCCTGGCTCTGATATTTGATTTTGAAAACAAAAATACAGTATAACATCTTTAAATTAGTACTCTATAAATTAATATACACTAAAAATCTCTATAAAATAATATAATTTTATAGTCCCAAATTGAGTTTTTGGTTCATTTAGTATATCGATAAATTAATATCTCTATAAATTAATAAAAAATTATAGTTTTGGTGTAGTCCCAACATTATTAATTTATAGAGATTTCACTGTATATATAAGTTTCCTCTTGTTGTAGTGTTAATCATTATGTTTAAAAACCTAAGATCCTAAAATATTGTTTGAATTCAAGGAGTTATACATGCAAGAAATTTGGGTTTGATATGTTCACAAATCGTAATAGTCAATTATCATTGGCTAACGACGATTTACTCATTTACGTTATTTCAAGCATTTAATCAACCACTCTTGCTGTGTTAAACAATCTAAGATCCGAAACTTAGCTAATCAATTTTTAGCATAAATAACACCAATAGATGAAGACCTCCAAGATAGATCATTATTATAAACAATCTGATTCAACGATTCATCAGTTTCTTTGAACCCTAAAACTTAACTACATAATTACCAGACAACAGAAAAAATCACAGAAGGAGATGAAGAGAAACTCATGATGAAATCCATATATAACAAATTAAGGGTTAAAAAATCTTCTCCAAAAAAAAAAAAAAAAAATCTTCTCCAAATTGTCTCAACTCACAAGAGGATTATAAATCTTCTCCCTTCCAATCTAAATACAAAAAAAAAAACATAAAATTCTCAGGCCAAAAAAGATGGCTTAAAATAGGTCTGAAAAAAGTATGTGTGCGATTGTGACAAGTTCTGGGATTATTTAGGTCAAAATTAGAATTTTCGTCGTGTTACTCATCCTAAGTAGCAACTGCTCCATTCTTGGCTTAATTGTTTTTTTTTGAAACGCCAGTATCCAACATTAGTTATGGCCTTTTTTTAATTGTGACTATGTTTGCTTTCAAATTCAATAGTGGATATTTATTCAAATTCAATTCACTTAAAATCTAAAACCAAAAATACTATTGAATTCTTTTAGAATATTATGTCAGATGTAATTTGATTTGGATATACTTTTCTAGTCAGATTGGTTTGGACTTTCGAGTTCAATTTTTTTGCCCACCACATTCAGTTCTATTTTTCTCTCACAAATGAAATCAATAGTATTACCTCCGTTTCAATTTAAATGTCGTTGTAAAGTAAAATTTTCGTTTTAAAATAAGTGTTTTGAATATTTATTCAAATTCAATTCAGGTAAAATCCAAAACCCAAAATACTGTAGAACAAGATCTATTAAAATATTATGTCAGATGTAATTTGATTTGGATATACTTTTTTGGTCAGAATGGTTTGGACTTTCGAGTTCAATTTTTTTTTGCCCACCCCCATTCAGTTCTATCTTTCTCTCACAAATGAAATCAATAATACTCTTTCCGTTTCAATTTAAGTGTCGTTGTAAAGTAAAATTTTCGTTTCAAAAGTGTCGTTTTAGAATTTCAATGCAAAATTTATTGACTTTATATTCTAATCTATTTTTCTATTGGTTAAAATGTGGTTAGGTGTATTGGTAATGATGTTTTTATTTTAGAAATATGTAAAATTAATTTTTTTTTAAATTTGTGTGTCCAACTCTAAAATGACAATTAAAATGAAACTGAGGAAATATTTTTTATTAATTAATTTATGAAATGAAAGATAAATCAATATACCCTCTTTGTTATCATTTTAAGTGGGTTTTATGTTTTTGCACAATATTTAAGAAAATACATTTTTTATGTAATTTATCTTTGTTTAATAAAAATTGCATTAAATAAAACTAGTTTAACCAATAAAAAATATAGTATTTTATAATTGGTCATAAATTTTAAATGACATTAAATTTTCTCTAGAACAGTGAGAACATCACTTATTATGAAATAAAATAAAATCTTTGAACATCACTTAAAATGATAAGAAGGGAGTATGTTTTTGATCATCCAGATTTCGGGTCCAACTGGTAACACCAATTCAGGGAAAAAATTGCAGGGAATACTACGTTCCTCTCAGTTCCTGTGTTTTTTTACCGGTCAAAGGAAAATTTTATTACTTGTGGGAATTAGAAATTCCTCCACGTTCATTTTCTTATGAGGAATATAGTGTAAATATATTCCATGTCAAATTAGATAAGGAACCAAAAGGAAATTTTATAAAAATGGTAGAAGATATATTAATATGTTAATGTACCAAATAAACATTTTAAACCAACTTCTCAATGTACGTAGGTTTGTCTTCTTCTATATAATATTAGTTCATCAAGCTTTTTTTTCATATAACCCTAATACATCTAGAAACAAGAGAAGCAGGTAAACTATATTTTAAGATTATTTATTATGTGTAAAAGAAAAAACACACGCAGTTTATGAATCAAAGTGACTATGGAGAACAATGATGTGCATATGCATCAAAGTGAGAACGATTCAGATGATGAAAATGATGTACGCGGAAATGAAGAAACATCAACGACAGTTTATATGAAAATTGTTCGAGATCAAATTGCTACACAATTGTGGTCAGATAAAAGACTTGGCTCCCGTCGAGTATAGGTCAGTTTTTGTTTTTCTCTTTATTATTATATATATTTAACTCTTATAAAATACACATTCTTGGATACGTTTATATCTCCTAAAAAGCACAATATATACTTTCAGTAACACAAGTTTTTGTTTCGTAGTTATGAGATACATGCATTGTGGCAACATGAAGTGTAGACCAAAAATCTTGCTTACATTCTTTATTATTTTCTAGAGTTAATTATCTAATTATTTATTGTTTGAAATTTTGTTTCTTGTTTTGGTTACCATTCACTAACAATTTGTTACATTCATTCTCTACAATTTTTCCTTCTAATTAATTCCATATCATTCCTTTGGATTCTTTTTCCTATGGTTTGTTCCTATCATTTTTAAAGTGGTCACCGGTTGGAGCCGTCATTGAAATGAAATCATTTTTTCTACATACGTCTAAAAGAGAGACATATGTAGCTGGCAGAAAATGAATTAATCCGCAGAATATTAGAGTTAAAATATTCCTAAAATGATATACGGTGGGAATATTAGAGTTAAAATATGGTTTGTGAGATTTGAGATTTATGATAAGTAGCTAAGGATTTATTGGGTTTAGGATCCGATATTACAAGATTCGGTTAAAGTTCATTGATTCGAACAATATTTGTTAAGTTGATTAGAAAATGAGGTATTCCAGAAAATGTGTATGGGCAAGTGTGTATAGGCGGAAAACGTGTTCAAACTATCAAATTAGATCTGAGATTTCATTATCATAAATTTAATCAAGAGGCCACTCCAATTCCTAAGTCCGTTTGATGATAAAAGATTTCCTTAATAATGTAGCTTTTGGTCGAAATTCTTGAAATTTATTGCCTAATTGACATCTAATTTTATAGTGTTACTAGATTTTGATATAAGCGCAGATTTATTTTTGGACTTAAATAAAAAAAATTAAAATGAATGCTATATTGCCTCCTTTTCAATTTAATTGTCGTTCTAGAATAAAATTTATGTTTAAAAATAAATATCGTTTTAGAATTTCAATGCAAAATTGATTAACAAAATTTTCTGTTTATTTTTCTATTGGTTGAAATATGTTTAGGTGTATATGTAATTATGTTTTTATTTGGAAATATACAACATCATATGTTTTATTAATCTGTGTGTATAAGATAGTATATAAGTCTGGAAATACTTATTTGGAGTCGAAGAACCAAACCATACCAAACTGAAAAAATGAACTGAATTTCATAAATAACCGAGCAGATCTTATATCTATGGAACAAAACATTGAAATTGAACCGAAAACCGAATAAGTATCTGAAGTTTTAAAATACAAATTATTTACCTACAAATATATTATATTTAATTTCTAAATAACCAAATATTTTAAAAATAATATTTATAAACAGAATTACCCAAAAAAAATTATCCAAATAATTTTTATTCAAAATATAAGCAATGTTTTCAGATCCGATCTGGGCCCGCGGTCAAACCAATAAACCCAGTGGCCGTATATAATTCGGATATGCTTATGTTCTTTATGTAGCATTCTATTAGATGTTCTATCAACTGATATATTTTCACAAAATTCAGATTTATGAAATTTTATTAATTAAAAATATGATAAAACCCAAAAAAAAATCATTAACCCGTGAACTGACACCGGCTGACCCGGTCAAAACCCATAAAAAAACTTAATATGCTCTTATAAATTGATTTAACTTCTCATATATTTTATAAAACTAAATAAACTATTTGATTTGTCATATAAGGTAAATGCATTGTATTTATGTTATGTATTTTAATTTATAAGATTTTTATTGATTATCAAAAGTTACATTTATGAATTTTGAAATTAAAATTAGTTATGATTTGGTTTTCCATAAAAAAAATAGAACAATGTTATCACACATTTGAACAAAATATGTTATACCATAAAATAGATATGAGAATACAAAATTTATTATCGTGATCATGGTTCCCTTACAAAGTTATTAAACTTTTATACTTTGAATAAGGGTTTATGATATAACGATTGATAGAATATCACTGACACATGATACAAATACACATGAGTTTTTATTATATGGTATATAGCAGTATATATGGATTTATGTTTTCAATATTATAATGTGGCATTGTCTGTAAATGGTGTAAGATAGAAGAACGTGTTAAGATATATTTAGTTTTGAAATTAACTAAACCAAACTGAGCAAAAATCATAACTGACCGATTTCAATTAATTTGCTTTGATATTATATATTGGATCTATTAAAATTAGGTGTATTAAAAGGCAAAAAATGAAAAGATAAATAAAATCATTTATTATGATATAGTTAGAAAATATAAGAAAATATCAAATAAAAGGTTAGTCTAATGAAAGGTCCAAACAACTTTCTTAGGTAGATTTGTTAGGATTCATTCCCTTTTTTTTTTTTTTTTTTGATGTCGAACGGCCATTCTATTATCCAAGCTTGAGATGGTCTGGTTTCGGAATAGAACAACCAATGAAAAGTAACTCCCGACGAAAGGTCCTAGCAGTCTTAGCTAAAAAATCAGAAAACTGGTTGCGCACTCGTGGCACATGGGTGATTTTGAAGTCCGGGAAACAAATATGCAGCGTCTCTATCTTCTCCAATTCTGTCGCGAAGCTTGGCCACTCCTGGGATTTCTTTATCATTGCAATCAGCTCCTTGCAGTCTGTTCCAAAGCTCTGGCATGGCGAGTATTGAAGCATATTCTCCATCGCCCATCGCAGTGCTTCTACCTCCGAATGCAATGCTGATCCACATCTAGTGAAATTCCGTGTTCCCATAAGTTGTATGTTCTCCTAACTATCCATCCATACCCATCCACATCCACTAAAGCGATCATAAGCTGTCCAAGATCCATCTAACAGGCAAATATTACTCAAGCTTAAGACTTGGTTTTCCTCATTATTGCTGGCCTGTACTACTGGTGGTATCATCTCATTTGCATTAAACCAGGCTAGACATTCACTTTCTGCGTATCGAACTAGTTCCAAAGGGTCTCTGTCTTTTCCCCTGAAAAGTTTATCATTACAAGCCTTCCAAATATACCATATTATCCAGGGATAAGGATCACTGTCTTGGTCTGGTTCTAAGATATCATTCTTCCTCCAGAATAGATAGTCCATGTTTGTGTAGACGCTTGACACTGGAAATGTACATGGGCTTGTAAGAGTTGCTGATAAGGACCATACTTGGAGAGCTGGAGGGCATTCAAATATTGCATGAGTTACAGATTCTTCTATTTTTCCACACATTGGGAAATAATTATCGCACCTCATATTCCGCTTTACTAGATTCCTCGTTACTGCCACCTGACCTGTTATCAATTGCCATATAAGATGGCACATCTTCCTTGGCGCTTTCAACTTCCAAGCAAAGGCTTGAAGTTTAGTGATACTTGGTTCCAGTATTTCCTTTTCCTCTTCTGATTTCTACAGATTTTGAGCAACCCAGTATCCAGATTTAACTGTGTATTGGCCATTCCTCGTGTAGTTCCAGCAAAAAGAATCACGGCGATGAGTAGAGCTTATGGCCATACTACGTATGAGTGGGATGTCATCGGGATGGACATAATCCTCTAGTAGCCCTACGTCTCATTCCTTCGACTCCTGATTAATGAGGTCACTAACTCTCATATTCGGGTGCATCACAGGCGCTACATGTGTAGCTGGTCTAGCAGGTGTCGTTGGAATCCACAAATCCTCTCACACATTGACTTCATAACCAGAATGAATCTTCTGTCTGATCCTCAGAAGCAAAAGCTTCCTTGCTGCGAAAATGCTTGTCCACACATAAGATGGACTACTTGCAGAGATTGCTCTTAATGGCGAGGTCATTCTATAATATATGCCCCTCAAGACTCGGGCAACCAGTGAATCATGGTACTGAACCAATCTCCATAATTGATTTGCCAATAGTGCTAGATTAAACTCATGAGTTAAGCGGAAGCCAATCATGCCCTCTTCTTTTGGTAGACAAACATTTTCTCATTTCGCCCAGTGTATTCTTCTTTTTGGTGTATTCGAACTCTACCAAAATTGTGCAATGACACTAGCGAGGTTTTCACAAATCTCCAAATGGAGCAGAAACGTCGACATAACGTATGTCGGAAGAGCGAGTAAAATGGTTTTGATCATTACATCCTTCCCCCCTTTTGAGAGCCATCTACCTGTCCATCCATTTACTCTATGCATTAGTTTATCCTTTAGAAATGCAAAGAGTTTGCATTTGGAGCCACTAATATCCTCTGGGATTCCCAAGTACTTTCCCATCCCACCATCATTATATATTCCAAGTGCATCTTTAATCTCTTACCTAATAGATGTATTAATCCTCTTACCAAAGAGTAAGGAAGATTTGTCAAAGTTAATACATTGGTCAGATGCTTTACCATATGTCCTGACTACTTTCATTACTTCTTCACATTCACGGGGCTCCGCCTTTCAGAAGAAAAGACCATCATCATCAAAGAGAAGGTGGGATACCGAAGGACATGCGCGTGTGACACGCATCCCCGTTATCTTCCATTGGTTCTCTGCATGATTGAGAAGGCTAACGAGCGCTTCCGTGCACAGAATAAAAATGAAAGGAGACAAAGGATCTCCTTGATGTAGGCTTCTACCTGGAATAATATTTCCTCTTGGCTGCCCATTCATAAGAAGTTTATATTTTACCGACGTAATGCACCTCATAATCCAGGTGATTCATGTTTCGGAGAAGCCCATCTTTCGCATCACAGCTTCAATAAACGACCATTCCATCCTATCATATGCTTTACTCATATCTGTCTTGATGGTCATTATTTTATTACGTCCACTCGGTTTAGTTCGCAGGGCATGAAACATTTCTTGAGCAATCATGATATTATCTGAAATCTGTCTTCCAGCAACAAAGGCTGACTAGGTTTCTGATATCAATCCTGGCAAGACTTTCTTTAGTCTCTGGCATAAGACCTTTGAGACGATCTTGTAGCTGACATTGCACAAGCTTATGGGTCTGAATTGAGGCTTAGTTGTCTTTGGGATAAGACATATATTTGTATCATTCAGACCATTGGCCATAGTCCCATCAAAAAGGAATTTATTAACCATAAGAGTTAAATCCTCCTTGACTATATCCCAAAACTTCTGGTAAAAAAGTGCAGTCATCCCATCTGGTCTCGGGCCTTATCTGGATGCATGGCAAAGAGAGCTAATTTAACTTTCCATTCGGAAACAGGAGCTGTGAGGCTGTCATTCATTGATCCCGTAATCGTCGTAGGAACTTCAGATAACGCCTTTTCAATGTCTTCTGGAATAGAAGACTCAAAGATTTGCCGAAAATAGCTAGTAGCAATGGCTACCAGACCTTCCTCATCCTCGACTATGTTACCATTTGCATCTAGTAGCTACGTGATTTTGTTCCTTGTTCTCATTTGCTTCGTTAAGGCATGGAAGAATTTTGTATTTTTATCTCCCTCTCTCAGCCAAAACACTCTACTCTTTTGTTTCCAGAACATGTCTTCTGCTTTAAGAGCATCAGAGAGTTCTTTCAACGCTGCTGCAATTTCCTCAGTCGTCGCATTATCGTCTGCGTATAAACCCTCGACTTTCTCTTTTAGCTCCTCCACTAGTTTCGCCGAGTTAATAGTGTGTTTTTTTCTCCACTCACTCAAGGCTTTTCAGCAGTTGGAGATATGTTCCATTATAATCGCACTGGGGAAGATCAAGAGATTTCTATTCTCCAGAATGACAAGTATAGATAGATGAAACAGAATAAGACAAGTTACGATAAGATCATTGTAGTTTGTTCCTGCTCCACAGATGTTGGTTGGTCAACATATTTGTTTATAATTGAATTAAAATATACTCCTTCCGTTTCATAATATAAGTAGTTTTGGTTAAAAGCGCGAAGATTAAAAAAATTATTATGTTTTTAAAAAGTATTTTATAATAAATAAGTTAAATATAATTTAACCAATAAAAAATAAGTCTATTTAATTTGATTGGTCACACTGTATTCAATAAATGTAAAAGTTACCTAGAAATACGAAAACTATTTACATTTTGAAACAATTTTTTTTTCCTAAAACTTCTTACGATATAAAACGGAGGGAGTAATAACTAGGAAAACAATAAATTTATTTAGTAAAGAACTCCGAGTTTGTTAGCAACGACAATCATAGCTGAAAACGCGTTCAAATCCTATTTCAAATCTAATCATGACAATTTAACATTAAATTGATCTGTTTCTTTTCTCAACTAAAGAAGTCATTTCTATATATTATCAGTTCCGGCGGCTCTTTGATGGGGACAATGCGACCGAAGTCTGTTTTGTGTACCTTAATAAATAAAAATCTTAATTTTCATGTATTTTCTATTAAATTTTGCAAATATTAAAAAGACCCAAAAAATATTTGTATGTATATATTTTCTTTGCATTTAAAATAATTTCATAATCTTATAAAAATATGAAATTTTTAAGGGTTTTAAATATTTTTCCTGGTTAGGGTCTGTATAAATGTTAAGCCAGCCTGAATATTTTAACTTCTAATCTGATACGTACGACGATTAGAACATTCTTACTAGACTTTATGTGGTAATGATTGAAAGATCGTTTACATTTACTCATGTATAAAACTGTAGCCTCCATCGTTAATCTCGCTACTTATCATTATGAAAACTGAATGATGTTACAAGCTACACAAAGATGAACTTACAAACAATAAAGTGGTACAAAGCGTTTTGAGATCATTATCATCACCTGGGCATGTTACTGAGTAATGTATTTGTAGACGGTGAGCTCTGTGCACTTAACCAAGGATCTTGAACCGAGACTGGTGAGTTATAATTCATATCTTCAACAGAAGCGAGGATATCAGGTTGCTTGGGAGGGACAACAAGTCTTATGCTTCCTGCTAATGCTTTTTTAACTGATGCCGATCTTTCGCTTCCTTGATCAGATGACCTGAGAGAACCGGTTGGTGAATCCAAGCTCATGTTTGGGATCCAACCGCTGAGCCGTATCTGTTCAAGCTCGTCCGCCACTTCAGTCATCGTAGGTCTCATGTCACTGTGAAAGGCTAAGCATCGGAACGCGAGCTCAGCCACGCTGTGTATAGACGAGAGGGTCCATGCGTCAAGGTTCAGGTCAAGAACCGGGTCTATAATCTCGTCTAGACAGCCTGACCCGATTTTGTCGACAGCAAGAGCTGCCAAGTTGATTTCAGTATGCGGTCGAGTGAAATCGACAACTTTCAGTCCTGTAATAATCTCAGCAAGAACGACACCGAAGCTGTAGACGTCGCTCTTGTCAGAAAGATGGAAGCATTGATGGTACTGCGGGTCGAGATAGCCAGGGGTGCCTTGAGGAGCCGTTGAAATGTGAGATGTTTCAGTCATTCCGAGCCTAGAGAGACCGAAGTCTGCAACTTTGGAGTTGAAATCATAATCAAGAAGGATGTTGCTAGATTTGATGTCACGGTGATAGATAGGTGGGTTCATTGCAGAGTGGAGATACGCGATAGCTTTAGCTGTTTGAGTTGCAACAGTGAGACGCACAGTCCAAGGAAGACCGTCTCCTATCTCTCTTTGTAGATGTTCTGATAAAGTACCATGTGGCATGAACTCGTAAACGAGAACCGGGTCACCTTGGTCTATACAGCAACCCAAGAGACGGACAAGGTTCGGGTGACTCACAGAGGAAAGAAGTTTGATCTCATTCATGACTTGCTCAACACTTTCCGAGTCTCTGTGTTTGAGTCTTTTGATAGCAACCCATTCATCGTTTTGGAGCTTTCCTTTATAGACTGTACCGTAGGCGCCTGTTCCTAGCCTCTGCTTTTCGGAGAAACAATTCGTTGCTTTCTCGACGTCCTTGTAAGGGAAGAAGGCGACGCTTGTGTTCCCTGTAGCTTCAGTCAAAAGACGCTTTGCGCTTAACTGGCTTCTCAAAGAAGCAGACCGTCTCCGATTACAAACGCACAAAAGAGCAAATCCAGCTAGCAAAAATGCTCCACCAACAGTTCCTATATGTAGCAAATAAATTAACAAAGCCAAAGATCCATAAAAACGAACAAAAGTTAGAGAATCTAAAAAAAAAAAAAAAAAAACACACTAAAGCAAAGAGTTACCTCCTACAACAATAGCAAGATTAGATCTACAATCTCCCCGGACCAGCCTTGAACCATGGCAGTTCGGTATTGCTGCAAAGGGAGACAACAACATCATTAAAAGAAGAGAAGTAATAAATAATCTATACATCAAACATCATACTTGAATCATCTACTCCAACTTTTGAAACCATTCCCACTGACTAACCTTTCCGGCAAGGAGACTTGATGTACCCGTCGCCGCGGTATCCCTCCAGACATGAGCACCGGTGTCCTGCACTTCCACCAGGAGTTTGAACTGGCGTACACAAGGCATTAGCCCCGCAAGTAGAGTCTCTCGTCTCACACTCCCCCTTCACCCACCACCCCAACCTAACCCGTTCAAACTCCAGCGCTATTCCCGCATTAGCACCTACAGACTCGAATGCAACCGACGAGAAGAGCTTCTTGCACGAGCTCCTCCTCAAATCCTTCATACTAAAAAACCTGGCTGAACCGTTGGAGCTCGAGTTCGTCTCAGTAGAGAAACAACTCACGTTATCCTTTCCCAGAGGATCACAGCTCCGCAGATTCAGCTGAGTCTCCAAGAACTTCTGTTTGATCGAACACCCGTCCGTCGCGTTCGTGCATTCCTCCATCAGGAAGCTGTTCTCCGACGTCGGTGCGTAAAGCTCCCCGAAGAGCGGCTTCATGGCTTCGATACTCCGGTTGCAGTCATGTGGAACCCCTACGAATATGCTCCCTTCCGTCACGTTCACGTTTTTCACGGAGAAGCCTCCGATCTGCGCTCCCTCGGTGGCGGAGCAAGTGAATTTGATCGGGCAACCGTGTGAAAATCCGAAGGGGTAAGGCAGGATCATTCCGCGGCATGTGCCGTTACAAGGCTCGGTGGAGTTAGACGGAGATGACGAAGAAGAGACGGATCCTCCGATGATGACGGTTAAGATTAAAAATAAATTCAAGTTATGAGAAATCGCCATCATCATCTTCGTGACACGTATCGATCTTAATGATAAATCAACTTCCTGCAACAATAAGAATCATGTGATGAAGCTAAAACCCTATGAGCTAGTAGGAGATTTAGTTGAGCTATTAAACCTCTCTCAGCTCCTCAACCGTAATAAATAAATACACACATAGAGACGAAAGAGAGAGAGAGAGAGAGAGAGAGAGAGAGAGAGAGAGAGAGAAACTGAGTCCTCTCCATCGAAGTAAGTACCTCTGTTCTTCCTCTACGACGAGCTTTTTCTCTTCATCTTCTTCGCATCAATTTTAAGGGTCTTCCACTTCAAGAAACTTTCAAAATCGTCAGCTCTTCGGTGGAGATTTCGGCTGGTACTGATCCGAGAATTGATAAATCTCCGTTTTGGGGTTTTCCGGTGATCTGCTTCCTAATCGGGAAGAGATGATTGAGTGAAAAACTGAAAATTGAATTTTGATCAGAGACCGCAAGGGAGAGAATCGTAACGAGTGGGTGTCTATTTTTCTATAAAGACGGATGAGTCCTTAGTAAAAGTGTGAGAACGGTTGTGAAGTGACGGATATACCCTTTTTTGGTCAAGGTCAACGAACAACTTGTTTATCTTTGACTTGGCATTGAGACATTTCTTTATTTTTATTTAATAATTGATGCGTGTGTGAGTGGACAGCATACAACTTTTTTCAAAGTAAAATTTAATTATGAAACAACGGAGAAAACTTTTCAAAAACAGACTTTTGACGGAATGTAATACTCCCTCGGTTTTGTAATATAAATAGTTTTATTGTTTCACGGGTAAATTTAACATTTCAATGCTATTTTGTATTTATTAAATATTATATGATCAATTAACTAATGAGAAAAATATCAAACAAATTCTCAGCTTTCTGAATTGGACCATTATAATCTACAGGATTCAGACTAACCATAAAAACCTCAAATTTTTTGTCGAATGAGTCAATTTAAATCCGCGTTAATTACACTAACAGAACGTCTAAACGCAGTTAATTTCCGACGTTAATCAAAACGACGCCCTATTCTGCTCAATTAGAAAAACACATTCTCATTATCTTCCAAAATCGATTTGGAGGTTTTCTCAATTAGGAACCCTAATTCACGAACCACCACCAAAAATCTCGAATCAAACATGAACAAGAGAGAAGAGATGGGTAATGAAAAGAACAAGAAGTCTCGACAAGGGAACCTCGGTGGTGCCAGTTCTGTAGCGAAAAGAAAAGGTGGAGTCGTCACCGACGAAGCTGATGTATGTAAGAAGAAAAAGAGCAAAACAGACGACAGGGAAGAAAAAGGGGAAATCAGCGAGGATGACTGTGGTATTGTCGGTGACGACGAAGCTGATGAAGCCCCAGACAACGAAGAAGTCCCTGATGATGAAGCAGACGGTCATGGTGGTATCGACGAAGAAGGAGGTCGCGATTTGACTGTCTTCTTTGGAGAAGTAGCGAGAAATGATGATTGTGAGAATGCTGAAGATATTGGGGACGAATGGTATTGGGAGCATGAAAAAGAAGTTCCGGATCCTCTATCATCAGATGATGAAAATGAAGAACAATCAATTCCCAGTTTAGCCTACATAGAAGATGTGGATCCAGAGGCAATGCTTGGAGTCAGATGATGAAAATGAAGAACAATCAATTCCCAGTTTAGCCTACATAGAAGATGTGGATCCAGAGGCAATGCTTGGAGTCAGATGATGAAAATGAAGAACAATCAATTCCCAGTTTAGCCTACATAGAAGATGTGGATCCAGAGGCAATGCTTGGAGTCAGATGATGAAAATGAAGAACAATCAATTCCCAGTTTAGCCTACATAGAAGATGTGGATCCAGAGGCAATGCTTGGAGTCAGATGATGAAAATGAAGAACAATCAATTCCCAGTTTAGCCTACATAGAAGATGTGGATCCAGAGGCAATGCTTGGAGTCAGATGATGAAAATGAAGAACAATCAATTCCCAGTTTAGCCTACATAGAAGATGTGGATCCAGAGGCAATGCTTGGAGTCAGATGATGAAAATGAAGAACAATCAATTCCCAGTTTAGCCTACATAGAAGATGTGGATCCAGAGGCAATGCTTGGACTGGGAAACACTTTCTCCACTACTGAAGAATTCAAGCATACCCTTCTCAGGTATACATTAAAAACTCGGCGTAACATCAAGCTTTATCGGTCCACTTCTTTGAAGTTAGGTGCGAAGGGTGAAGATAGCTCGTGTTCCTGGAGGGTGTATTGTTCTTATGAGAAGAGCAAACAGAAGCTGATGATCAAATGTTATGTGAATGAGCACAAGTGTGAGATAACAGGACACTCAAAGTTTTTGAAGTGTTCTACTATAGCAATGTTATTCGCTGAGAGGCTGAGATTGAATCCGAAAATCACCAAGCATGAAATTGCTACTGAGATCCAGAGAGAGTATAGGATGTTTGTGAGTGTTGAAGCTTATGGGAATGCAAAGACAAAGGTTATGAAAGAAAGGAAAGCAAGCCACGAAGAACACTTCAACAAGATATGGGATTATCAAGCTGAGATTTTTCGAACCAACCCTGGCACTACAATGGATATCGAAACCATCCCTGGACCGACAGTAAGAAGTAAACAGAGATTTTTCCGGCTATATGTTTGCTTTCACGCGCAGAAGGAGACTTGGAAGACTACTTGTAGACCAATAATAGGTTTAGATGGAGCATTTCTAAAGTGGGACATACACTACAAGAAAACACATGCTTAACGACGAAATTTAACGAGGAAAAACAATCCTCGTAAATTTACGTCGAGTTTACGAGGAATTTAAGTGAAAAACTAAAGTCATCGTTATTTCCTCGTAACGTAACGACAAAAGTGTTTCGTCGTAAAGTGGATGTAATTTTACGAGTATTTTACGAGGAAAAAATATTTCCTCGTAAATACGACGTAAACTTTGCGTGTTATTTACGAGGAAATAGTTTACGTGTATTTAGCGAGGAAATTTTTGAATCCACCAACTTTGTAGGTGTTACACGTTTTTTTTGCCACCTAATTAATTTTCGTCGTAAATTCATAGGAAACTTGCAACTACCAGATTCAAAATTTCCTATAAATATGGATGTTTGAACATCATTTTAAACACACCCACAACAAAAAACGTGAAGAAAAAAATGGCTGGCTCCGGGGCT
>NC_027755.1:34863260-34863524 GCF_000695525.1 Brassica oleracea var. oleracea | reverse complement strand
AAAATAAAGATGGGGTTTGGAATATATGAAGTAGAAAATAAGGAATATGGGGTTTCGGGTTTGGGGTTTGGGGTTCTGGGTTTCGGGTTTAGGGTTTCGGGTTTGGGGTTTGGGGTTTGGGGTTTGGGGTTTCGGGTTTAGGGTTTCGGATTCTAGGGATTTAAACATAACGCTTGTTAATTCTACGTAAGCACAAATCGTCGTAAAGTCCTTGTATGATGAAATCGTCGTAAATACCACGTAGGATGAAATCATCGTAAATAC
>NC_027755.1:34862897-34863211 GCF_000695525.1 Brassica oleracea var. oleracea | reverse complement strand
ACCACGTAAAAGGATTTAAACATAAAACCCGTTAATTCCACGTAAGTACAAATCGTCGTAAATATCTCGTAGTGTAAAAACTAGAAAAAAAAAGAAAAAAGAGAGGAATACCAGATTTACATGTGGCAAGACTTCTAGCAATTATAATACGTAAGTCTCGCCCATATTAATTCTAATATCTTCTCCTTTTCCTATTTTTTTCAAATATTTATATTTTGAATAGGATTTTGCTGAGGAATGTGATTTGAGATAAGGTGTGATTTGGGAGTTTGTGTGTGGTTTGAGAATGAGAGTTGTGGGTATATTTATAGGAA
>NC_027755.1:34850456-34861780 GCF_000695525.1 Brassica oleracea var. oleracea | reverse complement strand
GGTTGTTGTATTATATAAATTCAAAACTTATTTATATATAAAATATTTTCATATTGATTTATTTTTATTTTAAATTTTAATTTATTATTAAATTAAATAATTTTAATTATTTTTTAATTATATTTTTAAATTCTGTAAAATAATAAAAACGAAGTAAATTCGTAGCTAATGTACGACCTCTTTACGTGGAAACCTTACGAGGAAATGACGAGAAATAATAAACGAGAATTTTAAGAGGAAACATTTACGAGAAAATAACGAGGAAAGATAAACGAGTATTGTACGAGGAAATCCTTTCGTGGTTGTTACGTGTATTTTGCGAGAAAATACTTTCAAGGTATTTACGTGTAGATTTCGAGGAACTCTTTTCGAGGTATTTACGAGGAAATATAGCGACGTCCTTACGTGGAATATTGACGTGGTCTTTACGACGAAAAGCTCTACTTCGTCTTTACGACGAAATATATTCCTTGCTAAGTTACGACGAATTAGCGAGGAAATATGTGTTACAACAGATGAGTAACGAGCAAACGCACTTCCTCGCTAATTCGTCGTAAAACCTCTTTTACGACGAACTAACGAGGAAAACCGCCCTCGTTAAGATTATGTTTTCTTGTAGTGATAAAGGGTCATCTCTTGGCTGTTGTAGGACGTGATGGAGACAATCGGATTGTTCCTATTGCATGGGTAGTAGTAGAAGTGGAGAATGACACGAATTGGGACTAGTTTGTGAGACACCTCGCAAATGACTTGGGCTTAAAGGATGGCAAAGGCTATGCTATATTGTCTGACAAACAAAATGTAAACGTCTGATCTTGATTTTTTAAAGCTTTTAGTGCTTAAAGCATTACTGTATCTCAGTGTTCTTAACTGTCTCATGCTTGTAATTGGCATGGTTTAGTGAAAGCAGTCCACACCATTCTTCCAGAGGTTGAGCATAGACAGTGTTGTAGACACATTTTCGATAATTGGAAGAAGAGCAGCCATGACATGCAGCTACAAAGACTCTTCTGGCGAATAGCAAGGAGTTATACAATTGGAGATTATAAAATGTGGAGTGAGAGGCTGAAAGAGTACAATCCAGGCGCCTATGCTACTCTTCAAGTCACCAAACCAGAAACTTGGTCCAGAGCATATTTCAAATTAGGGACCTTGTGCAACGATAATCTCAATAACCTAAGTGAGTCCTTCAACAGAACCATCCGTGAAGCAAGAAGGAAGCCATTATTGGAGATGTTTGAGGATATAAGGAGACATTGTATGGTTCGAAATGCGAGAAGGGCTTTAATGGCTAAAAATGCTAAGACAAAGTTCACAAAAAGGACGCATCTTCAGATGGCTAAAGTGGAGTCAAAGTCTAAGGATTGTATGAGCTTTCCAGCAGTTGGTCCAATCACAGAGGTTGATTATGGTGGTGTGTCTTATGTTGTGGATATGGATGAGCTAAGTTGTGGGTGTATCCAGTGACAAATGACTGGAATTCCTTGCATTCATGCCGCCTATGTGATCCTTAAAGAAGGTAAAAAACTTTCTGACTTTGTTCCTCCTTGTTATACCATAGCTATGTGGCGTCAAACTTATAGTATGGGGGGTAAGGCCTGTTCAAGGGAAGAAGTTATGGCCTGAGACGGGTAGATTAGGTGTCCTCCCACCACCTTGGAGAAAAGGAAACCCAGGAAGACCAAAGAACCATGATAGGTTCAAGAGAAAGGGTGAGACAGAGAAGGACCCGAAAGTCTCTGCAACTGATAGTACGAAGCTAACTCGTGCTGATCGAGTTATTATATGTTCTAATTGCAAGCAAGATAATCATAACAAGAAGACATGTAAGAATGACTTTGTTGAAAGTCAGCCCAAGAAACCACGAGGCCGCCCTAGGAAAAATCAGGCAAGTTTCAAGATGTTTTTGGTTTGTTTCTGATCTTCTTATGCTCACTTGATTTTTTTTTCATTGCCAGTCTAATGCATCATCGTCACAACCAAGTCAGGGACAGTCTCATGCTTCATCATCACAACCAACCTAGCCACAAGTGTCAACACAGCCACAAGAATCAACACAGCCACGAGGGTCAACACAGCCACAAGGGCCAGGAAGATGGGAACAAGCCACACATGCACCACCAAGCTCAGATGCGTCGGGATGGGGACGATGGTTTTCGTGATTTCGAAGTTAGAAGGGACAAGGGTCAGAAGATAGTATTTTCGGATTGGTTTGTGTCTGTGTTTCAGAATCTATTTTGAAGTTTTAGTGCTTTGACACTTATGTTTCAGTTTTAGTGCTTTGACACTTATGTAATGTTTCAAGGTTTCTGTCTTGTATATCAGTATTTTCGGATCTATTTTGTAGTGCTTTGACACTTAACTTATATTATGTTTCAAGCTTTATTTAAGATTGGTTTGTGTCTTAAACAACAACAACAACTTAGTTCATTACTTCAAACAACAACATAGTCACTGATACCAACATAATAGTCATTGAATTAAGCCCCAAACATAGTCAAGACCAAACATTAAAATGGTCACTTAATCAAGTAAATACAACAAGAACAAACACCAACAATTTAGTTCTTCACCTCAAGCAAAGAACTAACTTAATTCTACATCAAACTAACTACTAGGACAATGATGATCACGCACATGATCACAAACAAGATCGTCATCATCACCTTACACCTCTTCACCTCTGTTTTGGTTCTTACAACCTCTTCCATCAACTCAGTGACCACGCCTTTCAAATCCTCAATATCAGATTTTTCTTTGTTAAGCTTAGCTTCAAGCAGGACGATCTTTGGTAAGGCATCTTGAACCTCTTCATAAACAGCATCCTCAACCCATTTAAACAAGTGGGTCTATGCAAAAACCATAAGATTTTAGGCATATTGCTTCATGTTCAATTTGAATAAACGACAACAATATAATCAAGAAGATAAGAAGCTACCTTTCTTCTCGTATGACATCTGAAGAAAGGTCTCCCCAGATTCTTGTTAGTCTCCGACGTGTAGATTGTTGTCTTAGTCCCGCAAACACATCTCGCCGGAAACCCGCGAATACCGTATGTGTTCACGGTTGAACTCTCAGCTGTCGATTCCGAACTCATCTTCGTGCTAAGGGAAGTCAATCGTGTGGGATTGGAGGATTTTGAGTTGTAAATCGTGATTTTTAGGGTTGGTGTGTCAAGAAAATCCCCAAATCGATTTGGGGGAAAAAGATATTAGGGTTTTGGATCTTATTTTGAAGTTTAAGATAAAACGTCGTCGTATTGGCTAACTGCGCAAATTAACAGGGTTAACACGTTCCGTTAGTCTAATTAACGTTGGGTCTAATTTGATCCAGTCAAAGAAAAGTTAGCTGTTTTTTTTAAAGTCAAAGGAAAGTGTATTGTTTCCGAAAGCTGGGGATTATAATGGTCCAAATGAAAAAGCTGAGGATTTGTTTAACATTTTTTCCATTAACTAATACTTTTTTAATATTGGTATTTTGAACTAAAAATACCCAATTTGAAACATAGGGAGTAATTATCGTTCTTTTCCTTTTAATACTCATTCAGTTCCACAAAGATAAACTTTTCAGTGTTTTCACACATATTAAGAAAACACATTAAACTACCATAATAAATGTATCGTTTTCTGTAATTTTCAGTTTTCAATAACTTTTAACCGATAGTAATTCAATAAAGTCAATTAATTTTCTTGGAGTTTACAAATTTTCATAGAAAACACAAAAAATACATCTTTGTGAAACAAATTTTTTTTTTAAAAAGTCTATCATTAAGGAACGGAGAGAGTATATTTTAGACAGCATAACTAGCAAACAAAATGGTTGCGTTACGTAGCTGTTAAACCGTTTTGTGTTTATCAAACAAATTCGATCAATTTGTTTTTTTTAACATTTAACAATCAAGATAATTGAATATCTTCGGATATAATGTTTGGTATCAGGAGATGAGATCAAATGGTTCGATAAAGATCTTTAACAAGTGTGTTATATGTTTTTGGTATTCATAGCATTTTGATTTAGATGGCCACGACAAATTGGTTCAATTGGAAAGGACTTGAGGCACTTGTGAATTGTGATATAGGTCCCCGGTGAATATACCTGATAGAGGATTTTTTTTTTTTTTTTTTTGATCAACAAAGAGAGAGAGGATTAAATAACTAGTTTTTGTCCCTGGCTAGCCCATGCCTAAAATCAAGTACAAGTTTGAATTTCTATTACGTACAAGACATGTTAAGTATAGAAAATACCGAAATGGAAAGTATATATCCAACTTGTGTCCAGCCCCTACTACTCTATGCACAGCACTCAGCCAAGTTCCCTCTCAATTTTTTTTTTTAAAAAAATCACATTATGTAAAAAACAGTCTAAATGTAAATGGTATCACTTTTTGTGTATAGATTATTACACTTATTGATGTTAACTTATTAAGTCCCACATCAAAGAAAAAAAGTTTCAGTTTAGAGCATTCATCTCTTCTTTAAACTTAACCATTGCAGCTTTTGGCTACGTAATCATGACTTGAACCCCTCCGACCATGGAAGGTTCTAACCTCGACGCTGGCATGAACATACTAACAATTCTAGCTATCTCTGCTGGAACCACCGGGACAATATTCACCGGCTCACCCCACCCAAAATCCATCGATCCAAAAATCCCTATGTTCCTCCAATCCGTCAAACAAAATCTACCTTTGATCTTTAAATTCATACTGATGATACTTTGAATGTTCGCAAGCTCTTCTTGGAGATAATCTTTATCGTATGCCTTTCTTTTTGCTTGTTTTATGAGCTTCACGATGTCTGAGATGGTATGTTCTTCCACTTCCTTAACAGTTAATGGCACGTACACGTCTATATATGCATTGCCGTAGTATCCATCGGGCAAAGGTGGATTCACTGCGTTTCGGATTCCTACAGCTACACCTAAAGATGTGACTCCATCTTTATCCAAGCTCAGAGCTTTAACTCTTGACTTCCACAAATAAGCCCCTATGACTTCGAAAGTAGTGAGTGTCTCAGTAGAGAAGTCACACTCTTTTAATGTAGCTTCTTTCAGTCTTCTTATGCTCTCAGCTCTAATATTTATTTTCTCAGTTACCTGATTACATATATCAAAAATGGGTAAAGTTTAAAATATTTTTTTGGATTATAAAATAAGAATAAATAAGTTAGCCCATCTATTTCTTTTAGTTGTTATAAAATGAGTTTTGATAAATGTTTCTGTCAAAAGAGTCATAATCATAATAGTTTTTCGAGAGGAACAAAAATATTTTGAGATTTCTTTAACCTAAACATCTTAATTCTATTATACTTGTAGTCCAAATGTTGACCAGAAAAGTGTTATTCACATTAAAAAGTTTGTTGTTATTTTTTCTTCCGAATATACCAGGAAAAATGTTGAATTGTGGTTTCAAATTAGAGAATCACATTTTTTTCTTCCAAAACAGGAAATCCATGTTTTGATTTATAGATATTATCGTGATTTCAGTTGAAGATATCTTTCATTGAATATTGCAACCCAAAAAAGTAAGAAATACAAATGAAAAAGTTTTATCTATAAACTTTTGAGATATCTATAAAATATTTGTAGTTGTTCAAAAACAAAATTTAGAAAATATTTGTCTTTTTATGAACTGTCAATTAGTTTTCTTTTTTTTTAAAAAAAACTGTATTACTAATTTATAATAAAATAGCAATATTTTTTTGGAAAATCGAAAATAAGAATCGCATGGATAATGCTCCTGGATAATTCTTCATGTAAGGAGAACCGTTCCCAGCCTATACTTGTAGGAAAATTATTCAAGTGGGAACCACTAAACAATCCTTAGCTAATTTTGAAATATATCACAACTCCAAATATGTTAAAACTGGATAATATCACATATTGTTTTCTTGTTTTTATCATAAGGGTTCATAAACTCGTGTGAAAGGGTCCGAAATCATTTGCAGGAAAGTTTCCTAAAACCTTCCTAAAGAAAATAGTCTTTTAATATTTTTAGAAGGGGGAATTGATAGATAAATTTTAAACGAATTGAAAAGTTTGGAGATTCCATTGTTAACTAGTTTAGGTTTTCAAAATCTTAGTAGAATTATTTGTTATTGGCTTAGAAACTTATAAATTCCAATAAAATCTTTCTTTATTCAAAATATTTCATTAATTTTGTAAATATATATTCAATTCTCTTGTTATTGCTACATAATTTTTTTTAAAAGTTTTACTCATAAGATTCCATTTTAGAAATATATTCTTAAAAATTATCTAACAAAAAACAGATACACAAACACGCATTTTTATTACTTTTATTCTAAATGAAAGAAATGAAAAAGAGAATTATAGATAACAAAATCATCAAAAAGTGATGTAAAAACAATTTGATAAAATAGTATCTAGAATCATGAAAACATTATAGGTTGATCTTGAATAAGAATGTGAACAAAGATCATACAAAACTTGAAACAAAATCAAACAAAACAATACAAAATGTCAAAGAATCATTACTAAAATGCAAAAAATCTATTTTAATATTAAAGAATTATATTTTATGTGAAAAGTTCATAAATTTTTAGAAAACCTGTATATATATATCGGCGCCCGGACCAACTGGCACCGGCAATTTGAAAACTTTGGTGGACGTCCTTGAGGTATTATACAAAATAAATTCAATATTTGTTAAATCTTAGCTTATAAAAATCTTCTAACTTATTAAATTTTCAAACTCCACGGAATTTCGATTTCCAATAAGCCTCTCTTGGTTTCTTTAGGGAATTTCAATTTTTGTTTTTTCTCTGACTATAAGATTTATGTTGGGAATTTCAGTTTTTGTTAGTTTTTCTTTTGGGAATTTCAATTTTTGTTAGTTTACTCATCTATTTGTAGTTTCTATTTCCTCTTGCCTTACCAAATCTAATGAAATTTTCAAAACTATGTGATCTTGTATTGTACACATACCCAATCATCAGTAGGTAAGTAGGATGAAGCAGCCGTGTCGCCTCCGGGAATAAAAGAATGTTTATCGTTTTCTTTAGGCTTTCCCACGAGCCTCTCTTTCCCAAACCGGCGTCGCCATAGGCTTCTTTTTCCCCCGGGCCAACTCCGTTAAGGCACACATGATAGAACAAAACCATAGGGGTGAACCCAAGTTTGGTTCCACATGATATGTCCCTCTCCATATCCATCGCACATTAAATGCGACAGAGCAATCCCTAAGATGAAGCCTCCACATTCAAAGTTGGTCACCTGTCATCATGATTATTTCACTGAAGGTGTTTTTTTTTTTTCTTCGGAGAAAATGGACAAGAAGACAAGTTTTAGGGGATTTGGGAAGACCAGCCCGATTTTATTTTATTTTATTTTTTCTCACACTCTCGGTACTCATTAAGGTAAAATCTAAAGGTTTCAAATTACAAATCCACTATTCTTAGAAAAATCAACCTAATCTATATTTCTTAATTAAACGTGATCAAATCTATGCAAGATAAGTAATCGTTCTAGCTATTTGCATGCATGAAATGCTCGTCCTTATCATATGAAACATAAATGATTTATGTACCTGCAAGGCAAAAGGTGGATAACCGTCCTTATCCACTCGAAGCTCTGGCAAGAACTTCAAGGCTGTATCTGATTCAATGTTCTCTAGATACTTCAAAGAAGAAAGCTCCACGTTTGCAGTAGCCACCGTGAAAGGCACACCGCCTCCGTCGCCGCCACAGCTCAACTGAATCTTCCGATCAGTCTCCCGCCGCTTCATAGTCCCCGAAAGTGGGTAGTAGTAGCCAAGAAGAACAGACAAAGCCTCCCTAACCAAATATTCCGGCTGGTTATCATCACCAACGACGTTCCTGGCTTTGAAAACGTAACATAGCTTGTAAATAACTTCGTTGTAAGGAGCATTGTCAAGTGTTGAAAGAGAGAGAGTATGTGAAGGTATGCGCTTTGGGGGTTTCACCATTTCGGTGAGTTTTTTCTCGACCATTAAAGGGATCAATGAGCTTTTTTGAATCGACATGTTATTTTTTCTACTTGTTTGATGAATAAAACTCCTAAGAACTCTTTCGTCTTTTATAGAGAGAAGGGCATCTGTCAAGATGTTAATTCACATTTTGTTTTCTTAGTGAATTGAGTGGCGGAGCAAAGTTAGGTTACCGGAAAGGGACATAAGAAGACTATAGGTTGTCCAGATCTGGTAAATATAGCCCCTCCCTGACACGCACCAGATCTGGTCACTTATCAAGATTATAATTCACTTTTGTTTTCTTATCATAAAATGGCCCGCAACGTTAAAATGGTCCGCAACGTTGACGGTGGACATTATAATAGCGCACGTTAGTCTTGGCCACGTCAACTTTAAGTTTTTAACATTTCAACAACTGTTAATCTTTGCATATAAGACTATCAGATTTGAGCAATAGCTGAGTGTTGTTGGAAATGTCCTAAAATCATTTGTACTTACTCTAGTAAAAGTCGTAGTGTCGAAGTTTGACAATCATATAATATTAAGTGGTTATAATGTTTTGTTAGAAACCGCTTATAATCTATGAATTAAGAATTTATTATTAATATTATATGATCCTACAGGGTCACACACCTGAGCAAACTAGATTAATAATATGTTATGTTCTTAAGGGATTACTATATACATTATATGTGATATAATTATATATGTAATATGGAGAATTACACGTGCATCTCTTAAGAAGAGATTAGATGTGTTAATGGGCTCAGCCCACATTACCTCCTTCACGTAAAGTAAAGCTAGGTCATTATATAATGATAATGATCTCTCATAATGAGATGATGAGTTCAGCCGCTTGAAACGTAAAACCCTAAACATAAACTAAAAGAGAGACAAAGGAGTTTGTCAAGGTTTATGAGATCTGATCTCGACGGCACTAGCATCCCGTTTCGATCTAGTTTGTGTGCGTGTGGATACTGGTAGAGGCACGACGCTTGGAGTGCTAGTAATCTCGACTTGGTTTATTTATCTTCCGCTGCGAATAACCAGATATATACTAAACCTTAAGATTTAGATTTGTTTCAGTATTGACATGAGATTCTAGGCAAACTAAATTCATAGGTTGATTTATAAATAGTTATAAACCTGTATGAATTCCAACAGTGGTATCAGAGCCTACTTGTTTAATATTGAAATTTGATCTTGTTTAATCTATAATTTGATATAGATAAATAATTCCAATAATTTGATAGTTTGAATTTGATGTACTCGATATAAACCCTAATTTGATTATGGTATTGATCGATTTCTAAAACTATATATATTTGGAATTATTAGATAAAGATGTACGTATTAATTTATTTGCTAAGGAATATTGATTTTAGGAAAATTCAATATTACATATTAATACGGCATGAATGGGATAAGTATGTTTGATGTGATCATTCGATATTTATGTAATTAGTATATTCCTTTTATACGGTTTATTATATTAATTATGCATTCTTTGCCTGTGATATGCGTATTAAATAACTAGCCATAAAACATTATTGTAATGTTATGAATCCAAGGCTTAAATTAGTACAAGTATTTCACTCGTGACATGTGAAACCAATTGAATCCTTTGATACCAGCCGGTTCAGTTTTATCGGTTGTAAATTGGTTTGGTTCATTCGAACACATGTTTAATCTTTCATTTAATTAGAATACTAATATGATTAGATTCTCAAGATTAAATTAAAACTAACGATGTAAAAAAAAAAAAAAATTTAAAATACATTTGAGATATGTATAGTTATATTTATATTTTATATTTGATATAAATTTTAAATATAAAATTAAAATTGAATTAAATTTGTTCCTCAATTAATTTCAAGTATTTTCGATGTCTGTCCAATCTTATCAACTATCAAGGCTCGTTTCGTTGTAAGATGGGCTTGCCAAAGTAAGGTGTCTGCAATTACATGAGTGAGGTGGATGGTAACGGTTACCATCCACATTAAGATTGGTTTACTTGACTAGGCTATCAAAACGGTTTTGGGCTTAGAGACATAGGTTGGATAAGACATAAGATGTCATCTGACAACCAAGAATTATATTGGATATAATTAGTAAAGTGTTGCTTACCTAAATAGCTATACATTCGGGCGATGAGCCAAAGCTCACTCGGATTTTAGTGAAATATGGATCTTGGATATTATATTCAGTTTGAGGAAAATGTTTTGAATATAATATGAGTTTTCTTAATTGTTAAGATTTCTCTAATTCCTGAACATCATATTAATATTCGCTATTATTCTATTCCAGCAATGTTAACTCTTCACAACTCATTTTCATTCCAATATGCCCTTGAGAAGGACAAATTGAATGGATCAAATTTCCTCCAATGGTATCGAAACCCGAGAATTGTTCTCAAACAAGAGTTTAAACCCTACTTGGAAGATCTGAAAAGGAAAAAGACTTTTGAAACATCGTCTAAGGGTATTTATGTTATAGAAGTAAATGTTACTACTTCTGGTTCTACTTCTTGGGTATTGGATACCGGCTGCGGTGCTCATATTTGTACGAATATGAATGGCCTAAACAACAGTAGAATTTGGAGAAAGGTCAAGTGGACCTACGAGTGGGAAATGGAGCAAGAGTTGCTGCATTGGCCGTGGGAACATTTCACTTGTCTTTACCATCAAGCTTGGTTTTAGAACTTAAGAATTGCTAATATGTACCTGCTTTAAGTAGGAATATTATTTCCATTCCTTGTTTGGATTTGGAAGGATTTCAGTTTTCGATCAAAAACAAGTTTTGCTCCTTTGATCGTAATGATATCTTTTATGGTAGCGGTCCATTAGAGAATGGACTTTATATTCTAGATCAAAGTGTGCATGTCTATAATATCAGTACCAAAAGATTCAAGTTTAACGACACGAATCAGACTTTTCTTTGGCATTGTCGTTTGGGCCATATAAATGAGAAACGCATTCAAAAGCTTCATAGTGATGGACTTTTGAGCTCATTTGATTATGAATCATATGAAAAATGTGAATCTTGTTTATTGGGTAAAATGGCTAAGGATCCTTCTACTGGACACGGTGAAAGAGCCAAAGACTTGATGGAACTTATACATACTGATGTATATGGACCAATGAGTATACATGCTAGAGGAAACTATCAGTACTTCATTACATTTACTGACGACTTCAGTAGATATGGTTATGTTTATCTAATGAAACATAAGTCTGAATCTTTTGAAAAGTTCAAAGAATTTCAGAATGAAGTACAAAATCAGCTTGACAAGAAAATAAAAGATCTTTGATCTGATCGAGGTGGAGAATATTTGAGTCAAGCGTTTAATGATCATCTAAGAGAATGTGGAATTGTT
>NC_027755.1:34850272-34850401 GCF_000695525.1 Brassica oleracea var. oleracea | reverse complement strand
ACACTTTATTAGATATGGTTCGATCTATGATGAGTCATGCAGATCTTCCACCATCCTTTTGGGGATACGCTCTAGAAACGTATGCATTTACGCTGAATAGATGTCCATCAAAATCAGTTGAAAAGACTC
>NC_027755.1:34848219-34849339 GCF_000695525.1 Brassica oleracea var. oleracea | reverse complement strand
ACATACTTTGAGGTTGTTTCTTAATGAAAGATATGGGAAAAGCTACGTATATCCTTGGAATAAGAATCTATAAAGATAGGTTAAAAAGGACTATTGGATTATGTCAAGATACTTATATCGATAAGGTCTTACATAGATTCAAGATGCATGATTCCAAGAATGTCTCACGGCGTAACTCTTAGCAAGACTCAGTGTCCTTCGACACAGGATGAGCGAGAGTGCATGAGTAAAATCTCATATGCTTCTACTAAAGGATCTATCATGTATGCCAGATCTGTACTCGTCGAGATGTTGCATGTGCTTTGAGCATGACGAGTCGATACCAATCTGATCCAGGTGAAAGTCACTGGATAACAGTCAAGAATATTCTCAAATATCTGAGAAATACTAAGGATAAATTCTTGGTTTATGGAGGAATTTATAAGCTTGTTGTAAATGGTTACAGCGATGCCAATTTTTCAAAATGACAAAGGTGATTTTCGATCACGAGTTGGTTTCATCTTTTGTCTTAATGGAGAGTGGTGGGTTGGAAGAGTTCCAAACAAAGCACCTTAGAATAGCCTCAATGGATGCAAATGTTGTTGATCCATTGACCCTCATACTTAGACCATGGAAGAGGCTTGGTCAATGGATCAACAACATTTGCATCCATTGAGACTATACTATCGTGCTTTGCTTGGAACTCTTCCAACCCACCACTCTACATTAAGACAAAAGATGAAACCAACTCGTGATCGAAAATCACCTTTGTCATTTTGAAAAATTGGCATCGCTGTAACCATTTACAACAAGCTCATAAATTCCTCCATAGACCAAGAATTTATCCTTAGTATTTCTCAAATATATGAGAATATTCTTGACTGTTATCCAGTGACTTTCACCTGGATCAGATTGGTATCGACTCGTCATGCTCAAAGCACATGCAACATCTCGACGAGTACAGATCTGGCATACATGATAGATCCTTTAGTAGAAGCATATGAGATTTTACTCATGCACTCTCGCTCATCCTGTGTCGAAGGACACTGAGTCTTGCTAAGAGTTACGCCGTGAGACATTCTTGGAATCATGCATCTTGAATCTATGTAAGACCTTATCGATATAAGTATCTTGACATAAT
>NC_027755.1:34823340-34847703 GCF_000695525.1 Brassica oleracea var. oleracea | reverse complement strand
ATGTGATATAATTATATATGTAATATGGAGAATTACACGTGCATCTCTTAAGAAGAGATTAGATGTGTTAATGGGCTCAGCCCACATTACCTCCTTCACGTAAAGTAAAGCTAGGTCATTATATAATGATAATGATCTCTCATAATGAGATGATGAGTTCAGCCGCTTGAAACGTAAAACCCTAAACATAAACTAAAAGAGAGACAAAGGAGTTTGTCAAGGTTTATGAGATCTGATCTCGACGGCACTAGCATCCCGTTTCGATTTAGTTTGTGTGCATGTGGATACCGGTAGAGGCACGACGCTTGGAGTGCTAGTAATCTCGACTTGGTTTATTTATCTTCAGTATTGACATGAGATTCTAGGCAAACTAAATTCATAGGTTGATTTATAAATAGTTATAAACCGGTATAGATTCCAACAAGTGTGTCTATGAAAAGTTCTACAGGAAATTTATTTTCCTAATCACAGGCTGCTCCTATTGTTGCTCACGCTGCTCATATTGTCGATGTTGCATTGTCTGCTGCATTTATAGTATTTGTTGCAACATTTGCATCTCAGTAACAATTTTGTTGTTGCTAGCGTTGTCCATGATGGCGATATTTTGGTCTTTGATTTGGTCGATAATAGAGAGAGTAATGTTACATATACATAACAGAGAGGGAAACAAAAGAGGTTAGATTTATCAAGGAGCTTGAACAAACAACAAAAGAAACATAACAGAGGGAAATGGCAGAGTGAGGAAGAGAAAGACTGAGAGATAGTTTAAGTTTTTCTTTTTGAAAAAAGGGCTGATAGTTTAGGTTTTTCGTCCCAAACATCTTTTAAAGGCCATTTTGGTCCTTCTACGCTGCATTAGTCTTGCACCAATGCTATCTAGATTAGATTCTTGAGTCGGTTTCCTCTTACTTCAGTTTCTCGAGTATTCACTGAGTTACGTATGGTCTTTCTCTCCGGGCTGAGAACCTGAACATCGACCGCAAGACGAGTCTGATGTCCTATCTTTTCTTGAGCTCTTGGAATACTATATATCACCAATGTGGGAACATGAATGATCTTGTTTATCCTGCTTTGGCGGCTCAAGATCCTGAATATCATCAACCAAAGGAGTTTGATCATGCACTGAGGGCAAGACGAAACTTTCGTCTGTGTTTTCATCTTCCTGTTTCTTCAAGGAATCACCATTTTGACTTTCCATATTCTGAAGCTTTGGTACTTCATTAGGGAGATCATCATCAACAATGTTCGTAAGTTGTTCTGCTTCTTGTCGCCGAGTTTAGATATCTGGAAACAATCCCAATAAATTAAATCTTCAGCTCTTGATTCTATTCAAATGTCAGAAACACACACAAGATGAAGTAAAGGGCTGATAGTAATGCACCCTTCTGCAGTTACAAATCCCGCGACAAACAGGGCATATCTGGTTTGGATTCTCGATAGCTTCGAGCACATGTTCCCCATATCTATTCAACAGACAAAACAAAACACATTCGCTACCAACAACAGAAAACTCCATTGCTAGTGATCTTACACAAATGTGTCCAAGAAAAAAAAACGGAGTGTACTCACCTCATGAACAAGCAATCTCCACAGAATTGTCTTTGGACCAAGTTGCATTCGCTGCACTTTGGGCGATGATCAAGAGTTTTTCTGCCTGTAAAACACATATACACTAAAGCATTAAGCAATTTTCCATATCAAATTCTCTGATGACAAAGACATGTGGGTTTAATTTACTTGTCTTCATCTTTGATTCAGATCTGTGTAAAAGAGGACTAAGCACACAGACAGCATCAAGCAACTTCGTTTAACAGAGTTGAAAAAAAAAATTGGTTTTCTAAAAATTACACACTGAAGTATTCAGATTTATGTGTAAACACTGAAGCAATGGGCAATTTTCATTTCGCAGATTTTAAAAATCAAGTTTTCTCTTAAAACAGAAAAGGAAGGCACAAGAATTTTGTTCATTTTAATTATGTTTGAGTCATGAGTACATAGAGAAGACTAACCTGCACTGGTGACAAGTTTTACCCTTAAAGGGAACGTAAATCCGTTTCCCATTCCTGTAATAGCCATCAACAAAACAAGTCCAGCTTCGTTCTATGTTCCCAAGCAGCTTCTCATGTTCCTCAGTATAAACCTCGAGCCTTGAGCCTTCAACAACCACCAAGCTCTCTCGTTTACATCTTTAACCCTTCACAGTGGCACTGGCACCCACACTGTAGATAACAGGAGCTGTGTTCTCCAATCTAACAAAATGACAAGACGGAGAAATCATAAACCCTACTCAAATAAACCCTAAGCCCTCCCCTGAAAACCCTTCTTTCAAACCCCAATCTTTCATTTAGAGAAGATCATAAACCCTAAACCCTGAAACCCTTTGGTAAGTTGTAAGTAGCACCAGTTGATGACATGGAATAAGAAAGGAAGGAAGCTAAGGCTCTGAGAGAAAGGGAGGCTTTGACAGTGACATAAAGTGATGGTATAAATAAAGAGATAGAGTGAACGATGATCTTCATCGATGTATTAGCTCAGAAGTTCCAATTGATACATTGTATTGTGAGAGAGTGAGAACTTGAGGAGAGATTCACTAGAGGTGCAGTGTATTGTGTGTGTTATGGATCAATCTAGAGTTGGTTCATAACACCCTTTTCTACAGAGAACTCGTAAACCCTTTCATGTTCTCATGGCGAGCATGATGATGATGATGCTATTAATTCCCACTGGTTTTCAGAAATTATTTTCTTAATCCCTCTCTGATTCGGAGTAGTAAGTTTCTTTTACATTTTTTTGCAGCAACGGTCGGATGTTTAAATTGAATATGCGCGCAGGGATCTGGAGAATTGTGTTGGAGGGGTGTATTGGTTTTCAAAGAAGGTTTAAATAGCTATCTTGGGCAAATCCAAAGAAGGTTTCCCGGTGCGTTCATCACAAAAATTTCTAGATTCCAATATACCCAACGCCAAATAGCTGCCAAGAAGTACAAGCCAGAAAACACGATATGTGCTGCGGCTACCCCTTCGTAACTCCAAAGACCCGGATTCGTTATAGTCCCTCCTGTAATATTCCAACCGCTCCATGAATTGGTTATTCCTAAACGAGTCATGAAAGGTATAACAAACATACCTTGTCTCCACATTGGATCAAGAACATGGTCGGAGGGATAAAAAGCAGCTAATTCATATAGAGCCATGGAACCGGCCCAACCAGCAACCAGTATGCATTATATGAACCGAAAGCAAACGACCGGGATCATTCAATACAACAGTATGAACACGATACCAAGGCAAACCCATGGAAATACCCCTTTATCAATGAAAAATAGACACTATGTAACTTCATTGCATTGGAAAAAACTATGTTACGGACCCTCTCCTCCTTTTTTAGGTAATTATTTCAGAGAAATGATTAATATTTGTTATATTCTGTTAGTAATAATGGAACAATTCGATTCATAGGAAAAAAGGGAAGCGGATATATTCTATATCTGATAAGTACCAATACGCAATGGGGATGAATCCTATTTTATATGAACCAAGATAGCTATTTAAACATCCGACCGTTGCTGCAAAAAATCTGTACGTTCCATAATATTTGCTTCACTGCTCTGATCTAAATATTTGATAGGTCTTAGAAGTTTTTTTTAATACTATGTATCATTGAGTGGCATGGGCAGACAGTTCCATAATATTACAAAAAACAAAGCATAAGGTTATACCAGTAGGTATGTCACAAGAGAACATATAGAAAATACCAAAGAGTTTATCCGAATCAAAGAAAAACAAACGCAATACACTCACAACAAAGACAAAACTCATATGATGGTATGCGTTTAAAGAAGTCCTATGATGCTGTGTTTTAAGAGGAGGCTGGAAGAGATGCTAGTGCTTCCGCATAAACCAAGTATTATTTTACACCCATCTGCGATGAAAACTCATTGCGAAAACTCTAGGCAATTTCTGAAATTCATACCTTTTTTTTTTCTCATGAGCTCGAATTCTCCAAAATTTTTTGGCTCTTATTTTATCCACATTAGCGGCTTGAAAATAACTCGCTTTCTGGAAGTTTGTCTTCAAAAGATCAATCTCACAATTCTGACTGCCGCAACAAAGGAGATTAAGCAAAGCGCGACCATTGCCCTTACTTTCCATCAATGACAAAGACCTCAGTCCATTAGAAGAAAAAATAGATGATAATACCGTTGCTCCATAACGAGTCGGTGATATCTTATGTACTTGCATGATTTTAACCATCTTTTTGTTTACATATAGATCATCTAAATTACCATTTAGGTATATTTAGGTTGCATTGCATTACATTTGTCTAGATCAGGTGTTGGAGATGCTTATTGGTGAGTTTGAAGACATTTGAAACGTTTTGAGGCCAAAGAAGTGAAGTTTGAGGCGGATTTCCCAACCTAAGTATCATAGAGACCTCGGTGTAGTGACATGAAGAAGTCGTTAGGACGGTTTGCGAGTGTCCCTAGCAACGTGCATAGCGACATGTGTAGGTCGCTACGAGTTCTGAGAAGCTGAAATATTCCTAAGTGTTGTAGCGACCAGACCATAGCAACCAGAGCATGTCGCTACAGACAAAAATACCCAACTTTTTATGGTCAACCCAGGTTTGTTGGGTTGACCCAGCTCATTTTCAGGCTTCTATATATATTCTTAGACCTAATTTTAGATCTCTATCTCATTTTTTTTCAAGATTTTGTCTAATTTTGTAAAAACTTGAACTTTTTGATCATTTAAAGAAGTACCTCATTTTGTATGTGTGTTTTTCATGCTCATTAACATGATTAGCCTTGAACCTCATACGGGTTTAAGGTTTTTCATGGAGATTAGTGAGTAGTCACTTTGTGATTCATGGGTTAGATAGATTAGGGTGATTAGGTGGATATTTAGGATGTTTCTTGTTTGATTAACAATGTTCTATACTTGCTAAGTGTTCTTAATGCTAGACTAGACTTGATCACTCTCATCTAGACCTTAAGTTATTTTATGTCCGAAAGGTGTTTGTTAAAATGCTTGAATGAACTTAGTATTGCTCTAGCTTAAATAACCAAAGAGATTTGATTTTAGGATTGCTAGATGGTTAGTAGACTCGAGCATAATGCATGCTTGAATGTGTTAGGCCACTGGGAGAGTTGATGTTTACTGCATGATTAGCATAGAGATTATTGTCACGGGAGTGGATTAATCTATTTGAATGAGATCTTGATCTATAAACTTATTGATTGTTTTGTTTGAACATCCTAGATTGAACCTTGATCACCTTATATCAATTATCTTTGCCCATAGATTCATCCTTAACATTTGATTGAAAGTTTAGTTCTTGCACTTATTTCTTGATTGGATTTGAGATAACATTTTTTTATATTTTTAAGGATCATAGCTTATTACCAATCATCAATCTTCTTATTTTCTTAGATTAATGAAGTTTGTGTATTATTACTGTTATAGCTCACTAGCTTTTTGTAGATTCGATCTTAAAGTACTGCATCGATATACCATTCGATTGTGGTAACATGCACATTAGGTTAAGACTTATTCTTGAGTTCATCCAATAGGGTGAACCTCTAGGTTTACCAACCAATAGGATTGTGTTATTTCATATTTGATATCTTTTAAGAAACGAAACAAAATATTTTCAAGTTATATTATGTTTTAAAAATAAAAAGATAAAAAATAAATAAATAAAAAATAGTAGTAGTTACAAAAAAAATGTTTTTTTAAATAATATTTTTAGCGTCATCAGCAAAACACTAAATTCTAATCCCTAAATCCTAAACCCTTGGTAAACCATAAACCCTTGGATAAATCCTAAGTTCTAAATCAAAAACACTAAACACTAAAACACTCAAGGGTTTAGGGTTTAATGTTTTAGTGTTTAGTATTTTTGATTTAGAGTTTAGGATTTATCCAAGGGCTTATGGTTTAGGATTTAATGTTTTATTGACGACGTTAAAAATATTTTTTTTAAAATTATTTTATTGTAACTCCTCTTATTTTTTATTTAGTTTTTACTTGTTTATTTTAAAAACATAATATAACTTATAATATTTTGTTTCCAATTTTAAAAGATATCGAATATGAAATAATTAAATCTTATTAGTTGGTGAATCTAGAACCTAGAGATGAACGAGAAATTCTTGGGTTCACCCCCTAGGGTGAATCTCTTGGTTCACCATCCAATAGTGTTTGAGTATTTGATATTTGATATCTTTTGAAAAAGGAAACAAAATTGAATTTCCAAATAAGATTATATTTTTAAAATAAAACAATAAAAATACATAAAAATAGTTACAAAAAAATAAATAAATAAATATTGTTAAACCGTTAGCAAAATACTAAATCCTATACCCTAAATCCTAAACTCCAAACCCTAAATTATAAACCTTAAATCTTGGATAAACCGTAAACCATTAGAAAATTTTAAACCCTAAATCATACATTAAAAACAAAATTTTACTAACACTAAACCCTAAATCCTAATCACTAAACCCTAAACCCTTGGGTAAACTCTGAACCCTTGGATAATTCATAAACTCTAGGGTTTAATTTTAAATATTTTTGATTTAGAGTTTATGATTTATCCAAGGGTTCAGGGTTTATCCAAGGGTTTAGGGTTTAGTGATTAGGGTTTAGTGTTATTAAGATTTATTAATTTGGATATTTAATTTTATTTCTTTTTTCAAAAAATATCAAATATCAAATACTCAAACACTATTGGATGGCGATGAACCCAAAAATTTCTTGAGATGAACCCAATAATAACTCTTATTTAATTGACTTGTGTAAAATGCAGTCGTCTCAAAAGTTACTACACCACACAAAACGAAGAAGATCTGAATCACATCAACTTATCCGCACAGAACCTGAAATTCTCAAACTCAAAAATCACCACCAAACCTAAGAAACTAATAGTGGACAGAATAGTAAGAGAGTCTACTCACAACGTCAGTGAAAATCAATGTTCTAAAAATCGTTAGGCGGTAACTAGGCGCTTTATAGAGGGCTAGCGACTAGGCGGATTATTCGGAGCCTAGGCGAGGCCTACGCGTTAGCAAATTGTTGATTTATTTTATATATTTTATACATTTGTATAACATATTTTAGTTTTTAAGTTTAATTATAAAATTATTGTGATGAATTATCAAAATTAGATATACAAAACAGAAGAAAGTAGACAAATTTTTAGATTTGTAATAATATTATTGCTTTATTTAACATACATAGAAAATTTTAGATTGATTTTAACCAATTTTAACTGATTTAGAACAGTTTAAACCAATTTGAATCATATAAATCGGTATAAATCGGATTTTAAAAAAATCATTTCGGATAGGACCGAGTTGCTGCCTAGGGACCGATTTTTAGAACCCTGGTGAAAAGTCAGAGCAAACCCTCCAAACGGCAAAAAAAAATCAGAGAAAAAAAATGAGAGAGAGAATAAACCAGGATCGATTTCCTTTGGAAGACTACCATTATCACTTTTAATTTGTTTTTGAACGTAAGGCAACAAATCTGCCTAATAGTTATTATGCGTAATTTGATTCTATAGTTGGATATGTGTGACTAATTTAGTTATTATCCAACTATATTAAAATATATTTATTGTAGTTAACGATTATTAAATATAATTTTAATATATCTTAAACAATCATTGTTGTTAAATGAAATATATCTTAAACAATCATTATCTGAACCATAATTTTTATTGACTAATTAATTCCATTTCTAAGTTTCGTTTGTTTACTTAATGGTATGCGTAACTTTGTTTAATTAACAAAAATTTGAGATCTAGAATGAAAGTCACAATTTGGTGTTTTAAGTTGTCTGCGCAACAATAGATATTTGCTTTAACTGATGGAAATGTGAAAGTTGAGACTTTTTTTTTGTGCCCAACCATTTTCATTAATTTTAACCCAAGTTTGTTACAAACCTACTAAAGGCCTGCTTTGCTAAACCATCTTCAAAGCATAGAGTATTACGATGGCAAAATTTAAAGGAAGCGGAAACAAAAGACGATGAAAGGAAATTGATATCAGACAAAATCCCGTGGATGTCTGAGAAGCTAAGACCACCCGCGATTGCAGAGATCAGTTGGAGTGAGTCCGATTCAAAGCACACTCTGTCCAATTGCATAGTGAGTGCATGTTCCATAGCTTTGCGCATTGCCAGTCCCTCCGCCACAAGAGACGAGATCACAAACGCCACTGTTTCACTGTGAGAGGTAAATCTCTCATTTCGATTGTTGGAGAAGCTCCAAGCCAGCCCCACCCCGTTCACTTTCTTCTTCCATGAGGCATCAGACCTACAGATAACATCAAAGTCTCCATCGAACCGAGGATGGGGTTTGGTTGATTTCGAAGGTATCAGATCCAATTGAGCTGCTTTCCACTCTTTAGCATCACAAATAGCTTTAGTCATTGTTTGTTGAGCAGAGAACTCCCGTTGTTGGAAAACCTTATAGTTTCTGGTTGTCCAGATCGCAGAAATTATCCATGGAGCCATGGGGCAGCTTAGGGGGCCAATCGGAGGTAGGAGAGTTGCTCTGAGTGCCTTAGTCCACCCCGAATCAAACGAGTTCAGAGCGAGAGTGTCGAGGCTCTCTAAGAAAGGTACCACTTCCCAAACTCTTTGTGCAAAGGGGCATTGGAAAATAGATGTAAGATAGATTCGTTACCATAACAATGAATGCACTTAGCAGAAGGTAGGATATGTCGTCACACTAAGACCTCCCCAACAGGTAGAACATCGTGCTTGATTCTCCAGAGGAGTAGTTTTAGCTTAGGTGCTGTGTCAAGGTTCCAAACCTCTTTATTCCAGTCTTGGTGATTTGAGTGTGGGATTAGGGCTGTTGGATGGTGCTTTCCCAAAGGTGCATAGTACCCAGTTTTTGCAGTATAGCTTCCAGACCTATGCTTGAGCCAGATTCTCTTATCTTCTCCGCCCCATTTGCTTGGTTTTATTGACATGATAGAGTCCATTAGGAGTGGGAACAGGTTTTCAATTTTCCGAGGATCCCATTCTCGTGTTTGATCTTGAAAGAGGTCAGACACTTTAACATTACCAGTCTGAGCAAGGGCATGACCTATTGGGCACTGCCAGTTGTCAGAAGATAACCATGGTTCCTTCCACGCAAGTATTTTCTCCCCGTCTCCTACGCCCCAGCCTAGGTGTTCTTTGAGTAAGTCCATGCCTATTAAAATGCCTCGCCAACCATGTGAGCATGAGCTAGGCACTGCCACATCTAGGAACTCTTGGTTGTGGAAATATTTACCCGCCAGGATCCGAGCTAGTAGGCATGAGGGAAAGTTAATTATGCGCCACCCTATCTTTGCCAATAGAGCATCATTGAAGCTTTCGCTATCTCTGAAACCGAGTCATCCATCCCTTTTAGATTTAGTCATTGTGTCCCAACTGATCCAAGACATCTTCTGATGAACTGGCTTGTCATCCCACCAGAAGCGTGTCAATGAGCTTGTATTCTCTTACAGAGAGAGTGAGGTAGTTTAAAACTGTGCATAGAATGATTTGGAATCGACGATAGCTGATATCACTCAAATTACCCTAAGGAGTGATTTATACTCTCTCAAATAAGAGGTTGAGTTGTAGTACTTAGGGATCGAATTCACACGGAGCTAGGGAACCTAATGGATCTAATATGATTAGGTTAGAAAACTTCATAGAATAGTAAAATAGATATTAATGGAGTTCCAATCACAAATTATAACTTTGAATCTTCTCTCCAATCTATCACAATCCTAAAACCTTTTGCTGAAAGTAATAAAACTAAAAACACAGAAAAGCACACTTTGCCTCTAACATGGTGGCAAAGCTTATATAGTTAGGTTAAAACTCGTCAGGGGTAATCTTGTAAATTGGTGAAGACTTGGGCTTCAAGTCGGCTGTGACCAAAAGGGCTTTTTGTGCGCTTCGCTGTCGATCGATGTTCAGGTGTGAACATCGATCGATATTCCTTCTCCAATATCGACCGATGGTCGAGCTCGATGGTCATCTCGGGTGCTTGCTCCAAATATCTCCAAAATGCTCTAAAATCATCACTTATCTCGAAATCACTCCTGATCTTATAAATATAATAAATAGACTCTATAATATAATAATAGATAGTAAAAACACCTATAAACTATGGATGAAAATGGGTCAAATCCATGGTCTATCAATAGCACAATTTTGAGCAGAGTAAGCTTGCTTGCCTTTGAGAGATGTCTGTTGGAATAACTCGCTGCCCTTTGCTTGATTCTGTCTACTATGGAAGTAAACAGGTCTCTCTTCTTTCAACCAAAGTGTTCAGGGAGTCCAAGGTACTTTCCATTCTCTCCTTCTTTTTCAATTCTCTGAGTTGTCTTTATCTTCTCTTTTAGCAGCAGCGAGGTATGGTTTGAAAAGGTGATACCTGACTTTTCAGTGTTGATTCTTTGACCAGAAGCTTGCTCATAGAGTGCTAGGATCGAGAGCAGAGCTGAGACACTTTTGTCGTTGGTTCTACAGAAGAATAAGGTATCATCCGCAAAGAGAAGGTGATTAATCCTTGGGCTATTAGTGGCCACTCTGATACCCTCTAGCTTCTTTTCCTCTTGAGCCTTTCTGCACAGGCCAAACAAGACTTCGCTACACAAGATAAAAATATAAGGGGAGAGGGGGTCCCCTTGCCTTATTCCACGCTGCGGTTTTACCCTTCCTTGAGCCGCTTCGTTTATCAAATAGGAATAGGATACTGTCTTTATGCACTGCATGATTAGGTTCATCCACACCACGCTAAAGCCAAGTTGGAGGAAGACAACTTCAATGAAATCCCATTCTAGGCGATCATAGGCCTTACTCATGTCAGTCTTCACTTCCATGGAACATCTCTTAGAAGCTTTGAACGTTTTAAGGAAATGCAGAACTTCATGGGATATGAGGATGTTGTCGACTATAGCTCGCTCCTGGAAAAAGGCCGATTAATTTTCTGAGACAAGGTCCGGGAGAACTAGTTTAAGCCTTTGAGCTAGCACCTTAGAGATTATCTTGTAGTAGATGTTGCATAGTGCAATTGGTCTATAATCTCCAACAAATTTAGCTCTAGTGCTTTTTGGTATTAGCCGGACATGGGTATCATTAATAGATCTCGGTAGGGTACCAGAGGTGAAAAAATATTGGATCTCGGTCACTATATCAGGTCCCACCGTAGGCCAGTTAGCTTGGAAAAAACTTGCAGAGAATCCATCCGGACCAGGAGCCTTATCTGGATGGATTGAAAGTTATGCCAAGTGGATCTCTTCTGCATTAGGGAATGCAACGAGGTATAGGTTTGTGATCTCCGAAATCTTTGGGGTTAGGGCTTCTGCTACAATGTGCTGTCTGTCCCCCGGAATATTTTTGAATAGGTCAGAGAAGTAATGGACAATCGTTCCAGTTATTTCCTTCTCGGTGAAGACATGTACACCATCACCATTTTCCATAACTGAAAATTTATTTAAGGCTTTCCTCCCCCTGGTGATTGCATGAAAGTACCCTGAATTTCGGTCTCCTAAGCTGAGCCATACATTCCTACTTCTCTGTTTCCAAAAGTTCTCTTTAGCTATGTAAGCAGCACGGAGGTCACCGTTGAGTTTTCGAAGCAAAGTCTCGTCATTTACTGGACTGACCATTGCTTGTTCCAGCTCCTCCTTCCACTTACTAATAAGTAACTTGTTGTTTCTCTGTTGTTCCTTATTCCATAGCACAATGGCTCTTCGGGTTTGACTGATCTTGAACTGGACAGAGCTTGGGCCAGCTTTACTCCAAGTATCTTCGACCAGGTTCTTGATTTCAGGTTTGTCTCTAAGTCTTCTATCAAATCTGAACAGCCCTTTCCATTTTTTTCCTAATTAGGTCAAAGCAAGTGAGTATAGGTCTATGGTCTGACCCTTCATAGTTTAGATATTCACAGCACCCAGATTGGAATCTTTCGAACCATAGACTGTTATCTATGGATCGATCTAGTCTGCATCTTACAACTTCTTCATTTCTTATGCCTCTCTAGGAGAGGAAGTCACCAGTATGAGGAAGATCAAAGAGATCACATTCGGAGAGAAAGGTTCTAAAATCTCCAAAGGAGGCTTCTGATCGAGTTCTGCCACCAGTTTTCTCCTGGTTGGTGATGATATCATTGAAATCACCAGACAGTATCCATGCAACATCTCTATCACGAGCTTCATCAACAATTTTTCCCCATAACTGTCTTCGTAATTGGTAGTCTGGATCTCCGTAAACGAAAGAGGTAAGAAAAGGCTTCTTCTCATAATTTATTTCCGCATTGATAAGGTTCTTACAAGAAGATATAACATTAAGGTGTATTCCTTGCTTCCAGAACAGCGCTAAGCCGCCACTTCCATGGCTTTCAGGAGGTATTAAGTACGAGTTCAGGAACTTCAATGAGTTGCATTTCTGGAGGACAAATTCGTTGGCATTCTTTGTCTCCAAGAGGAATATTATGTCAGGAGAGAATCGCTTGTGGATCTCTTTCAACTTCTGGACTGTCAAGGGATTCTCCAACCCTTGACAGTTCCAGCTCAAAATCTTTAAGGAATTGGATCTTGTGGATTCTGAAAATCCACTTTCCTTCTTACAATGGCCGGAATGATTTTGGCCTGAGGTTGCTTGTTTGTAAGAGGGGGTTGAGGTCCTTGAGCTGAAGTCCCCTGAGAGTTTGTCGCTTTACCCTTTGCACTGGTTCCTCTAGTAGAAGAAGAAGGAGCATTACGTCTTTTTGGGGGATATGCGAACTTGGGTAGTTCTCCTCTTCTTTGCAACTGCGCTTGTACTGACCCCGAGAGGATTAGGTAGCTTGTTCTTTAGAGGGGGCCGCCCTAGCCTCTTTTTTGCTGGAACTCTAGTGCTTTCAAGGTTGGAGTGTATAGCATTATCGCCATTCTCAATTGGAGGGCCTAGGCGTTCAGAAGCAGGGATTCTGGTTGGGCTTTGAGTGAATGTATCATCTTGTCTGTTCTCTCTCCTCCCACCCGTTGCATTCAATGCATTAGCTATATTGGCAATATTAATCACATTGGCTGTGATAACCATATTGCGAGCTACCTCCTCTGTTTCTCCTTTCTCTTCAGCTAACCTCATTCTTTCCTTTCTTGCAGCACTCTCACTTGGATATGCATAGCTAACATACTGTACCATAACCTCTCTCAGCTCTTCACGGGCTTTAATAAGAGCGTCTTATGGGATTTGGATATTGAAATGTGGAGGTGAAGAATGCAGGGTGTTTCTAGCCTGAGAATCAGCATCTTTTGAAGGTCTCATGCTCTGGTTAGGGGAGGCTCTGTTTCCAGTAGATTCACGGTCTCTGTTTGCACTATGGGAGGGGGTTATGTCTATAGATCTAGTTATTTCCAGAGGGATCCTCCTGCCTGTATCGACCCATCTTTGACCTCCAGATCTGTGAGAGGAAGCTCAGAATTGCTGAGAGTGTTGTTCAGATCTTGAGGCATGGGTACTCTTCTGTGTACTTCTTGTGTCACCAGCATAATATATATTATCAAGGTGACTTCTCAAGTCTTTTTGATTATATGGCAGATTTGCTCTTCGAGCATCTCTCATAAAGCCTGAAAGTTGGCGAGGGTCATTTCTAGCGGAGTGCCTTTCCACTGAAGGTGCGATACGGTGTGAAGGTAAGGATTCCTTCCTCTGAGATTCCATATGGGGGTTTCCTTCTAGCTTTTGATTAGTGTGAGGGTTTAGAGGGCAATCTTCCTTTTCATGGTCTAACCTAAAGCATAATTTACAATGTTTTTCCAGTTTCTCGTAGAGCAGAGAGGCCGTGACCTCATCACCATTAGAGTATTCCAAAGTTGAGGTGAATAAGAGTGGGAGGAGACCATTGATAATGACTCGCACTATGGCCTTAGTGTCAGTAATCTCCCCTCTGCCAAAGAAACCCAAATCTTCAGCAATACTGCAAAGCATCGCTTCGCTCCACAAATGGACTGGACCCCTTGTACTTCAATCCAAAAGGGTATTTGGTAGGGAAATTCAGGAGAGATTGTAGGCTCCCACTTCTTGCATACAATGTTTAGCAATAAGTGTTGTTTCCCTATATGTTCGAAGATATAAGTGCAAATATCTAATACTTATCACATGAATATTTATATTGAAAACAAGATATTATCTTACTATATATATCAACTGAGAAGTCACTTAATTGACTTTTGTTTATGTGTCGCTTATATGTAAAATTTTTTAAAAATATTATAGTTTAATTGGTCAATGATTTTTATTATTTATTTATTTGAATGATGGATTATATTATTAAACCATATAATCAAAGAGTTGTAAACAAGGTGAACCACGAAAACTTATAAATAATTGTTTATAATTGGTTATCAATATATTTATAATTACAAAATTGTATATTCGTTGGAATGATCATTGTGTATAAAAATTACTTTATATATTATTATTTATTTTGTGTTTATTTACATATTATGAAATAATAAAATAATAAACATATATTAAATAATTGAGAAGCTAATAATTATTGTGTTTATAGTTTAATTGGAGCAAGTCATAAATCAAAACAATCACTCTTTGTTTACTTAAAATCATTTTATGATAAATTAATTAAAACAGTCATATTTATTAATTTTATATGTTGATATAATATTATAATTAAATTTAAATGATATCAATATAAATACATATAGAATGATTTTATGATATTTGTATCTTTGATATAACACAAAATTAAAATGTTGTATCACAAAATTTTCAGTGTGCGTAACTTTTAACTTTTTTAGTAATTTATAGTTATTTTAAAAAATTCAATGCAAATTTTAAAATTAAAATATTAATTTATCTCTGTTTAGGAGAATTGTTTAAAAAATATATGCAATTTTAGTGGATTTTGCAGCAACGGTCGGATGTTTAATTGAATATACAGTATTCAAATCACAGTAGTGAAGCAATACACCCCTGCAATTGCATATCTAAAAAAAAAATATGTGATAGGTCTTAAGTAGAAGTTAAAATCTTTTTTTTTCTAATTGCAATATCAGCTGGGAATATGGAAAGTTGTAAACGATACTTCCTACAATGGAAAGTTGTAAAAGATACTTGCTATAGCTACTTTCTGCAGATTACAAATGAGTGATAAAGTTTCAACTTCTTGAGAGAAGTTCCCAAAAAATGAGTCTCACCTTCTTGACCAAATTAACACCTAATCTCTTTTGGAGGAAAATTCTCTCATTTACTGCAAAATACTGAAATAGTATACGATAAAAAACTAAAACATAGCTGTATTTAAAATTATTTACTTAAATATTTGACACACGGTCTCTTTCTCTACAAATCTTTTTGTAACTTTTCTCCACTTCTACCTCAATTTTGTTACGGTTTACATATATATATGAATAAAAAAGTAGTAATAAAATATACTACTTGTATTTTAATTTTGATTGTAAAAACTACTCTCTCTCTCTCTCTCTCTTCTAAGATTTTCTAGAATATACACGCTTATTAAAAATTTAATAAATATTTATAATTTAATTTATTTTGTACTTTATTATATACTTTCCAATAACTTTCCACCAATAAAATTTAATCAATTCAAATATTCTCAATTAATGTTCCTCAAAAGTATAAAAAGGTATCTTAACAATATAGAAAAACTATCTTTGTGGAACAAGAAAAAAATCTAAAACATCTTATTTTCAGAAACGGAAGAGGTAGTAAAAAGTAGTAATAAATAATTTTTTGGAATGATGTGCATCAGTAATTACTTTTCTTCTTGGAAACTGATATTTTATTTATCCAACAAATGTGAACTACTTGGATTAGATGTGACTCTATATCCGGAGATCTCAAGCGTCCAACGAATCAATGGTTCACAAGCAAAAGGAAAAATTAGTCCACGTTGATGAACCACCACTTGAAAAATCTTGAAGCACAATCTCACAAGTTTCCTTTCGATCCCAACCCCATCTTTTATAATATAAATTCCATACAGAAGCACCTAAACTTCTCAAAATCGTGAGAAATGGCCACAAAAGCTTGTAGTCCAAGAAGAGATATGGACGTGACTATCTTCTTGTTCTCCTTCCTCTTAACTCTCACTGCTCTAGTGGAAGCTGCTGGTCGTGGAGTTTCCAATAATAATAACAAAAATGGCGGATTAGGAGCTTCGTTTATATTTGGAGATTCTCTAGTCGATGCCGGAAACAATAATTATCTACCGACCTTATCTAGGGCCAATATGAAGCCTAATGGTATCGATTTCAAAGCCTCCGGAGGAAACCCTACCGGTCGGTTTACTAATGGCCGGACCATTGGTGACATCGTTGGTACGTACAGCTATCTATATTCGGTAACGCATATCCCTCTATATTAAAAAAGAATCATTACAATATTTGAGGTAGACACGTGTAATGATTTTTAAAATTCTTAGAAAAATAAGTTGGTTTTTCTAAATATATAATAAGATTTTTATTAAACTAACCATAAATTAATTATTAATATTCTCAATTATTTCCTTAAATAAAAATTTACGGAATTGCCTAACATGACTAAAGTATATATGACAATTAATGATTTTGAATAATAAAGATTTGATACAAATTAGTGTATTCTCTATCATTTTTGTTTAACTTTAAGTTATTAAAATAAATTAAACAATCACATTAACAATATAATATAAATTTAGATTTTTCCGTATATGTTATATTTTGAACTTTATAAAAAATCTCACATTGAAATTTTTATGATCCATGATTTAATTTTTTTTTATGACAATATACAAATTATTACAAAATCATGTAAGTAGAAAGTTTCATATATATTAATATCTTTTAATTAAAATATATACCATAGAAAATACATAAAGATTTTAATTTTAAATTTTGCTTTGAACAATTTTTTTCTGATAAAATCTTTAAACAAATACTGACAACTTAATATTTAAAATTTAAAATTTGCATTAAATGTTTATAAAAAATATAAATTACTAAAACTTTCAAAAATATTGCACAGTGAAAATTTGTTATCAGCGATTTAATTTTTTTGTTATAAAAGATACAAATAAGTAGAACTCATCATTTAACAATATATCAATATTAAAAATATACTATTTATCTATGTATATATTATGTAAATTTAATTATATAAATATAAAATAGAAGAAATGATTGTTTGGATTAATAAAATTTATTTACGTATTCACACCAATTTAATTATATACGTAATAGTTATTGATTTTTTATTATCCAATATTTATAATATGTTAAAAAAACATATAATATGTAAAATAATTTATATATATACGATATTCATCTCACGCAAGTCTTAATCTAGTATATAGTAAATGAAATGTGGCATACATCATTAATATATATGATATTGATGTTTATTTGCTCTATTCTATATGAACGGTTTGATTTATGATATTTCAGGGGAAGAGTTAGGGTCAGCGAACTATGCGATCCCGTTCTTAGCACCAAACGCTACCGGAAAAGCTTTATTAGCCGGAGTGAATTACGCGTCTGGAGGAGGAGGAATCATGAATGCAACCGGGAGAATCTTTGTAAGTTTTAGTCATCTGGATTTGATAATATGTTAAAAATGTATTTTAGAGCTTTAACTTTGTGGGTAAAATGTAAATATTTGGTAGGTGAATAGGTTAGGTATGGATGTACAAGTCGATTTCTTCAACACCACACGAAAACAATTTGATGACCTACTTGGAAAGGACAAAGCAAAAGAGTATATAAGCAAGAAATCAATATTCTCAATCACTATCGGAGCCAACGACTTCCTCAACAACTATCTATTCCCACTTCTCTCCGTCGGAACACGTCTCACGGAAACTCCTGATATCTTTATTAACGACATGCTTGATCATCTACGCGACCAACTAACCGTAAGCAAAACCAACAGATAGTTTTGTTACCTTTTGAGTCATACGTTATAAGCTTACAGTTAATGAATCTTTATGGTTACAATGAAGAGGTTGTATCAATTGGATGCGAGAAAGTTTGTGATCGGGAACGTTGGACCGATCGGATGCATACCGTACCAGAAAACCATTAATCAATTAAACGAAGACGAGTGTGTGGACTTGGCTAATAAGCTAGCAAATCAATACAACGTTCGACTAAAGAGTTTATTGGAGGACCTAAACAAGAAGCTTCCCGGAGCAATGTTCGTGCATGCAAATGTCTACGATCTGGTCATGGAACTCATTACTAACTACAAAAAATACGGTAAATTTTTGTTTTATTCTTCTATAACTCACACACACATTACTAACACATACGTACGTTTTATGCCTTGAAGGGTTCAAAACTGCGACAAAGGCTTGTTGCGGTAATGGAGGACAGTATGCGGGTATAGTACCGTGCGGACCGACTTCGAGTTTGTGCGAAGAAAGGGATAAGTATGTGTTTTGGGATCCCTATCATCCGAGTGAAGCAGCAAATGTTATCATCGCCAAGCAATTGTTGTATGGTGATACTAAAGTTATATCTCCGGTTAATCTCAGCAAACTTAGAGATATGTGATTTGATTGTCTGCTGAACAAAGCGTCTCCTTGGATATTCTATAAATATTTTTCTTGCATTTACGTTTGTTATACGCAAAGCTAAGATCCATCTTTGTATCATTGTATGTGTTTGTGTTGTGTTTACTTTTAGTGAGAATGCTTTTTTTTTTTGTCAAGATATATGATAGAAAATTCGAAATTGTATTTGTCAAGAAAGTGATAACAAATTTCTGGTTCTCCTTCTACATTGCCTTCTTTACTTTCCGCATCTTGGTTTAATCTTAGACGGTTAGTTTCCCACGTATACTCTTTGTACATTGACTATTAGTTCTCTGAGATCCAGAGAATGCCAAACCAACACTACATTGACTGTTAGTTTTTTTTTTTCTCTTTTAAAGCATAGAAAGCAATAAACGTCTTGAATTTTAGAAATTTCCATTATAGAACACAAACTTTATCGCATCTAATCTACAGTGTTCCTTATTTTTTAGGATATGCTCAGAGCCTCAGACAGAGTGACGGAGCATTATTTTTCTAAGAATATGCTTAAAAGAATACAGAGCATTAAAATGATTATTTTGAGCAACTGAATGTCCCACAATATGCTCGGACAGAGTGACAGATTTCTGTAAGGACATTTATGCTTTTAATTACTAACTTACCCGTGATGATGTATCACTTTTTACCCCAGGTACTACATTTCTGACTGAAGAAGAAGTCCATGCGCCGTGGCAGAGCCCATGGGCGAAGACAAACCGCTTCTTGTACTCCTTACCTATTATTATATGGGATACTTCTGCATCTTGGCTCAACACTTATATAGACGACTTTCTCACATATACTTTCTGTATAGTACTGAATACTGATTGTTAGTTTTTGGTCGTTCTCTTAGATCTAGAGAATGCCAAACCAACACTACATTGACTGTTAAGTTTATTTTAAATTATGTCAAACATTTGAACGCGATAAAAGTCTTGATCTTTAGAAAGACCCATTTGCAGGACAACACTTATTTGTATCCAAATACATTTTCATAACAAGATAATTTAAGCTAATTTTTCCGCGATTTCCAAGAGATAGTCACTTAGTAACTGAGGCTTGCAGAACATTGGCATATGATCTGTGTCCTCCATCTCCTTCACTACTTTCGTCGGATAATTATCGATCATCCACCACTGAATTTCTTTTGTAATTGTTTTGTCCTCTTTGCACACAATGTAAGCTCGAGGAACAGATCCATACCCTTTGTCCGAAAAGTTCTCCACCTTGGATAAATCGTTGATGAACAATGATCCGGGCCTCTTTAAAAGCAATCCAAGCTCAATATCCTAAATCAAGATTACCATATACATGAGTATTTATCATTTTATCATGAGATGTTGATGATGATACATCAAATTACCTCAACAGGAGAAAGTTGATAGAGAGCGTGCTTCATGAACTCAGTGCTGAAAGACATTGACACACCGGAATTGTCTGAGCCATATGATTTGAACTCCGAGCCCAACCATGCTTCTGGTGGCGTATCCCGTTTAAACTTGTACGTGATGATCATAGAGTTAAAATTTAGATTTATCTTTCTGGTTAAAAACAACTAAATTATAGAAAGATACGGCGGTAAAATTTTAACCACTTTGAAAGTACACTACTTGGACTTTTAGTAATATAGGTGAAATTAAACTCATTGTACCCACATACACGTTCGATGGGGCCATGGGGGAGATATATCTAACATCATATATATAAGAACGACAAATCCATTTAAAAATACTTATCTTGATTATAAGTGTGAGACATCGCATATGACCACGAGATTTCAAAAGTAACCCATTATCTTGAAGACAAAGAGATTGTCTAAGATGTAGGCGATTTTGGAAAATAAATCCAGTTAGGGTTTTGTTAGACGGCAAAGTTTCGTGTTGATAACGCGTTGTGAATAAAGAAAAATAAGAAATCGGTTGATCTTATTATTCCATAGATAATAATACATATATGTGTACAGATACAAAGCTAGGGTTAAACCCTAGAACATAGGTTTAATGGGCCTAATGGACATTCACACGGTTCATGACAATTTGTGTGTTTCATGATGAAAATTCATAGTTTAAAAATTAGGATCAGAGCTATGGATCATATGGACGATTTCCCACGTCATACCGGCCCATCTTGTAGTGATATTTCTTAGATAAGCACAAGATAACATATAGAACTAATAATTATATAGAAGTAAGTGCTGCGGATGAAAATAATTAATTTCTAGATAGTTTAAGCTCCTACGTTATAATTACTTTTATTTAAGCTCGTAATTACTTCTGTTTAAATTTCAATTCTTAGAGATTTGGCTCTCTCTTTTTTTGAACAACTGAGAGATTTGGCTCTAAACAGGAAAAAAAGTAGTGGTCGTTAAACAGATCGAACCTTATCCACGACGAACGATGGTGAGTGTTTGGTATCGGGCATGAAAGCAGTCACGAAGACTGAGACAGAGATTTTGTCTGGAAACTTATCCATGGCCATGGCTAAGCTGAACCCTCCAAAGCTATGACCAACGAGCACAACCTTCTCATCACTTGGTAATGAGGCGATTAGCTGTATCAATGGCTCAGAGTATTGTTCGCATGTGGAGATCTCAGTGATAGACCTGGTTGTGTCTATACCCGAAGCAGCTAGGTCTAAGGCGGTTACGCGGTGGCCGGAGGCCTCGAGAAGCGGCTTAACCTTGTTCCAGCACCACGCGCCGTGGCATGCACCATGTACTAGCACGAAGTGCTGCTGATTCTTCTCCTCACCCATTTTTATTCTTAACCTTTGATTTTGTATATTATTTCCTACTCCTCACAGACCGACACCACACAACATATATAAAGAGATTTTCTCTCTCTCTAAATGCCGATACGTCAGCGCGTCAGCCTTCTGTTACTAGTTCTTCAGTTTATTTTCCAAAAGAACAATCCACGTTAACCAACGCGGTTGGCCTAGTGGTAGTTGAGGAAGAAAATTCAATACGCTCCCCGCAGGTTTGATTCGCGTTGGCCATTCGGGCCCTCCCTGCTAATTCTTGGGAAGGAAATTACGTGGCTGCTGCGGGCCTCGTGAGATTAGTCGGTTGACTTCGGTCGCCGGATCCCCACGATTACAAAAAAAAAAAAAAAAGAACAATCCACATCAGCACAATTTTAAAGCAGCTTTTTCTAAATAAAAAGTTTGTGATTTTTTAACTACATATGAGAATATTCCAGACATTATTTACAAATTGATTTTAACACATGTACTCTCTACCATCAATTCTACTAAATAAATCTGATATGGCATGTTAAAATGATGACATGGTTCATGGTTAAATGTAACAAAGACAATTACATTTAATGTGTATTAATAAATTTGTTAAACATTTTAGATTATGGTAATAAAGTATGCATCAAAATTAAAGGAAATCTATTCAAATATGACATTAAATGGGGTAGTAAAGTATGCACAAAATTAAACAAAATCTATTCAAATTTTGAAATAGTTTTTTTAATAATTATACAATTTTATTACTAAAAAATTTTGCAATTTCTTATTATTATTTTTAAAACATAAATTTTAATCGTAATGCTATTATATATCTACAAATTTTAAAAATATTGTTTAGTTGTACTTTTTGATAATTATATAACTTTTATATCATAATTAATTTTATACAAGTTGATTTAATATATTTTATCCAAAAGAAATAGATATAAAAAATCTGTCTAAGATTATAATTTTAAATATATACATATCTATTTTAAATATAATTTAAAATAAACATAATTTTTTTTCATCTTAATTTTATGTTCAATTCAATCAAATTTATATTAAAATATTACAAAAAATAATAAACTCTAAAATAGTAATAAAATATTTTTTAAAAATTTAAATTTAAATTTTTATTACTGCACGTGGTATAGGAAAACATCTAGTAAACTATAAATTTAGTGAATTTAAATGTTTAATAGATATGATTACATATGAAAAATAAACTATAGACTAAATAACAAATATTCAACTTATGGTGAATATATCAAAATACGAAAGAATAAGCACAAAAATATGAACTTTTACATGACGATTGAATTTTTATTTTTGTTTATATTTTTTTACTTAATTTGGAAATAATATCAAACCTTATAAACTCTAACACCGATAAATCCTCAAGTTGATTGTCCAATCTGCATTAAAATCGTCACAATCAAATATGCTGATCAAGATATGCTCTGAGCTTGCGAATTTGGTTTGTATGGTTAGTTCAGTTCGGATAATTCATTTTTTTGGTTAGTTCGGATCTTACAAAATCTTACAAAACTGAATAAAAGATTAATTCGATTTGGTAATTAGTTAGTTTAGTTTTGTATTTTTCTACCAAACTAAACTGAAGTTTTTGATTTTTGTCAGATTTTAGGTTTTAGGTAAAATTTTCGAACATTTTTAACATGTTTGGTTAGTTCGGATATTTCGATTAGTTTGGTTCAATATTTGGATATGATTTTGGTTTAGTATGGTATAAGTTCAAATGTTTTAATTAATAAAATTCTAGGAAAATTAAAAAATAAAATCAAAATAACTGTTCACTGATCCGAATCGATAACCAATTTTTTTTAAAAAAATGTGTGAATTGAATCATTAATTAAAGTTTAACTGAAAACTAAATATTGTGGTTCAGTTTTGGAAGTTCAGTGTGGTTAGTTTTCACAGTCCTAAGAACAACAATACTAGTAAAACATTTTTGAAAGTTTTCGTCAATAAAATGTTAATATTTAAAAATTTATTACTAAACTTTAATTTTAAAATATTAAAGTAATTAAAATGGCGCACATAGAGAATCTCTCAAATATTTTGGAAAGTATTTTGCACATGTAAAATTATCAAAATAAAATTTTCTTTCTCCTCTATTTTTTTATTTTTATTATTTTGATACTGAAGTGCTAGATATCAAATGATAATAAAGAAAAAGAATTTTGAAAACCAAGGACGATAATGATTTTCTAATAAATTATCACTAAGAGCATCTCAAACCCCACTGCATAATTTACTACAAAATAGAATGGGAAATGGAGTAATGTAACTCATATAATAATATTTTATGAGTTACTATATCCAATATATCCAATGTAACTCATATAATAATAACAAGCCTTTTTTCAGAAAAAAAACTCATATAATAATAACACAAAAAATATGAGATATGTTATAAAATAACTTATAATTTTATAGTATCGAGAAATTTTAAATAGGACAAAATTTTATACCCGCTGGAAGAAAATAACACTGATAATGAAAAATAATGTGTTATAAGAAGAAGAAGGGATGATGTATTACAATTGATCGAAACGATCGTTTATATAGAAGTGAAAAAAAAAAGTTATTGTGCGTGCATAGTGACAGTGGGCTCCACACTTATTATATGCACAAGCAGTTTTCGTTATTCGGTGCTGTCATTTTTGACATTTGATTTATGCACGTTCATAACACTCCCCCTTGGAGACCAGTGTCACTATCGTTTCTTGCTTAACGTATATGTTGCCTCGTTAAAAACTTTTCCAGGAAAACCCAATGGGAAAAACCATAGTAAGGTAAAAAGAGTACAACTACGTAAGCTCCCCCTCGAATGAGCAGTCATAGATCCTTCTGATAACGCATTCCAATGTTATGGACATGTTTTCTGAATACCGAAGTCGGAAGTGATTTTGTAAAGAGGTCACCTGCATTGTCGCATGATCGGACATATCTTACTTCTATCTCTTTCTTCTTCATGAGCTCTTGAGTGTATGAGAAGAACTTCGAATGAATATGCTTCGTTCTATCGCTTTT
>NC_027755.1:34821505-34822173 GCF_000695525.1 Brassica oleracea var. oleracea | reverse complement strand
GCATCCATAACTGGAGAATACGTTTCTTCATAATCGATTCCAGGTCTTTGAGAAAAACCTTGAGCCACTAAACGAGTTTTGTATCTCGTAACCTCATTTTTCTCATTTCGCTTTCGAACGAAAACCCATTTGTACCCAACTGGTCTCACATCTGCAGGTGTGAGTAAAATAGATCCAAATACTTTTCGTTTATTAAGCGAATCAAGTTCAGCTTGTATTGCATTTTTCCATTGTTCCCAATCATGTCTCTTTTGACATTCATAGACAAATTTTGGTTTTGGATCATCGATTTTTTCAATTATTTCACTTGACACAATATATGAGAAAGCATCATCAAGATCATCTTGTTCATTTCTATTACATATCTTCTTATTATGGATGTAGTTGATAGAAATTTCATGATTACTTTCCGACTCATAATGCTCAACTTTCTCAGCATCCTGATTATTTGTTTCTTCCAAAATACATTCTGCTATTTTGGATGTGTCATTAATCTTGACATCCTTCTGTTTTCTAGGATTTTTATTCTTAAAACCAGCAGGTCTGCCACACTGCAAGCGTGTTTTAGATTCTAGTGTATTATCTGCTTTTCCTTGCTCATTTGATATTTTGATACAAGCAGGAGCATTCACGGCTGGTATATGAGATTTAGTTACCGTCTTGGTATC
>NC_027755.1:34819732-34821332 GCF_000695525.1 Brassica oleracea var. oleracea | reverse complement strand
ATTTTGGTTGGCGATGGCCTTACGATCAATTTTCCTAGAGAACATGCAACACATGTCATTTTATTCCCTTGAGAAATCTCCTGGATTTTCAGTGGATGACCATGTGAACTTTCTATGATTTTACGCATCATTGTAGTGCCTGGATGGCCGAGGCGATCATGCCATAATGTAAACTCTTCTGAGTTCCGTTTTACTATAAGATTTGATTCGATTTCATCGATATAAGTATGGTGTAGCCCGAAAGGAAGTTCTGGAAACTTTTACAATATGTATTTTCTGCCACATTTCTCAGAAGTTACATACATGTATTTCTTTCAGTTGCAGACTGAGTATCATATCCGTGAAGATATATGTCTTTAAAACTCAACAAATTCCTTTTAGAACTCAGAGAATATAGAGCATTATTTATGGAAAATTTTGTTTCATTCGGCAACGTAAAGTTTGCTTTACCAGTTCCTTCAATTACGTCTGCAGGACCTGATATTGTATTGACGACAATTCTTGTCGGTTTTATATCGGAAAAATATCTCTTTTGTCTCAGAATAGTGTGCGTTGTTCCACTATCTGGTATACATATTTCACAGATCCGTTTCTTGGATTTTGCTCCATTAGCATTTTGATCCATTTCTGAACTTGTTTAACATATATAATACAAAATAATATATAGTAAGAACATTCTTTTAAATTTGCCACTAAAATTAATTTGATTATTTAAATTTACTTTTATGTAAAGTTTGCATTTTTTGTTAATAATCTATTGGTGTTATTTTATTGAAAACTGTGATATATTCGTATAGTAATTTTAAGTTTGTTTAAAAAATAAATTAAATTATAGGTTAAAGTTTTCAAAAAATAACAGAAAAACTGAAATATTTTAGTAATCAAATTTTAGAAAAACAAAAATGCAAAGAAATAAAATTCAGAAATTTATTTTATTGTTTTATTTTTGTTATTAATCTATATTTCAACTTCAAACAAAAATAATTAACTAACATATACTAAAATTAATTAAAACCTGAAAAAATATCATTTGTGTTTTTCTAAAAACTAAAATTACGGTAAAATCAAAAATCTAAAGGTAAAAACCAAAATCGCCATTCGAGTTTTTTCAAAATCTAAAAACTACTGCAAAATCAAAAACCAAAAACTAAAAACCAAAATCTAAAAACTAAAAACCAAAAGCCAAAAAACCAAAAACTAAAATCTAAAAACCCTTCAAACAATCATCACCGAAATGTAATAAGTATACATGACAATATTGAAAACTATTCAATAGTCTTATTATAAGCATTTCGGCTCTCTTCAGGAGTAATCTAGTCCAGCTCATTTGCGAAGTCAGAGGCATAGAGGTACGATGTCCCTTCAAATTTTTCAGTGAGGTTCACTTCTTTAGCTTTTTCTTTCGTGGACTTTTGATATAACTTACAGAGATGTGGAGGAGTACGACAGGTACGAGACCAATGTCCTTTATAGCCACATCTGTAACACACTGTCCCACGCTTCTGGGTGGTATCTTCTTGAGTTTCTTTACCCTTAGAAACTTTTTCGGATCTAACCCACTTGTTAGATCCCTTCCATTTGGGATTGTAAGTTTTTCCAC
>NC_027755.1:34788245-34819544 GCF_000695525.1 Brassica oleracea var. oleracea | reverse complement strand
AAGTGAAGCTGTTTGTGGAAAGTGTTGTATGTTTTATTCATCATTTCTATCTCAGAGACAGGGTTACCACAATACTTCAAGAGTGAAACTATCCTCAGGACAGCGGAATTATAATCCTCAACCTTTTGAAAATCTTGGAGCCTCAGATTTTTCCACTCTTATAGAGCGTGAGGGAGGTTGACTTCTCTCTGGTTATCGAACCTTTCTTTTAAAGTTTGCCACAGTTCAGCTGAGTCTTCTACCCTTGCATAGTCGTGCGTTAGATTTTCATCTAAATGCTTCTTCAGGAAGATTATCGCTTCGGCTATATGCTCGGGTGACGATTTGTTACCGATTTTTACTGTTTCGGTTATCTTTTTCATTACAATGTAAGGTTTCACATTTGTGACCCATCCGATGTAACTTTCGCCAGTTATTTTCAGAGCCGGGAACTGAAGTTTCTCGATGTTTGCCATTTGTATTTCTAAAACACAAAATAATATATTTTATTAGAATTTCGTAATTTTAAAACAAACCATTTATATTAATAATACACACAATTACAAGGAGAAAAAACACATAGAAAAGTAAACCGACATTAAGCGTAAATTCTTCAGGAGAAAATTCTCCAATAAAAAGACCGTACATAGAAGCAAAAATTAGAATTGCACATAAAACCAAAAATATGCGAATCATCTTTCTTGCAATGAAAAACCGGAATGGAGCGATTTGAAAATATTTGAGAGAAGATAAAATGTTTTGGATGAAGTAAATGAGTGAAGTATGAGTGTATTTATAGATGAAAAACACTGTTCATAGCCGTTTGAAAAAGGGAAAAAATTTGAAAAATTTTCTTTGTGACCGTTGGGATTAAATCGTATGAACCGAAAATCAATCTGAAAATATTGTAATAATCAGTCAACCAAATTCCGTAAATTTCATAATATTCGATATAGGTGACCAAACATTTATATAATAACCATTATTTAATAAACAAACAAATATCAATCATATTATGGTGATATAAAAATTATAACATTAAATAAATTATGCGGCGGTAGAGCCAAGCCAATAATTATAGTGTAATTAGCAATCAAGGTTTATTAACGAAGCGACATACCGCCCGCATTAATAATAATAATTAAAACTGCCACTATAAAATTATTAATAATATAGACGATATACCGACCATTATAGCAGAGTAAATATGATACATATAAATTTTACTGAATCGCAGAGTGATCGTGCTGATAACGTGTTATAAAATAACTTATAATTTTATAGTATCGAAAAATTTTAAATAGGGTAAAATTTTATACCCGCTGAAAGAAGATAACACTGATAATGATAATGAAATAGAATGTGTTATAAGAAAAAGAAGGGAGAGTGTATTACAATTGTTTATAAAAAAGTGAAAAAAAAAAGAAAATTACTCTACATGCAATGCATAATGACGATGGGTTCCACACTTATTATATTCATCCGCAATTTTCGTTGGTCGGTGCTGTCATTTTTGAATTTTGATTTATGTACGTTCATGACAAGATCATAACATATTTCGTGTAATGGAGCCCACGTTCATGATAAGATCATAACATATTTCGTGTAATGGAGCACAGTTTTGCTAACGAAACCGTCAATGATTGTCTCCTAAATATATAGACAAAACGGCTATTTTCATGACTGGCTGCAACTCGTGATAAAAAAAGATTATACTCTTATTGATTGGGTTGCAAGTCGTTACCATCGTGATTTGAAACGCATCCCTGAAACTGACGGAAGTGGCTTTATGCTACCCACACTAGTGGTCTGATAAATAACTAGGTGTTTTCCTGCACTATGTACGGTAAGTAACTTTTTAAAATTAATTTATATTTAAAAATAAATTTTATTAAATATTATATATTTTACTATTTTTTACTAATATTTAATATAGATTTGATATATATTAAATCAATTTGTATAAAACTAATAAAAATAATATAAAATTGTATAATTATCAAAAATTTAGCGTAAACAATGTTTATAAAATTTGTAGATATATAAGAAACTAATGATCTTGCGACTAGATATTTAAATTTTAAAAAAAATTGTAGAAATTTTTGAAAACTTTAACAATACAAATTGTATAATTATACAAAAATAATAATATTTCGAAATTTAAAATGTTATATATGAATATATTTATTTTATAGATAATGTATGAGTTATTACCATATTTTAAAAAAAATTTACCAAAAAAAATATCAATATTAAATGTAATATATGAATTATTATCATATTCTAATAAGTTTGCCAAAATATAAATCAACATTAAATGAAATTAGACATGTCATATTTGTTTTGTGAAATTGATTGTAGAAATAACATGTGACAAAATCACTTCGCAAATATAGTCCAGCAGATAACCTAAAATACATAAGAAAAAAAATTAGCAATAAATGAGTCTAACGGGACCTTTGGCCTTTCCGCAAAACAGAGCGTTGAGAGGTGGCTTGGCCTCAGTGTAGAGAGATCTCAAGTTGTTCCGGGTACGAACATGGAGTTCTTGTCCTAAATATCTTCTTGACCATATTTGTGACCTCACATTCCAGTTCCACATACCCTTATTCTCTAGTGATGCCAATACTCTCGTCAACGATATTTACAGAAGGATTTAGAACCATTTATACTAGATTTGATATAGATATAAATATAGGTGTGTTGTATCAAGCACGAGGAATAGTAAGTGTTGATTAAAAATCATATTTTAAATCTAACTGGTTTCGTTAGACATAATTTCAATTTATTTTGTTTTATAATTAATCCAATTTTTCAATATAATGGTTTGGTGTCTGGCTGCTCTTATTTCTTTTCTGTAACAGTTCATATACACGCATTAACTTGCCTAAACTCGGGTTGTGACAGTGACATCATCAATACTAAACCAGTAGAAAACATCAATGTATGTGCTATTCAAAAGGCCATTATTACTGCTGTGTATAAAATAAACAATCGTTTCTTCCTAGGCAACGGGCTATTTTTGGTTTTTAGATCGGCTTCAACCAGTGAAATACCATGTATGGAATCGTTTTAGGCTTTAGATTGGCCCATGTTTCATGTGCCCGTCTTGTATTTGATTAGATGCAGTGTTTTTAAAACCGGACCGACCCGATGGTTGGATTGGGTTCGACCGTGAACCGGTTATATAGCTGGGTTGGTCTAGTAATTGGTTTGACCATGAACCGGCCACATAGCCGGATTATATTTCAAACTTATTAAACCAATAAAAACCACTAATACTATCGAAATCTATAAACCATCCATATAAACAAGAAACTAATTTATATTTATAATATTTTATGTTCAAAATTGATTTATCTTTTAATTATGCATCATGTTTACTAATATTACTTTTATATTTACATAATAAAAAAATATTAAACCATATTATTGAACCAGGTTTGACCCGGTCGAACCATATTGAACCGTGACCCAAAATATTTCCGGTTTAGCTTCCGATCCGGTTTTAAAAACACTGATTATATGTCACAACTTCATTAACTGAATCAAACCAAATATTTGAAATCTTGATCTGATTGATCTTTAAGTAGCATTATAGCAATGGGAAAAAACGATCAAAGAACTAGGGATATTTATTGTGTGTCAAGACTGGAATACAAACTCATGATGAGCGAAGTCAAAGGTTCCGAGAATACATAGTCCTCGTGTAGGAATGTTCTCAATGGTCTTGAACAGTGGCGAAGCTACTTACGTTTTAGGTACGCCAGTTGCCCCCTAGAACATCCGGTACACTGTGTACTGGATGTTCCCATTGATCCTCATTCTTCTGTTGGTTAAAAGTTAAAACCAAAGTGATTTATCTGTATTGTACCATAGTGAAACGATCCTTGGAGTTCAGTCCTTGGTGGTGCATTCACCATCAAATTTAACCTAAATTCAACTTTAAATTTGTTATGTGTTGAAACAGAACATTATGTATACGAACCATAATTTTAAATCGAAACAGTTTCACCATAGTTTCTAAAAATTAATAGACCTATATAACTGAGCTGAATTTGCATCCCTGGTGCGAGTTATGTAGCCAAAAACACACCTACGTTTCTTGGTTAGTCCAATGTGATCTTTTAGTATAAACTATCTAATAGTTCTTACTTGTTTTTTGGACCAGTGGATATGGCAAGTATGACCAATGGAGAAGGGGGTGAGATGGTCTTATTTTTGGAGTCTTGATAACAGAGGATTGCAGTCGGACAGTACTGGTTTGGTAAACCAGGTTGAAGCCACTGTGAAGTAGTCCTACGCCAGAGCCTTTAATGTGACCAGAACAGTCAAGGACTGACCAATGTGTATATCAAGCGACTCATATACCTCCTCCAGAGTGTGAGAACCTTCTACTTCAACGAGAGTTATCATGTGTCCTTGTATCCCAAAGTTAATCGATGTCAATATTCCAACACTCATTATCCAAAACCTGTAAATGTTGCCATTAGAAACTGAAGAAATATGACATCACTAGAGAGATCAAATAATATAGTCTTGATTTTAAGGGGAAACAAAAAAGGAACCTTGGTATAATGATGAAAGTTGACCGGTAAATGTTACACTTTTAGAAGGATCATCGATCAGAAGATCATCAGGAAAGGGAATATTACGAGCAAAGTCCAGTTTTTTTCTAGCACCTTGATTAAGGCGTTTAAGCACACACCAATTAACCTAATGTGCCAACAATACCACGGTCAAATGATATGTCATTGTAGCATTTTAGGATCAAATCCACGAGGAACTAATAATCTATAACACTAAGAATACACAAACTTTCCTAATCTAAGCAAACCAGAATATGGATGATTTTGTAACAAGCTAATGTCCTAGGAATATAAACAATGTGATCTCAAATTCAATAAAGAAATAAGTGCAAGAATTCAATCAAATACTAAGGATGGATCCATGGGCAATGATAATTGATATAAGGTGATCAAGGTTCAATCTAGGATGTTCAAACAAATCAATCAACAAGTCTATATGTCTAGATCTCATTCAATATAGATTAATCCACTGTCGTGGAAAAAACCCTATGCTAATCATGAATTAAACATCAACTGTCGTTGGCTAAAGCAATCAAGCATGCATGAATCACAAGTCTGCTAACCACTTAAACATCTCGGACATCAACTGTCGTTGGCCAAATATGTAAAAGACAATACTAAGTTCATTCAAGCATTTTAACAAACACTTTTCGGACGTAAAATAGCTTAAGGTCTAGATGAGAATGATCAAGTCTAATCTAGCATTAAGAACACTTAACAACATAAATATCCACCTAATCACCCTAATCTATCTAACCCATGAATCACAAGGTCACTACTCACTAATCTCCATGAGAAACATTAAACTCATGTAATGATCAAGGCTAATCATGTTAATGAGCAAAAAAACACAAATATAAGATGAAGTAATTCCTTATATTATAAAAAGAATTAAGCTTTTACAAGTTTAGATAAAGTATTGAGAGAAAATGAGATAAGTCCCAACTTAGGGATTACAAGAGTATTTATATGGTCTTTGGAAAACCTAATGGTTTCCATAGAAAAGTCTAAAATACCCTTTAAAAACACTAAAATTCGACCAGCTGAAAAGCGTCCCGGGGAGAGGTTGGGTCGTCTAACCCGCGGTGGTTTACCCGCGCTGGATCGTCCTAGGTCGTCTGCGCGGGTCGTCCAACCCGCGGTGATCTACCCGCGCTGGGTCGTCCTAGGTTGTCCGTGCAGGTCGTCTTAGGTCGTCCGTGCGGGTTGTCTAACCCATCCTGGATCGACCAGGGTTGATAAGCATCTAGTAAATCGATCATAACTCCTCCAATACAGCTCCAAATGACTTGAAATTCCGTTGGAAAGCTAACTCAATTTACTATGTCTTCCCAAAATCTTAGCAACTGAATATATCTTTAAGACCTCCACCCATGTTCATCTTTTACCCTTTTGCATCACAAATGTCTCTAAACACTTCCAAAAACTCCATAGCACACTCGAGCACCTAAAAAAGACTCATGCATGCATAATGCAACCTAAAGATGACTAAATTCTAATCTATATGATCAAAATATACAAGAATGAATGGATAAAACAATGCAAATATGCAAGATATTACACCTGCCAGAAACAATAGCAAGAGGCAGTGTGGAGGGAGATCGCTAGTTAAATCCTAAATAATAATTTGATTACTTGGGAACTAAGTTAAGTCAAGACTTTGTGGTACCTGAGTTATGGATAAAGGAAAAAAAGAAGATTGATCTCTAGTTATTAGTTAATGTTGAGTACACCAAAAGCACCATTTGCTATGTGCATCGACGCTTAAAGCAAAATTTGTATAATTTGCAATTTGGTCTTTAAGTTGGAAATGGTATGTCCATTCGAGTTTGGTTGGATATGATAGTTTGTGCCAGTACATTCTTCTATTTAATTATGTTCCGACATATTTTTCTCAATTGTCAAGTTGTAAATTAATAATAAAAATGTTTAATTATAAATATATCATTAATTATATAAGAATATTATATATATATATATATATATATGTCATTATTAAAAACAATAGTTTGATTTCCTCTTTCTTAATAATATCTTGATTTTATATTTTTTACCAAACCATGTGAATATGAAAAACAAAAGTATATATAATTTTCTAATCTGGATATTTTATATATAAAATAAAAACGTGAATTCAAAATTAGTTTTTATGTTTTGCTCTCCCGTTAATTTTTAAAACGACTAATTATAAAGATATTCATACTAATGTATTGATTGTTATTAAAAATAATAGCTTGATTTCTTTTTTTTCTTAATAATATTTTGATTTTGTTTCGTATATTTTCTTACCAAGCCATATAAATATGAAAATCAAAAGCTATAATTCTTTTTAATATGAAGATTTTATAGATAGAATAAAAGCGTAAATCCAAATTAGTTTTCTATGTGTTATTCTCACGTTAATTCTTAAACCGTTAATTATAAATATATCTATAATAATAATAATGTATTAAAATATATATATATTATTATTTGTGATTTGATGTTTTGGCATTCGAACTCTCGTGTTAAAATTAGTCAAAACATGAAAGCAAATTTATATTTATTTGATTAAATAAGTGATTAAAATTAATAATAATAAAAATGATCTAAAATCTAAAAATATATTTAAAAAAATATATAATTCATATATATATATATATATAGTGTTGTTATTTGAAATATCTTTTAATAAAAATTAAAAATTAAAAACAAAAAATACACAAATAAATATTAATCAAGTTAAACAATTTTAATTTTATATAATTGAAAGTATAATATTGACTGATTTCTAAGATTTATTTATTAATAACAAATATAATATACAAAGAATTTTTTTAAAAAATTATAATACTTAAGCATTTTCAAATAGAAAAAAAAAATTATTATTATTTTATTTTAATTAGTAATGCATGGATTAATAAGTAATTATAAAATATTTATACCTGCATTTTTTATATATAAATTTCACGATTAAAAATAATAGTTTGATTTTCTTTTTTTTTTCTAAAATAATGGTTTTGATTTAGTTTGCATTTTCTATAGTTACCAACCCATATAAATGTGAAAATAAAATATCTATAACCTTTTTAGGATAAAGATTTTATTTATAAGACAAATACATGAATTCAAAATTAAATTTCAAAATATCTATAATGTTGTTTGAAAAACAGTTTCATAAATTCAAAGAGAAAAAGACAAAAATAGCACTAAATCAAGTTTTTGTTCCCAAACTATCAGTCAAGGTCAAAAGTCATAAAAATAGCACTTAATGTTTTATCAAAAGTCACAAACTTAGGGTTTAGAGTTAAAAGGTGGGGTTTAGGATTTAGGGTTTAGGGTTTAGAGTTTAGGGTTTAAGGTTTAGGGTTTAGGGTTTAGGGTTTATAGTTTAGGGTTTAGGGTTTAGGATTTAGAGTTTAGGATTTAGGGTTTAAAGTTTAGGGTTTAGGGTTTAGGGTTTAGGGTTTAGAGTTGAGAAATGAGGTTTTGGGATAAGATTTCAAATTTTGAAATATAAAAAAATTAAAATTTTCAAAAGATAAAATGCTATTTTGGTCATTTTAGTTTTTGAGTGCTATTTTTGTGATATAAACTTAGAAATGTGTTATTTTGGAGATATGCCCAAATTCAAATGTCAGTGTATTTTAAAAATGGTGGTATCTAACGTATTATAGTTCAAGCAATTTCTTCCTTTTTTGTCATGATTTTTAGATCATAGATTTGGTTGATAAGTGTAATAATTTTTTTCACATTTATGATTTTCTAAAGTATCAAATCTCTTCCACATGCTTTATACACTTTTTAAAAAAAGTTATATTTTTTTAAAAAATAAAATATTGGTGTTTTTGTTTTGAAAGATTAATGAGTAAATCATGAAGTTTTCTTAAACCTATACTTCAAATTTTAGAGCATTAAAATCTACAAGTATAACAACTTAGAGCATTAAAATCTACAACTATAACAACAGCAAAAATCTATAATCTTAATTCTACATGCAATCCGACTTACAACCATCGGATATGGATATGTGGCTTCTGTCCAAACATCATTGATTCTCATAAATCGGATTTTGTTTTCTAAAGATATAATATTTTTTTTTTCCGAAGCTCTATCGGTTATCAAATTAATACAATTCAATCCTTTACTTTCATATCGAACCGTCCAACGTAGTTTTGATAAAAAAGAAAAAATATTTGATAAAGAACCGTCCAACATATTTTCCGTAAAACGAAACACATATCAACTTTGCATGGCTCCCACGTCACCGCAAAGTCACCACGACGTGTTACATCAAGAACTAATGAAGAAACCTTTTTCACACACACACCATTCTCTAGAATCCTTTCAATTATATACATCGTAAGCTTTTATTTTCTTATTTTACTACCAGCATCATCTATTACCATAACAGACATGGCCAACGATGTGTCCAAAAATACATCACCTAAATCTGGTAAGAACAATAGTCTGAGAAACATAATGCTAAAAACTAGAAAACCTACACTAATTTGATCTGAAAGTTTTAGACATCATTTAACTCTGATATCTTCTTCGTTATGTTTCATGAATTACATAGAAGATACTACTTTGGAGGACATATACTTATGGAGGAGGAAGAAACTAGCCTTCTCTGTACTTCTTGTCTCAACAGCGACATGGGTTTTGATCAATATTTATGGTTTCAGTTCTATAACCATTGTTTCTTGGGCAGCCATGGCCATTGTCTCTATGGTCTTTCTTTGGGGCAGTTTACTTCGCCTCAGCAAGTATTCAAATAATTCCTTCTCAAAAAGTTGGGCATGTTGAAAGACGTTCATGAATTAATATCTATATTCTGAGGAAAGCTGTTTTAATTTTTGTGTTTACTAACTTCGGACAGGGTTGAACCGGACTTGTCAGGGTTAGAAGTGTCAGACGAGTTTGTAGCAGAGACGGCGAGGTCGTGTCGAAAGCTAATGGAAGAAATTGTTAGATGGATGTTCACGGTCGGTGTTGAGAGTGAATGGTTTGTTTTCGCTAAAACCATTTTGGGGGTCTGGATCTTGTCAAGAATAGGAAACCTTCTCGATTTCCATACTTTTCTCTTCATCGGTACGTAAGTACTTAAAAGATTTGCAATATCGACCGTCCCATTAGGTATACCCATTAGGTATAAGTATAACTCGGTAATATTCCAAAAATTTAACTTAACATAAATAAGACTATCAGATTCTTAAACTGATCATTTATGCTATACGCCAGATTTGTCTAATGGTTTGTATCACCACCTTGGTTTAAACATATAGTGCATGTTTGTGACAAACAAAACAAAAGGTCGAACTTGATCAAACATGATGGTATGTTTTGTTTTACGTTGCTTTTGATTAAGCAAGCATTTGACTTATGTTTTTTAAGAAACTAGCAACATTAGGAATATTGTACGAATATGGTATAAGTAGTGGGAGAAGATTAGCATTACCTGTCTTGTTACCGTTTCAACCATAGTACTACAGGTAATAAATCTACTACTCCTTAACTCTTTGGTATATGTAGGTTTAGTGATCGGCTTAACGCTTCCGAAGTTGTGGGAGAAGCATGGAGATCGACTACAAAAGCTATCGAGGAATCTTAAAGATAGATCAAATGAAGCGTATAATAACAGTCGTGAGAAGATTTTGAAAATGAAGAAAAAGTTACAGCATGGTACAGAGGAGAAAGTTAAAAAAGCAGAGTAAATGGTACCTGGTGTTTTGTTTTGTACAAAAATGTTACCTGTCTTGTAAAGCAAAAGTATATGTGTAAAATGTGTAAACAAAATGGAGTAGTAGATTATTATTACCTGTCTTGTTACCATTTCAACCATAGTAAGAATCTGAGATGATGAAAACATTGTGAGAACGATGTTTACCCTTTCTATGTAGGTTCGATCTCATTAAGTCATTAAGTAAATAAATATTTTGATGGGCCAAGCGTGTTAATGCTACGAAAATATACTGTATTAATGCAGTTCAGGCCAGCCCAAGAGAAAAAGTGGAAAGGAAACGAAAGCCGTTATCAGAGTCAAGTTTCGACCCTAGAGACCTGTGGAAATGGACCAGAAATAGACCACAGTTTCGGTGCGCCACTTTTAGACCATTTCTAATTCAGTTCTATCATTTTTCTAAATTTACTCTAATGGTTGTTTTTATAGTAGAAATACTCTATTATAGAAAAAAAATACAGAAAAAAATAGGATTAGGTTAGAGAAACCATAAAAACATTTAGATTGAATTATATAATTTTTTCTATACTTTACCATATTGTGCATATTTACTACATGCTATTTACTACATGCTATTTACTACATGCTATGCTTGTTCTTCAACATTTGTTCTGGCCAAATCGTTTAAATTACACCTACCACATTTATTTTGTCTCATATACTTGCCTTATATCGGCCATTTAAATATTATTATCATCAGTTTTATATTCTTTTATAACTAAAGAAAAAATAATAAAGAAATTGCTTAAAATATCATATATTAGTATTTATTTTTAAAAATAATTTCAACTGAAAATATTATGATATTTAAGTTTTAAAATATAATGATTACTGTTTAAAGTTTAGTATTTAAAGAGTATAATTGTATACAAATTTATAATTAATTATCAAATATTTCTAATTAATTTAATAAAGAAGTTAGTTAATTTTTTTAATAGCAAATTTAGATAATTATTAAAATGATCATCTTTCATAGATAAATTTGAAAATAAATATCAGGTTTGCAGTAAAATTATAATTTTTCAAAATAACATTATCCACAACACATTTATATTAACTTAAATCTTGATTATAAACAATAATATGAAAAGAGATATCACAGACCAATAGAAGACTTTGACAAACTTGTCCAGTTCGGTCAGGTAGGACACACATCTTGATGACACGTCAAAATGATTTGACACGTCATTGCTTAACTACTATGACATATGTCAGATTTGGCCACGTCATATGTCCCGTTCACTCGATCTTTTGTTGTCACCGTCGTTCTCATGAAAGCCACAAATTCTTTTATTTTTTTTACCTCTCTCATTTAAATTCTGGTCATGCAAAAGCCGCGTATACATTTCTAAATTCGTGTACAAATTATTTTCAGTTTTGATAAAACTAATTAAATGTGACAGATTGAAACATAAATACTGTATTCTAGTTCCAATCGGGTCTTGTTTTTTTTAAAAAAAATTCTTAAGGATATTAGGGCCCTGTTTTGTTAGAATGTATAAATACTAAGGTTTTAGTTGTGAAAGTAACAATGATATACCTAAACTTATTAGAAAAAATTCAACTCAGCGTAGGGTCTACTTAATATTTAAGCCGGGTAGTCACCAGTGGGCGTATAGATTAATTTACTTCATATTCGAATGTCAAATAAAAATGTACAGTTATTGTATAAGATCATAAGAATTGCACATATTTGCTTAGAACTAGTTTGTATACATCTTACAGAGAGCATATGTTTTATGGACCTTGTAAGTGATAGCGAGTTTTTGGTGTTGATAAGTTCATAACAAATTAGTTTTATAAATGTTGTTGACTTGATGCAGAACACTTCTCTATTTAATTTACTAAATAATTATGAAAATTAACTCATGAATATCTCATAAAAGCAGATCAAATGAATATATCTCCTAGTTCTAGTGGCCATCCCATCCCTACATACTCGACAATGAACTTAGATAATATTAACGATTGTATCTCGTAGCTTCTTGGCCAATCAAAATCGTTGTTTAAAGGATATGAAAGCCAATAATCTCTGTCTGTTCGACATAAATATAAATAAGATGCTTTAGGAATAATGCAATTTATAATATAAAATGCATGGTCCGTATTCGTTTACTTTTATGGGCCCCTACTTTTATTACTACGTTTTTGTCAAGCAATGGATTTCAGATCATGCAACTGATACATATCCCCACATTCAATCATCATCATACATATTATACATATAACTATGTTTTCAAAATAATAATAATAAATAATATTGCGAACCAAACAAATATGATGGAATAGAAAGCTAAGAGCATTTGACCAAAAAAGGGAAAGCAAGCCAAGAGTACTTCCATCTGTCAGGAAATCCAATGGTAATTCTTAACAAAATTATATTAGTATTTTGCTTAATTATATTGTAAAAAACACTTGTAAGATAGGTATCTAAATTTTTATAACAAATCTAAATTGAAAAATTACCCCTTCGCCTTTCTTTAATATTTTATTTTTATTAGTGGATGACTACTACATTCATCTTACTAAAGGAAATGCTCAAAAAAAAACCATAAGTTTCTTAATATTTGCTTAGAATGAAAAAAATCTGAGTAGCAATTAAATAAAATGATAAAACATTTTTTGTCTTCAACAAAATGATTGTTATGCACTGTTTGATATTTCAAACATTTGTGTCTTCAACAAAATGATTGTTATGCACTGTTTGATGATTTTACCTTTTTCGTAAATACTATTAAAATTTGGTATTTTTTCTTAGTATCCTCCGTTTGAACGGTATAATTAAATATAAATTTTATTTAAAACATCATCTTTGAATCTTTTAAAATGAATTTCTAAAAAATATTTATTTAAATTCTAAAACTATTTAATTAAATTTACTATTTAAAAATGGATAAAAATATCTTGTTGTTTACTAATATTAATTAAATTCTAAAAAAAAATTACTAATATTATTGAAAATTTTAAACTATCTTGTTGTTTAAATACTTGATGGATACTTATGCAGAGAGTCTCTAGTTTTCTTACAAAAATATTAGAGTAAAAATTGATATTTCATTTTTTCCTTTTTTTGAGTTTAAATGCTTTTGTGTAAACAACTTAAAATACTTTTCAAAAAATACTAGCAACTATATTTTTATATAATACAAGTATTGCAGAAGTGTATAATTTTTTCGTATCATGCTTCTACAGAAAATACTTTTTTATACACTTCTAAATTTTCTGCCATATTAACTGTGATTTTTTTTTCTAATTTCTATATGATTCTTTATATGTTCAGCACATCTCTGATCAATGTCAATCTATTTATGGTGAAATAACATCATAAGTCAAACTGATCGATGAGTTTGTTCATAAACACAGTCCCCAAAACTTGTAATTATACCCTAAAACGAAGGGTAGACTAGTCTCAACATAAAGCTGTCATCCTCCCAACTTTCATACACAGCCTGTCATTGCTTCCACTGGTCGTTCAAACTTCAAAGTTCAATAACAAAAACACTATCACAAAAAGACAGAATCCTACGTGGCACGTCCTTTTTATATATACACACACATAAACTCATTACCCATCATCAACTCCAACGATTCCTTTTCACCGGATACCAAGTCGACTCAGTCTATCTACCAAAATGGGTATATGTAGCTCGTACGAGTCGACACAAGTGGCGACGGCGAAGCTTATCTTGCAAGATGGGAGGATGATGGAGTTCACGACTCCAGTCAAAGTTGGTTACGCTCTACAAAAGAATCCAACGTGTTTCATTTGTAACTCAGATGATATGGATTTCGACGACGTCGTATCTGCCATTAGCACCGAGGAGGAGCTTCAGCTTGGACAGATTTACTTTGCTTTACCTCTCAGCTCGCTCCATCAGTCTCTAAAAGCGGAGGAGATGGCTTCCTTGGCTGTTAAAGCTAGCTCTGCTCGTATGAGAAGTGGTCATTCTTGCGGCCGAGATAAATGTCGGTGTCGCCGGAAATGTGTCGCTCCGGTTATCTTCTCTTCCCAGAGAGTGGCGGCGTTGGGATCCGACGGCCAGACGAGAAACGGGAAAAGACGCGGCTGTAGTGGTGGTAGTGGGAGAAGGAAGTATGCGGCAAAGTTGAGTATGATAGAAGAGTGAAGGGTAGTTTGGGGATTTAGTTATTGTTGTAGGGTTAGTTTTGTGAATATCTATATTATTAACGCAGGATCATATTGTCCTTTTTTTAGCTTAGACTGTCATTTCTTTACTAACATTGCATGTTTCATTAAGGCCAATCAAGTAATATTAATAACACATCTATATTGGGCCATTTTTTTCGGATCCAACCCACTGTCCACGTCAGATCTCTCTTGGGTCATTTGGGCCGATTAAGAAATCAGATCTAATTCTCACATTTTTTTTTCTTTGGGTCATTGAATCCAAGTTCAAATAATTTTTTTTCAACAATTCTTAATTATTATTTTTTTCTTAATATAATTTAAGCATTTATAAAAAAAAATTGATTTTTTCATTGAAAAGTATAAATCTTTATTAAAAATATATAATTTTTTTTATTAAAAATATTAACCACATAATAAAATTAATTTATTAGAGTTATACCAACTTAATTCATTAAAAAAATACAGTTTAATTTTTTAAACATAAATAGTCATTTAAAATGAAATATGATAAAGAAATATAAAAAGTTTAAGTCTTTTATAAAATAAAACACAAATATATGAAATATAACATTTACTAAATATTTTGAAACGAAAAAATAATAATAATAAAGGAGGATGCATATTGCATTTCAAAACGTGGGAAATATGATTGTACTTGGTTTACTATCGTATCATTGGATGATTTTTCCCAAATTTCATACCAGAACAAAAAACATCTGATTATGTACCGAAGTTACGATTGTATCCTTGTCTTTTACTTCAAACAAGATCAAGTGCGGTAAGGTTTAAATGCAATGCGATACAAAACATTTATCGATTAAATGCAATTGTATTCAAAATAATTATTTTTATAGTACTAGTTTAATTATTTTCGCAAATAAATATTTTTTAAGTTCATGTTACCGATAAGCTTGTTTTTTTTTTGCAAACAATTATTGTTCGTTCAATCCTTTTGTTGTGTATCGTATGTTCCTATGTTCCCACGTTACCATTTAAGCCCCAGGTTAATTGGATGGTCCATATTATTGAGACTAAGATGGGTGTAGTTTAATCCAAGTAGACTACATTTACGGATAAGAAAGGTCCATGTGTCCGATTTTTCTTGCTAGTATTTGATAGGAAAATTAACAAAAAAAGCAAAATAATAATAATAATAATAATAATAATAGCTTTTGGATAAGTCTACATCATGGTCTAAACACCATTCATTATAGACCTTTGAGAAAGTCCATTTTTGCTCAGTAAAACATTTGGAATCTGGCATTTCGCTTGATCAATACATCTATACATAACATGGAGTTGTAATTAGTAAGTAGTTGCATTGGTGATAACAAGTAGACAAAAATAATGATAATAATCTTTTTTTGAACAAGTAACATACTGCATTAATCGAAATCAGTTCAGTACAGGGGAGAAGGAGCCATGATCTAAGGCCGATTTCGCAAGGGAATCAGCGGTAGAGTTTTGAGCTCTTGGTACAAAAGAAAACAAGATAAAATCGAAGCTAGAAGATAGGAACTCGACATCCATTAGAACCCCAAAGAGCTCCATTGGATAGGTTTTCGAGTTGATTGCTCTAATGAGCACTTGAGAGTCGGATCGCATCCAGACTTTGGGAAGAAGAGCCTCCTTCGCGGCTCGGAGGGATTCTCTGATAGCAAGCGCTTCCGTGAGTAGGGGTGAAGATACATGACCGCAGGCAGAAGTTCCTTGGAGTGTATGTGAGCTGCTCTCATGAGATATGACCCATCCTAAACCCGCTCGCAACGTTTGACGTGACCATGCTGCATCTGAGTTGCAAATAGCCGTATTCAGGGGTAAGGATGCGGGGAGGATGGTCGTTGACGGCATCGGGTTCGTAGGTCGGGGGTTTGTTGCACCTGTTTCCACTCTCTCGCATTGGATATGGCATTAGTGATTACAGCGTCTGGAGAGGTCCTGCGGTTTTCAAACACCAATCGATTACGAGAGGTCCAGAGGTTCCATCCAATCCAAGAAAAGAGATAAGTGGTAATGCCAGTACGAGGTAAGCAAACGAGTGCTGGAGCCATCGTAAGAATTTGGTAGATGGAAACTGAGTTGAAGAACTTTGTGGTAGGACTGATAGGTGCAAGCTCCCAGACTTGCTGAGCGAATGGGCAATGGAGGATGAGGTGTATCGCTGTCTCTGGAGCATTGCAGTGGGGACAGTTGGTGTTTGTTGTTAAGCCCCTAGTTTGGAGATTAGCACCTAGCGGTAGCGCTCCTTGTGCTAGCTTCCAGAGAAACAATCTAAGTTTTGGTGTTGTCTCTACCGCCCAAATATTCTTGTGCCAGTTAAACTCCCGGTTGGTTACTATTTGGTTAGTAGTTGCCTCTGTACACTCAATCATGGAGTAGTATTCGGAGCGCACACTGTAGATACCTGACTTCGTTCGCTGCCAGCAGAACTTGTCCTCGGCGTTCAGAGAACTTGGGAAGATCTGATAGATAAAATGAGCAACTGTGGGAAGGATAGATTCGACATTCGATTCATTCCACCGAGCTGAACCACGCAGCATTAGGTCCGCAACGACCAAGTCTCTATCAGTCTCATTTGGTGGTCCACATATTGCAAGGTGCTCTGTCGTAGAGAGCCAAGAATCTCCCCACACTTTCGTTGTCTCGCCATTACTGATGGCCTTTCCTAAGTGACGCACTAGGAGGTCCCGGCTCGTTAAGATACTCCTCCAGCCATGAGATGAGGAAGTGGGACATGAGACCGAGCGAAAGCTATTGCTGTGGCAATATTTCCCAAGCAGTGTGTGTGCAAGAAGGCAGTCCGGCCTATTGAACAAGCGCCACGCCAATTTTGCCAGCATGGCCACATTAAAGGCTTGTATGTCTCTAAAACCGAGCTCACCAGTGTCCTTTGAGTGCACTTATTAAATATTAACCTAGATGTACGGGTTAACCCCAAAACTTATTTTCTTAATATTAACCTTATTAAATATTGATTTGAAATATATTATAGACAATATTATCCAAGAGATAATATATATCGATGACGTCAAAATAATTATGTTCTGAGTGATAAGAAGATAAACAAAAGACATTCTCATATTACAATATCATATGATCATCTATTACTTTTCACCACCATACAATCACAATCTCATGACTTAAAATGGAATTGCCTTCGAGGAATGCCTATGCAATCACAGCTGAGTAATGGACTGGCGAACTAAAATGGATAGCTGCTGGGAAGGAAGAATCCGCAATGCTTTGACATTCCTTTTCAAATGAGTTGTGCCCAGCCCACTTAGTCTAATAGGGGTTTTAATACTTTGTCAATTTTGTTCTAGAAGAGTTCATTCTAAACAATGTAAAGTTTAAACTCCAAAGTGCATACTAGATAATAAAATCAAAAATTAACTATAAAAGTTAATTTTGTTTCAGTAGTAACATAACAAACAAACAATGAGTGCTACCTTATATATACAAGAGCACTTCTATTGGTTAGATGTTTAGAGATGTTCTCAAATAAAATATCAGTATTTTTAATAAGTTTAATTATGCATAAAATGTTGATTGAAACTAAAACTACACCAACCAATAGATAAATGTTTTACGATTTTCTCATATGAAATTTTATTTTTATTTTTGTTATTTTTCTTAATTATTATTATTTTCATTAGATTTTGATCAGTGCTTTTAAAGCGTTTTTATTCACAAAAAAAATTTAATAGAATTGATAGCTTTTACATAATTTATCGATTTTTAATGTTTGCATGATTTTATTTGAATAATTATACGTTATTTATTTTCTTAGGGGTTAATTTTTGGATTTTGAGAATAATTATAGTTATTATTCTACAAAAAAATTAAATTTAAATATTTACAAATTAGATGAAAATATTTTGTCAGAATTGTCATTCTCTAGTTTTATTACATGTGTAGAAGTTTATACTAGCGATCTTAAATTTATGAAATGAATCAAAAAATTTGATTTGGAATGTTAAATATGTTTATTTTTAAGATTTGTGAAGATTAATTGTTGATAGAGCGGTTATTTACAGTTAAGCTATTGACGACTAATTTGTACTATAATGAATTATAATTTCAAAATTATAATATTTTATTTTGATAAAATAATCATTTTAAATTTGATATATATCATGTTTATTTATAATATTTTAGTTATTTCGATAAATTAATCATTGTAAATTTGATATGTATTGTGTTTATTTATAATATTTTAGTTTCATGGAATATCATATATTCAAATATAAGTTTATTTGTATTTTTAATATTCAATACTTAAACTAAAATTTATATAAATATAAATAAAAAATAATCCGTGTATTTAAGCTATTTGGCATTAGTTTTAGTTTTGTTTTAACAATTTAAAATTAAAACGTATTAATACATATTTTACCATGTATCACGTTAGTAACTTTTTATAATATAAATGAGTTATTTTTTCATAAAGTCATTTTGTATATTATTTTTTACTAATTTAATAGGATAAATAACTAATAATTTTAGGTGATATTATCGATAATATTTGATATATCAAGTAATATTAAATTTTAAAATAGTATTTTTGTTTTAATAGTACAGATAAATGACTTATCTATATTATTTATACGGAATACTTTAAATGACAATACTCAGATAAGTCATCTTCGGCCGGTCTCCCGTCTTCCAATTCAAAGTTTAGTGTCCGCATTTTCGCGGTTGTAATAGTGAAACAAAACATCACATAGACTCAGTAATTTGACTTAAAGTGACCATACACGCTAGGGGTTAAGTCTTAGACGCATCACCCGATTAGGTCGTATCTGATGCATTACGACAAAGTCAATATCTCGGGATTGCGATGACATCTGATATATTTTTGGTTACAGGCTTACAGCTATTGATGAATTAGATAGACTACATCACGCACTTCATTTCTTGATTTTGGGTTGGTGTCGTTTTCATTGGTTTTATAGAAATCTAAACCAGATAAAATCACCATTAATTTTTTCGGTTTGATGTAATTGAATTTGATTCAGTTTGAATTTTAGTTGTTTTAAGAGAATTAAGAAACGAATTATTATTAAGAATCGTGTGTCAGTATTATGATAGGATCTTAAGTGATGTAACCATTAAACCTATTCCTGGTTTGCGACAATTAATCACAGTTTAAAGAAAAACTAATTGATTTTAAGTTATTTGGTTGTTAGATTACGATTTTTTTGTGTACTTGTATGTAGGTATGTGAACTGCACTATCAAATGCTGGAAATAATAAAGGAAAAAACAAAAGGGAGTGGGACTGTGGGAGTAATAAGTTTGGACAAGACTTTAATGAGACGGTACGTGCGGTGCCTAACCATCAGGGCCTACTTTTAAAAGCCCACTTCTTCGTTTGTATTTTTGTATATGATGGATTTTTTTTGTTCACCTATATGATGGAATTTAAAATCAATTAATTTTATATACGTATATTATATGTTTGTATATGTTAGATTATCACAATAATTTAAAGAGTAGTGTAGACACTTTTTATAGATGGACCACTTAAAGTGTTTTTTTTATTTATTTAAAGAGAAAGTGAAAAGGAAGAAAAGAAAAAGCAAGAATTTTTAGCAGAAAAACAAAAAAAAAAAGAAAAGAAAAAGAGTTTATGTTCATAAAGCTATCAACCAACTTTTTATCGAAGGTTTGTGTACATATCCCACAACTAAAAAAGCTTTGAGTTTGTTTATTTTTCATTCTTATAATAAGAATGTTGAAATTTTCCAAATGTTTTTAAAGAAATTTTGTCCAACTTTTTTTCAAATTACATAGATTAATGGGAAGGAGTTGGTTAAGATTAGTTAACTATTATTGGGTGGAAGTTTAAAAGATAGGATGAAGTGATCAGTGAGTAGTTTTCAACGAGAAAAAGTAAGGGAAATCGGTCTGACTAGCTATGAAATAAAGTATAATTAGATATCTAACTAAAAAAACATTTTCTATTATTATTACAATATATATTATATTACCTTTTTTGCTGGTTAATAAGCGTATAAACTTCTTCTTCTTCGGTTACCTGCCACCATCTTTGCTTCCAATCCACCATCACTTTCTGTAAAAAAAATAATTTGAATAATTTGGATTTTTATTTATCACCATAACTATTGTAATCTTTTTTTTGATTATTAGAATCTGTAATCTTCACTTTCATTGTTTTCACATCCTTCAAAACAATTCAATATCTTTGATATCAGTCACCACCTCTTCCGTACTATACGTTTTCGATTGTACTATGTTATTCGAACAATATATACTATGCTATTTCGTTGTTACTATTATATTTTGATAATGTTTCATACTCCCTTTGTTTCATTAAGATAGATCTTTTATAAAAAAAAAATTATTTCACAAAGATGTATTTTTTGTGTTTTCTGTGAAAAATTGTAAATTTCAAGAAAATTAATTAACTTTATTGAATTACTATTGGTCAAAATTTATTGAAAATTTAAAATTTAAAATCACAGAAAACAATACATCTATTATGGTAGTTTAATGTGTTTTCTTAATATGTGTGAAAATATTAAAAAGTCTATCTTTGTGGAACAGATGAAGTATTACCTATTATGTGCATGTTTTAATATTTGGATTATGGTTTATATTCCTTTTAATGTTTAGTGATTAGTGTTTTATGTTTGGTTTATGGAAGGTTTGGGTTGACATTGGGGTAAACATTATTTCATTATCTTTAATCATAGACATTTCAAAATTTGAATAATATGTACTAAGCTATTTCGTTTGTTACTATTATATTTTGATTATGCTTCATATTATGCACATAGTGTATATTTTGATATTTGGATTAGGGTTTATATTTCTTTTTAGGGTTTAGTGATTAGTGTCTTGGGTTTAATTTATAGAAGATTTGAGTTGACGTTGGGGTAAACATTACTTTTTTTCCTGCAATCAGAGACATTTCAAAATTTAAATAACATGTACTATGCTATTTGTTTATTATTATTGAATTTTAATAATGCTTCATATTATGTACTATTAGCATATTATGATGTATAGGTTAGGATTTATATTTTCGTTTAGAGTTAATGATTAGTGTTTTAGATTTAGATTATGGAAAGTTTGGATTGGGTTTACTTTTACTATTTTTGAATGTAAATAGTAGGGCTGGGCAAATAAATTGAATCCAAAAATCCGAACCGAACCCGATCAGATAAAAATGAATCCGAACTGATCCGAACCCGGTATAAATATCCAATGGATCTTGTTTTATGGTATTTCGGGTTATGGATATAATCCGAACCGAAACCGAACCTAAATGGATACCAGATAGAACCCGAAACATTCAAAATTTTCAAAAAAGAACTTGTACCAAATATGATCTCAATTCCTAATATGTATTCAAAATATATTGAACATCTAAAATAATTATCTACTATATGAAGATTGATGGTTGAAGGTGACGGTTGAAGTTTTTAGATTTTGGTTTTGTTTTCATTGAATAATGTTTTTCATTTCATGAGAACTTGGTTTTCGTTTTATGCTTTCATTTATTTGCTTTTTTTTCGATCAATAACTATGTTTACCTTTTACTTGATTTTGAATGATCACATTTAATGTTCATTTCTTTTTTTTGAATCGATTTTATTTATGTTTTGGTTACAAAATAGGTATAAATCAAGTATTTTAAATCCGAAGAACCGATTTTACTTACTTTTTGGTTACAAAATAGATATAAATCAGGTACATTTAAAACGAAGAACCGATTGGGACCCGAATCCGAAAGTACATCGGGTTGTACCAGTTCTTTGAAGATTTACTAACCCCGACCCGAACCCGATAGAACCCGATAGAACCCGAAACGGTGTCGAACCGAATTTTCATATAACCCGAATTGAGCTGATTTTGATAAACCCGAAAAACCAAAATCCGATTGGACTAAACCGAAACCCGATTGGGACCCCGAATGCCCATGCCTAGTACATAGTATGTATATTTAAATTATTTTATAATTTTATTAATATATATAAACTATACTTTTTACCATGTTCGATTCTATTTATATATTACCACCATACTCAATATCATTGTGGATGCCATAACCATCACCACTCTAACAATATTTTTTTTATTTTATTTTATGTAAGTGATAGATGTCTTTTATGTGTTTACCGTCAGCCGGGATAGAGAAAGGAGAAAACCAGAAAAATATGAAAATGCTAGGAAATCAAACAATGTCAACATAAATGGTATATTCTTCATTTTTTTCTGATTATTACACAAATTAATCCAAAAAATAATTGATGAGTATATGAGTATGGGTTGACCGAAAAAAAAAGAGTATATGAGAATGGGTGAAGATTGACGGTTCTGGATGTTTAGGTTAAAATATCAAATGAAATTCTACAAATTAGGCTATAGGGAATCGATACAGAAGGTACTCAAAGTCCTTCGTGAATTTGAACTTCGATCAGGACTAAATATCAGTTTCGAAAGGACTTTTCTTTGTCAGAACAAGAACTTCAAACAAACCAAGCATCAACAGACATGAATATGGGCTCTATGCCATTTAGATACCTCTGTGTTCCCCTGAACTCAAGGAAGCCGAATCAAATGAGAAATATCATCTTGTTTAATATCTAACCAGAATATGAACAACCAACCCATATATAAACATTTATAATAATAAATTATAAATATTATCTATTACAAATTTAAAAATACATTGCCGATATAATAACAAATTATAAATATTGTCTATTACAAATTAAAAAATACATTGTCGTTCAAAATCTAGTTCATTTTAAATATCAACTATTTGGTAAAAATTTATTTTGAACTCGGATGTATAAAAAGAGTAATTTGGATATTATTTAATAAGTGATTAGGAGGTTATAATTCAAGTAAAAGGTGCTATGGATTATTTTAGCAATTTCCTATAAAAAATAGGTTGGTTATTTCAGGCAATTTTTTCCTGAAAACGATAATGATTCAAGTGCTAATAAAATGAAATAATGTATGGGTGAGCAAGTTACTCAAGGTCTTAAGAGAAAAAATAATAAGGGAATTAATTTAGTATGTACACAGAAGAGAATTGATTTAATAATGTACACATACCTATTCTCTTAAAGAAATAGATTCATCTAACCAAATAGTTCTCTGGCTATCAAATGCCTAAACACGAAACTATGAGGAGTCCATTCAACAATGCTCTTTCGAGATCTCAGAGCAAAGTTTCTTTTAATTATTGTCTCTGGGAGACATTCTTGAATCATCTCTACCAATGCCGCTTGATTCAACCCTGAATCTTTCCTCAAAGACTCGATGATCTTTGGTAAGACTAGCTTCTGGTCTTTCTTTACACCAAACGTTGCGCTACTGTACTCCTCTTTTGCGGTTTCTAGCTCTTGGTATATTCCCTTGTGCGTATAAACACGAATCTATAGCCAAAGAAGACACATTCAAGATCTCTTAACTTTTCACAGAAGTTAGAGATTTCTCTGCTTACAGCCGGATCAGAATGGTTGCCTGAACAAAGAGCAAAGTATAGGAGAGAGGCTCGGAATGGTCGAGGGAATATCCTTGATGCTCATCTCCGGTTCTGGACTTTCTTGGAAAGAATAATAACTTCACCCACTATAAATAAAAAGAAAGAAAACTTAAGAACATAATATTGTAGTTGTGAGATAATAAAGAAGCGAGTCTTACCTGGCCAGGACGAGGCATCCTGATGCGTGGAATATAACTCTGTACTGCTTCTACACTTACCATGCGACCTCCTATGTTGTAAGCTGGCTGGAAAATATATACATATAAAAATGGTATTTAAATTATCTTCTTGAAGCAAACCAAAGCCAATTGATAGTATTACCTTGGAGAGCAGTAAGAACCGTTTCCCATTATTCTGTGGAACCCCATTTACTAGAAACATCTGCAATGGTGAAAAGAAACTAGTATAAGTACAACGAAGACATAGGGTTAGATCAAAGGACTACAGAGGAGAAACACCACGTACGTGCATGACAAAGTGCGTTATGTATGTTAATCCAGAACGCTAGTTTCTCTTGGTGAGACAGCTTTCTTGGAGCAACACTTTCCAGTTTCTTGATGAGCAAGCTGTATAAGTATACAAAAACCAATGAATACTATCACCATTTAAAAAAAAAACTGAGTGAAACTTCTTATATAAAAACTGTGACCTGAAGTTTGGATTCATCAAGTCAAGGTCTCGTCCTCCTTTCCTATGGTTTTGATGAATGTATGACACTTCAATCATTGAGCTATATAAGGTCCGCTGGATTCGAACTGATCATAGATCCAAACTGGCTCCAAAACTCGTTTCCTTCATGGGTACAGAAGTGTTGTCAAAGATTCAGAAACCGAAACAACGTCCTAGTAACCAAGATATCTTGTCTGCTGCTCGCTCGGCTTGCTGTAGGCTGAGTCTCGAGACCTCAATAGAGGCTAAGTTCGGTGTTTTGCCTCGGAGGATCTATCTCAAGGCAGCAAAACTCTGCGGTGAGCATGGTGTAAAAGTGCAATGGCATCTGAAAGGATACATATGCTCTAACGGATGTAATAAGACTTTTAAAGAAACACAAAATCTTCTATCTCCCTTGATCCCTAGACTGACAAGAGAATGATGGATGTCGGATAGCTATGGAAGCTTCTGATAACGGTTTGGAAGTGGACGAGTGCCATTGTATCATGGAGGCTCATCATTTTAGTAAGAGAGGTTTTGGAAAGACTACTGTTTTGTGCAGTAACATAAGCTTTGGTAAGGAGCCAGTTCCCATATCTTGCGTCGTGGATGAGGAGAGTCTTTTAATTCGAGAAAAGCCTTGGGAAAGTTTTACTTACGTCACAAAGTCGATGCCTAATATGAAAAAACAAGATTGTGTCTCTCTGACATTTGTTTTTATTTGTCCCATGCAGAAGGTGCAACACTGGTGTGGCTGTCGTGGTTTGGTATGCTCGCCTTTAACTTGTGATCATGTATACCTTTTCGGTAACGATTTCGAGGAAGCAAGAGACGTATATAGAAAATCCATGAGGTGTAGATTCCCATATGATGACAAAGAACGGATCATCTTGGAGGTAAACTTTAAGAGTCTTGTTAATGTCACTCAACTACATGTGATTTGTTTCAATCTTGTTTTTCCATCTCTAGCTGCTCGGCTAATCTTGTTACACAGCAAGTTGTTGTGGAAAGCATGGAGTCTCTTCTTGCTCATATCGGTCTATACGCCAGTACAGATGTAAGGCTCTTCTTCTTGTTCTCTGTTAGCTTGAAAGAAGTTTCACCTGATAGATCTTTTATGCTATGTTGTAACAACAGATAGCTGCAGGAGAGGAGATCACGCGAGACTACGAACGCAAACCGGTAACATCTGGACAAGAAAATGAACATTCTTGTCATTGTAGAGCTACAAATTGCAGAAATCATTTTTGTTAGTTTTTGGCTTTTTTTTAAGTTAATTCTTTGCAGATTTGTTTCAATCTTTTACTTTCTCATTGAATCTTATTAGACAGCTTTATCTGATTTGCAGCCAGTTCTAGGTCGTAGCGACATTGCGAATGAATATAATTATAACATACATAATCAAAATAAGAAAAGTAGTTAAATCTTGATTTCTCCATTCTGTATGGTGAAGAACCAAAAGGGAAGTCCATAGCCAAAGATTACAGTTGCAGCCATCCCTGAAAATCAACAAGAACTGAGTCAAGTTTTGAAATGTGTGTTTTCTCAAACCAGAGACTGAACCATGTTCTTGTTCTTACCAAAGTCAACGGACTTCTCTTTCGGTTTTGAACAAGAAGCTTGTAGCTGCAGAACCATAGAAGCTATCACCAAACCACTTCCGATCTTCTCTCTCACAACTCTATGAGTGAGATCCAAAGACAAGATTCCAACCCTCTCTGTTATGACATCCTCTGTAATGACTTTAACCAACAAGAACAAACCCAAGCTCAGAGCTGTTCTCGTTATCTGTCTAATTCTTCTTGATTTATTACATATTTTTCTTGAGTTGATCAGATTAACTGCAGAAGCTAGTGCATACAGAGGAAGCCAAAGATACCAATCTGCATGAACACACACAACTTGTGAAGTTTAACATGATCTTGAGAGAAAGAGAGAAGAAGAGACAAAGTGAATTACCAGAATCATTAAGCTGGACAGATGCAGAATAAGCAAATAAAAACGCCATTAAGAAGGAAGAAACCATAAAAAGATTTCTTGGTTTTTCCATATCTTTCCTTCACGTTTGTGATCTTCAAACTCTAGTACTAGTTATGAAGATCAAAACCAGGTCGCTTATGGAAATCGATCGCAGGGATGATAAACCGGATCAATAACCGACGAGATTCCAAACTTACACCCGGTTCTTTGGCATCTTCCGGTTATCAACAATAACCGCTGACACGAGAGCATCTCCAAGACGTCTTTGAGCCATTTCCAAAAATGTTTTTTTTTTTTTTTTTTTTTTTCCAAAAATTTTTTTTTTTTTTTTTTTTTTTGCTCAACTTCACATTAATTTTGGTACAAAGCTGTAACCTCAACATAGATTATACTAAATGCAGTCATGCACTATAATGTTATCTAGACTAGTATAACTCTGAATCACTAAATTGGATTCAAGTTTACCTAATCGCCATCATTGTATTTTTTAACCACGTTTAGATGAATCCACTCCACGACTCAAAATGAATCATCACTTAGTCTTCCTAAATTTGACATCAAGTACATGCACGATGAAACTAAGTCTATTCCAAAAATCTATTATGTGACCAAACTATTAGTAACCAAAGGATCAGTCTGATGTGCTTGTACTAATAGTATTAACGTCGGAGGCGCATATCCAAAATAGACCCAATACCACCGGCCTTCAATGTCTTGACCTTCAGACACTAACCGTACAGAGACTCCGGATTGATACATCATATCGGGCTTCAACAGCTAACCCCAGCCTGTTCAGAGCATGAATCTACATAACCTAAAAAAACTGTTTTGGGGTTTCGTTTGGGTTTTCTTTACGGCTTTGGTTTTGGATAACTTATTTAATATGAAAGTATAGTGTTTCAAAATGTACTTCGGTAAATACTTCGGAAAATTTGTTCAGTGTCAGAAACTTGACAAAACATATAGTGTTTAGATATGAAGTATATCAGGAATTAGTTTAAGTGTTGGGAATCATGTTCCAAAACCGAAACCCGCAACAAAACTTGTAATAAACTAGAACTGATTTCCCGAATAATTTACAGAAACCCATAAATGAAACCCGTAAACAAAACCCCAAATGAAACCACCAAAATTAATTATCTGACAAATTACGAGGGATTTCCTACGAACCCTATAAATTCCCTCAAAATTTGTCAGCTTCAATTTTTCAAACTGCGACAAATTTGCTACAGAATGAGTTTTTTTTTCTAGGAAATTGCAACAAAATAGCTAAGGAAATTAGGTTAATATATAAATTCAACTTTCTTTTACCTTCCTTCCTCTTCGACAGATCTCTTTCCCTCATGTCAGAGATCTTCGCCAGAGACCTCTCCCTCACGCCAAACCGATTTCTTTTTCTCTCAGTCTCGTCAGATCTACTATTCTTCCTCGCCGAAGCCAACTTTCTTCCTTGCCAAAGGCGCTCTTCTTCCTCGTTCTCACAACCTCTCCAGATCAACTCTCTCTCATCGAGCAATAGCCTCATCGGATCTACTCACTCTCTCACCTAGTCAGAGCCTTGTTCTATCTCCTCTCCAGCTTTCTTTCCTCGCCTCGCCAGAGAAAGCCCACACGGGATCGCCCGTGGCAAGCCATCACCACAAATGTTTAGGTGTTTGGTAGTTTAGGGTTTGATTTAATGTAGTTTAGCGTTTGGTACACTGTAAGTAGATTTGGGTTTGGTAGTTTAGGGCTTTGTTTAGGGTTTGGTAGTTTAATGTTTCGTTGAGGGTTTGGTAGATTAGGGTTCTTTTATGGTTTGTTAGTTTAGGGTTTTGTTTAGAGTTTGGTGGGTTTGGTAGTTTAGGGGTTGGTTTAGGATTTTTTTAGTACAATAGAATTTTTATAAATTAATAATGTTGGGACTTTGAAATTTTATTAATTTATAAAGATATTAATTTACAAAAGTTTCCTTATTTAAATTTTTTATTTTAAGATATATTCATTCTAAGATAAGAAAAATATTTGTTTTTAGTGTATAAATATTAATTGTTATTTTTTGAAATTTGACATTTATATTAATTTTATTATATTATTTGGTGTATATAATATATATTGCATTGAATTTAAATGTAGTTTTAGATATAATACTACTAAATCTCATCAAAAATTTATTAATTGTTAAGAAAATATAAAGATAATTCAGTTGTGAATATAAAACAAACAATATAATAGTAGGTTCTTACTTATATAAAATATGTATATATATAAATTATTAATTTATAATTTTAATGGGACCATATATTTACATAAAATTTTCTAAAAAATATTATCTTATTATTTTATCGATTTGTGTCAAATTTTGAAATGGTCCAAGTTGGAACCGGCGAAATTTATTAATTTATAGAGATTATTAATTTACCAAGTATTAATTTATAGAGTTTCTACTGTACATGGTTTAATTATTTTAATTAAAATTATTAAATTATTTAAAAATTATTAGATTAATTATACTACTGGTTTGGTTACGTTTAGTTTACAATCTATTGAAATATTTTAATATTTTTTTAAAAAATTGTTGTTCTTGGGAATGAATGACTATTCGTTCTTAATACTCTAGGCGCTTCTTCTAGTTACGGTGTAGATTTATTCCCAATATTTGATGAAAAAAAGGTTCCCTTGTAAATTCCTAGCAATTTTGCTAGAAAATTGTGAGGAAACAATCCAGATCCGTTGTTAATATCCAGTAGATTTTTTAAGAAATTGCGAAAGTGTATTCTAAACAACTAGCAAAAATGTGGATGCCCTTTTGGTATAGTGGTTTGACTAAGAGTTCATTAATGATTCTACACTACGAGGTCTGAGTTTCAATCTCCGAAGAATCGAAATTATGCAAATTAATGGAGAAATGCTTACAAGAGATCTGCAGCATGACGCAAAGAGTACCGTCAAGCGTGGATTCCATAAGGCGGCTTACGTGATGTAGTCAAGCGTGAATCCTCTTAAAGCAGGTAGAATTGTCTGATGTAAAATCGTCTGTAATATTTCGCACAGTTTGTAATAGCATAATTATCCAGAGTTAAAAAAACAACTATCAAATTTGCTAAGTATTTTGAGAAAAATATTATCCCTTGCAAAAATTTCCAGAGAATATTGACTAAAATCATTTTGCAAGGGAACATTGTCCCAAGCAAATCCTTTGCAAAGTTTTTCCCTTGCATATCAGCCTATCTTTTGTAGTGTAAAAAGTTTTCCACGACAGTTGTGTCTCTCACAAGAATCCCCATTCACCAAAACTCTAAACAGTGAGCCAAGCTTGATCTCTCTATTTCATATAACATAATCTTTGGGAGGTGGTTCTATGTCTTGTATACTTTAGAATTTTTTCTTATTATCGAGATACCTACTCATTTTTTGGATGCCACGTCACTTTGTGAAATGGAAAATTTTCTTACGCAAGTAAACCAAACTCTCACTTATACGACTGCATGTTACTTCACGTTAGCTCCAATCAGTGGTGGGCCCGGATTTCATTTTAATCTGGGTCAAAGTACAATTTAAACCAAAAATGCTGAAGAATCTTCGTTGTTTCTATCAATATTTTCAAATCTTATATAATAAAGTTTACTTGAATCTCTCCTCATGCGTCTACGTCATCTGGGAGAGGTGGGCGTTTTTTGACACCTGACAACTTTTTTTTTTTTAACTAAAACTTGTCTTTGTAAAATTATCTGAACGGGCTAGACGTAAATGTATGGGTCTGACGTAACTTTCATGTTTATGTTATAGATTTGTACTATTTGGGCTTTTACATTGACTTTTTGTTCAGGCCCAATTGTGTATCGGGTTTAGTGTTTCTCTCATTCTTCTTCAGATACTGTAGGGCTTCGCCGCCGTAAAGATTGCTACAGATTCCATGCCTCTCATCCATTGTCGTGTAACGTCTCCGACTATCATTGATTTCGTCATATTAAAGCAAGCATTTACTTGATTAACATCACTTTTTTGCTCTCTGCCATTGAATCGCATTCCCCTTTCTCTCCAAAGTAACAGACGAAAGCTCTACTTATAAATAAGGTTGTTCTCTGCGATGAAATGCAACACTGCAACAAAATCGAATAGCACATTCTTGATTTGAACACATGGGCGTCTATATGTTACTAGTGGATGATAAGGTTGGTCTTATGGGCATTGTTTTTGTAACTATCTTTACAACGCTTGGTATTTTCACACTTATATTCAACTCTCTCACTGCAACAGGACTACAGGAGTCACTCATCCAAGCCTCTAACACACACAGTCCACGGGCTGAACACTTTCAGAGAATTAGAGGAAGCACTTTCAGAGAACTAAGTGGATTCAATGTATAATGATTTCCTTTTGGATGATAGGTGGATTTGCTATGAAAAAAAGATGTTGGAAGACAGAAGGTTCCCCAAATTGCATCTCAACTTTCAGCTCAGGTAAATCTATATATATATCACCAAGCCTTAAGTTTATACATAATAAAAATGAAAATTTTAATTATTAGTTAGGTGGAGATATGTTTCTAATAAAAGTAACAAAACCGAATAATAAATATATTTTCAAATTGAGAATAAACTAACTATTATTTTCTTAGTTAGGTAATTGCTATTTGAGTTATTTAGTTTACCTTTGTGTTTAAAAACAACACTAAGTTTTTTAGTTTGGTGTACCTTCGGTTATGGCAGGCAACTCTGATT
>NC_027755.1:34786731-34788160 GCF_000695525.1 Brassica oleracea var. oleracea | reverse complement strand
TCATGGGATAAAAACCAAGCCAAGGAAAAAGAGTAGAACACTTCATGGCTAAGAGGATTAGTGTGATGAAAAATCTACGAGTCCTAACTTGGAATGTATGAACTCGCAAACCTTGGTGCTTGCAGCCTTGGTAAAGATGTCAGCTAGTTGATCCTCACTTCTTGTGTAGCAGGGTAAGATGATCCTTTGTTCCACTGCTTGCCTAACTTTATGACAATCCACCTCAATGTGTTTAGTCCTCTCATGGAACACACTGTTGGAAGCTATGTGTATTGCTGCTTGATTATCACAATGCATGGTGATTGGAGTTGATGTCTCTATACCAAAGTCTTGAAGTAGGTTTCTGATCCAAATCAACTCACTAGTGAGCTTCCTCATTGCCCTATTATCAGCTTCAGCACTTGAGCATGACACTACCTTCTGTTTCTTGCTCTTCCAAGTGACAAGATTGCCTCCAATAAATGTACAATAGCCGGTAGTAGATCTCCTATCCACTTTGTCTCCTGCCCAATCAGCATCACAATACCCAACTATCTCTGTATTTTTGTTGCATCCCATCCACACTCCTTGTCCTGGCGCCTCTCTTAGGTATCTTAGGATCCTTTCAACCATGTTCCAATGGTGTATCTTGGGAGCTTGCATATTCTGGCTTACTTGGTTAACTGCAAAGCATACATCAGGCCTGGTGATGGTGAGGTATATCAGCTTTCCTACAATTCTTCTATAGTGTTTAACGTCAGTATAGGGCTTGTCTTCAATCTCCCCCTCACGCAGCACCTTATACCCATCTTCTAGTGGAGGTTGGGTACTCTCGCTCTAAGCTTTTCTGCCTCATTCAAAAGATCAAGTGTGTACTTCCTTTGAGATAAGAAAAACCCCTCTTTAGAGCGGCATATTTCTATCCCTAGAAAGTACTTTAGCTCACCCAAATCTTTAATATCAAAAGTAGACTTAAGAAAGACTTTGGTTGAGATAATACCTTCCTTGTCACTTCCTGTGATGATAATATCATCTACATAAATAAGAATCACCACAATTCCTTGCTTGCTTGTGAGTGTGAAGAGTGTATGATCAGCTTCTGACTTTACAAACCCTCTTCCATTGAGAGTTGTACTCAGTTTGTGGTACCAAGCCCTTGGTGACTGTTTTAACCCATAGATTGCTTTCTTCAACCTTAGGACATTCCCTGGCTTGACCATGTCTTCCATACCCGGAGGTGGCCTCATGTAAACCTCATCCTCCAGCTCTCCTTGAAGAAAAGCATTCTTGACATCCATCTGCCATAAATCCCATTCCAAATTCACTGCCAATGAGAGTAGAAACCTTATGGTGTGGAGTTTAGCTACTGGTGCAAATGTATCCAGATAGTCTTCTCCATAGACTTGGGTGTATCCTCTTGCAACTAGCCTTGTTTTCTTTCTTTCTGGTT
>NC_027755.1:34781574-34785287 GCF_000695525.1 Brassica oleracea var. oleracea | reverse complement strand
TATCTTGGAGGACTTTGGTGGGGATCCTGTTGATCAAATAACATGCTGAGACCACATCATCTCCCCAAAACCTCTTTGGAACATTGGTATGGAACATCATGCTCATTGCAACCTCCATAAGATGGCGATTCTTCCTTTCAGCAACTCCATTTTGTTGTGGTGTGTATGGGCAACTTGTTTGATGGATTATGCATGTTTTGCTAAGTGATGTTTGAAAGCAGTGCTTGTGTATTCTCCGTCATTATCAGACCTAAAAACTTTGATCTTGGAATTGAAATGGTTAGATACATAGTTTTGGAAGTTAATAAAAGCTTCTAAAACTCTATCTTTAGTTTGAATCAAGGTGAGCCATGTATATTTTGATTTTTCATCTATGAATGTAACAAAATATTTATGGTTCTCCCTAGACATACAAGGTGCTGTCCAAACATCAGAGTGCACAAGATCAAAGCAATTTTCATAAATAGTCTTAGAATTAGGGAAAACAGATCTCTGATGTTTACCAAGAATACAAGCCTCATAACTTCCAATCTTTAAAGATAGATTAGGTAACATCAGTCCTAAGGCACGATAATGAGGATGACCTAATCTAGCATGCCATAAAACATCACTAGCTAACACAGAAGCAGAATTGAAAGCACAAGATAAATCTGAAAGCTTGATGTTTTCAAGCAAGTAAAGCTCTCCCTTGCTCACACCCTTTCCAAGCATCTTCCTGGTCTTAATATCCTGAAAGCACACATCATTAGGACTGAAAATAACATTGCAATTTAGATCATTGGTTGCTCTCTTAACAGATAATAAGTTGGATGTGAAAGTAGGCATATAAAAAGCTTGAGACTCCTTATCAAACAGTTTCAAGTTTCCTACTCATTCAATTGGAATTCTATCACCATTAGCAATCACTACACTCCCTAGAGCAGGTTTAACATCACTAATCAGTCTAGCATCCCTAATCATATGATGAGAAGCTCCAGAATCAATGATCAAAGGTCTAGTAGTATGTGAAGCACTGTGAATAGAATTTAAAGCATTGACACTTATGTTACCAGAGTTTGCATTGATAGCCTTGATAAGCGCTTCAATGTCTGACTTGCGGATGAAGGCATCATCAGGGGATGGCTGAGACATGGCATGGGATGTGGATCCACCAGTGTGGGTGGTTGAGATCATAGCTCTTCCATCTTCTCCTATGTGCATGGAGCCTGATATTGTGGTTTCATGAGCTCTTGCTTCATGTGCTTTGGCCTGGTTGTATCTGTTGGTTGAAGCAGGTCTGAGGTGAGGATGGAGGATCCAACAATTGGTTTTGGAGTGGCCTAGATTCTTGCAGTGCTCACAAGTCACAGACTTGTCTCCTCCTCTTCTTGATTTGAAGTGTGCTTTGTTGCCTGAAGCACTCTCCATCTTCTCAGCTTTGTTTGCCATAGACAGCTCCTCTTTTCCACCAAAGAGACCATCTGAGCCTAGCTCCTTCCAAAGTTGAGCACACACATCATCATAGCTTGGAAGCTCTTTAGCTCTCAATATGTGTTTAAGTACATCATTGAAGCTTGGGTTGAGTGTGAGAAGCAATCCAAAGACCTTGTCTTGCTCACGCCTCTCTTCTAGTGTACTAGGATCAGTGGTACTTGGTCTCAACATCTCAAGTTCAGACCACAACTGGCTGTACTTTCCAAGGTGTTTGGTGAAGTCCATCTCCTCTTGCTGTAAGTTGTTGATTGCCCTCTTAACCTCAAAAATTCTGGTGAGGTTTGAAGTGTTGCCATATACCTTGTGTAAGGTATCCCATAGCTTCTTTGCAGTCTCACAATGTGAGTAAAAAGACTCATCAAGTGGTAATTGACATATCAGATGATATCTGAAAAATATTTCAGACCAAAACATTTCAATATACAATGAAAAAGCTTAATCCAAACAATAAAACAATTATGGAGTATAACAAACTTAATCAAATAAATATACATCAAAAACTAGACTAAATAAAATATTAAAGAAGAATAATGTACATTATTAGGTATTCTTTAGAAAAGAAAATCAACAACATAAAATTATTTACTCATAGCAATGAAAAACATAATACGGCTAGAAAACCAAAAATAAATAGATATAAATATAATGTGATAGTGAATGTCATATTTTAGGGGTGTTATGTTACACCCTAGTTGTCTTAGTGGGCCCGCCTCCGGCTCCAATCTTCTTGAATTAAATTATTATTACACCTGATGCTGCTTAATTCTTTATGTTGATTCTATATACGCTAGAGGAGGGAATATGCCGTGTTGGGTAAATATAGAACCGTAAACTGGGTTAGCCCACATCCATTAGTTCATATTCATTTGTCCATTTATTGTTTGCGGTGAACCATGTCCTTTAAGAACCATGTCCATTAAGGACCAGACTCACTAACACCCGTGTTTACATAGACTGTCATGGAGTCCATAATAGACCATATAAGAAAATTTTAAATTTTGCGGTTTTGGCGGAAAAAGTCAATTTTGCGGTTATCAGTTTATCGTTCACAATATGAGACTCAAAGATTATCAAACTCCCTTTATTAGCTTAAGAAAATACCTCAAAACTCAAGCTCTCACAACAATCTCTAAATCTCACAAGTTCATGGCACATCTAACCATCTTCTTATATAGAGTTTATTATCCTAATCTCATTAGGATTCATCCTTATCTAAAACACATATTAAATAGGATTAACACAAATAGATTCAAGTTTATCTCCAACATTCACCCTCCTAAACTTGAAGACTTCACTCGCCAGATCTCTCACTCCAATCAGCTCTCTCATTTCACCAAACTTTGTTCTTCCAAGTGCTTTGGTCAGCACATCAGCTTTCTGAAGACTTCCTGCAATATGCTCCACTTCAACCTGATCATTGTCGATGCATTCTCTGATGAAATGATACCTCTTATGGATGTGCTTACTGCGTCCATGAAAGACAGGATTCTTCGTCAATGCAATGGCTGATTTGTTGTCTATTTTGATCATGACCCTTTCGCATGGCTTCTCCACAACCTTAGCTAGTAGTTCCTGCAGCCATATTCCTTGTTTTGCCACCTCAGTGGCTGCCATAAATTCAGCTTCACAAGATGACAACGCAACGGTTTCCTGCTTGCTGGAACACCATGTTATCAAACAGTTGTTGAGGTAGAACATGTGACCAGTAGTGCTCCTTCCATCATCAACCCATACATTGTGACTGCTGTCACTGTATCCAACCAATGTCGATTCTCCAGTTCTTTTATACTCCAATCCGTAGCTCGAAGTTCCCTTTACATAACGTAACACCTGCTTCAAAGCTGCGAAGTGTGTCTCCTTTGGTTCATGCATATACCGGCTCAATACTCCAACTGAATAGGCAAGATCAGGACGAGTGTGCAGTAGGTATCGTAAACACCCTATAACACGTCGAAAGTCCTTTTCTTCTACGCTTCGCTCTTCTTTAGCTTTTGACAATACCAAACCTGCATCCATCGGAATTAATGTAGCATTGCATTCACTCATGCTCGTCTCTTCCAGTATCTTCCTTGCGTAACTCTCCTGCTTCAAACTGATTCCTCCACCATGTTGCAGTACCTCAATGCCTAAGTAGTATGTCAGTAACCCCAGATCAGTCATCTCAAACTTGGAAGACATGTTTCGCTTGAACTCATGTATCATCTCTGCTTTAGACCCAGTAATCAATAGATCGTCCACAT
>NC_027755.1:34776814-34781568 GCF_000695525.1 Brassica oleracea var. oleracea | reverse complement strand
CTCTCCAAGGGTATGGTTTAGCTTCTCGTTCCATGCTCTTGGAGCCTGCTTTAGGCCATAGAGTGCTTTCTTGAGTTTGTATACCTTCTCTTTGCTTCCTTCTACTTCATATCCATCTGGTTGACTCACGTAGACATTCTCTTTCAGCTCTCCGAACAGGAATGCTGTCTTCACATCAAGGTGATGAACTTGCCATCCGTTTGACGCAGCCAATGCGATAATAAGTCGTATTGTTTCTATGCGTGCTACGGGTGCAAAAACCTCCTCATAGTCTATGCCATGGCGTTGGATGTATCCCTTTGCTACCAGGCGAGACTTATGCTTGTTGATGGTGCCGTCAGAGTTACGTTTGATCTTAAAAATCCACTTTAATCCGATTGCCTTAGCTCCTGGTGGAAGATCAACAAGCTCCCAAGTGTTGTTTTTAACTATGGATGCGATCTCGTCATCACATGCATCCTTCCACACCTTTTCTTTTGCTGCATCAACAAAGTAATACGGTTCATCATTCACCACAAGCAAAAGTTTTTCCCCTTCAATCTCTGCTAGGTAGACGTAATCCTCAAGGTAGCTTGGTTTCTTAGTGATTCGGGTTGATCTTCTGAGTTCCACCTGTGGTTCCTCTGTTTCTGCGTCAGGTAAAGTCAACGGTTCTGGTCTCTGAGACGGTTCATACTCTTCGTCATGGTTTGAGTCCACAGCTTTATCGCTATCTATATTATCTTCCTCATTTAAACCGTGATTCCCATACTCTCCAAATACCACCTTGAAGTTACTAGATTCATCAGCAACTTCCCGTGGTTGACTACTCCAGCTCCAGCTCTTGTTTTCCTCGAAGATCACATTTCTGCTCACCACAATTCTTCGGCTTGTTAGATCATATAGTCGGTATGCCTTTGATCCAGGTTCGGTACCCAAGTGCACAAGTGCTCTGCTTCTGTCATCTAACTTCTTCAAGTGAGGTGCATCTACTTTAGCATACCCGACACACCCAAACACCTTGAGGTGTTCAATGTTTGGCTTCCGTCCCTTCAATACTTCGTACGGTGTTGATAACTCCAAGGCTTTGGTTCCAACACGATTGATAAGGTATGTTGAATGTCTAACCCCTTCACCCCCAAAGAAAATTTGGCACTCGCATGTGTTTGAGAATGCTTCTTGTCATTTCCATTAACGTTCGGTTTCTGCGCTCTACTATGCCATTCTGTTGAGGTGAATACGGCGCCGTGAGCTGTCTGTTGATCCCTGAAAGCTCACAAAAGGATTTGAACTCATTTGAGGTAAATTCTCCTCCTCTGTCAGTTCTCAAAGTCTTGATTTTCGCCTTTGTCTCAGCTTCTACCATCAACTTAAAGATCTTGAATTTCTCGAATGCCTCATGTTTCTCTTTTAGAAGTATCGACCACATATACCTAGAGCAGTCGTCGATGAGAACAAAAATGTATCTGTTGTTTCCTGCTGTGGGCGGGTTGATGGGACCGCAGAGATCCCCATGTATCAGCTCCAGTACAGTCTCAGCACGGTAACTCGAGAAAGATGGGAACGGACGTCTGGCTTGCTTGCCAAGTAAGCACGACGAACATGGGTCTGTCTCAACGTTCAGTTTTGGTAAGCCTAGCACCAGTTGATCTCGTATCATTGTCTTCAACGAACTTGCTCCTATGTGCCCCAGACGCGCATGCCACATAGCTGAATCAGACACTGTTGTAGCTTGCAAACACTTATCATCCACTACATCCATGAGTACTTTGTAGAGGCGATTAGCAGATCTTTTGGCTTTTACTACAAGATTTCCTTCTTTATCAATTAAGGTAAGATCTCCCTCTTTCATTTTGACTTCACATCCAGCCTCTGTTGCTTGGCCAAGACTCAAAATGTTGCTCTTGAGATCAGGAATGTAGTAGACGTTAGCTAGTAATTTCTTTGACCCGTCCTGAGTGATGAAGAGTACAGAGCCTTTGCCTTTGATGTCAATCCTCGAGTCATCCCCGAAGCGCACCTTCCCTGTTATCGACTCATCAATGGCTTTAAAATACTTCTTTCTTCCTGTCATGTGGTTGCTTGCCCCATTATCCAAATACCACACTCTTTCATTCTCTGAGCTCACTTCAAGTTCCTTTGGTTTCACATTCCTTTCATTTAAGAACACAATCTCATGAACTAGTAATCTATCTGCCTCTTGAGTATCATCACCTTTCTCAGACTTGACTTCGTAAGCCTCCTGAAGCTTCAGCAATCTATCTGGACATCCCGATGCAAAGTGTCCGGTTTTATCACACCTGAAACAGGTAATTTTAGACAGATCTGTTTCGCGATACTGTCTTCCTCTTCCACGGCCTCTATTATAGTATCTTCCTCCACGACCTCGTCCATTATACTCTCGGTTCGACTGGTAGCTCTGGTTTTCGGAGCTTGCGTACATCAACTTGCTCTGTTCTTCTTGACCACTTCCATCATCTTCACTTATCCTTTCTTCATAAGCCTTTAGTCGTCCCACTATATCCTCAAACGTGGTGTCATTGAGATTAAGAACTTGTTCTAACGACGCCACCATATGTATGAATTTCTTCCTTGGCAGGCTTGAAAGAAATTTATTCACCATCTTTGTTTGATCTATGTTTTCACCCAGCGATGCAGATTTGGAACTTATTTCTGATAGCTTGCTGACGAAGTCATCGATGGTTTCTGTTTCCTTCATCTTTAAGCGATCAAACTCTGCTGTTAGGGTTTGCAAACGAGCTTCTCTCACCCTGTCTGCTCCTAGGTGACGAGATTTGATAGCAACCCACACTTTATTCGCCGTAGTCAACTCTCCAACCTGTAAGATGAGTGATTCAGGAATAGATTGGAAAATAAGAGCGATAGCCATGTCGTTCTTGTCGCTCTCAACTGATTCTGTTTCCACGATCTCCCATACTTTGTAAACCTTTAGTAGAAGCTTCATACGGATTGCCCACACAGTGTAGTTTGCCGAGTCTAGCATAGGGCAACTTATCGTAGAGTTTCCTACTTTAGGTTTCACGGTCACAGGAACAATATCTCCCATCTCTTACGCGTTGTTTCAAGCTCTGATACCAAATATCAGTTTATCGTTCACAATATGAGACTCAAAGATTATCAAACTCCCTTTATTAGCTTAAGAAAATACCTCAAAACTCAAGCTCTCACAACAATCTCTAAATCTCACAAGTTCATGGCACATCTAACCATCTTCTTATATAGAGTTTATTATCCTAATCTCATTAGGATTCATCCTTATCTAAAACACATATTAAATAGGATTAACACAAATAGATTCAAGTTTATCTCCAACAGCGGTTGTGGTGGAAAAAATCGATTTTTCGGTTTTAGCAAAAAAAACCAGATTTTTCGATTTTGGCGAGAAATCCCGATTTTGAGGTTTTAACGGGAAAACTCGATTTTTGCGGTTTTAGCGGGAAAACTCGATTTTGCGGTTTTGGCGGGAAAATTCAATTTTTGGTTTTGGCGGGAAAACTCGATTTTGCGGTTTTGACGGGAAACTCGATTTTGCGGTTTTGGCGGGAAAACTCGATTTTGCGGTTTTGGCGGAAAAACTCGATTTTGCGGTTTTGGCGGGAAAATTCGATTTTGTGGGTTTTGGTGGGAAAACTTGATTTCCGGTTTTGGCGGAAAACTTGATTTCCGGTTTTGGCGGAAAAAATCAATTTTTGGTTTTGGCGGAAAAAATCAATTTTTGGTTTTGGCGGGAAAACTAGATATTACGATTTTGGCAAGAAACCTCGATTTTGCGGTTTTGGCGAAAATTTTGATTTTGCGGTTTTAGCTGGAATACTTGATTTTATGGTTTTGACAAAAAACTTAATATTAAGATTCTAGTGGAAAAAAATCGATTTTGCGATTTTGCCGGGAAAACTCGGATTTTAGAAACCTTAGCTTTTTGTGACCATTGGACCGCCCATGTCCACATAGTCCAAATCCATTAACGTTCATTACCCATTGGTCATTAGATTCTTGTCCATTTATAATCCGCATGGACAAATGGATGTCACCAAATTAGACTCATTTATATTTGGACATAAGCAACCTATGGTGAACCCGCCGCCCATTTAACAACTATAGGTAAATAACGAGAAGAACCAAATAAGTTATCGTTCTAGATCTAAATAAAAGGATGAATTATAAACATAGGAAGTGACACTAGGGAGGCCACAAACAATAAGAGACATGGCCGATTCTAGCACAACCTAATGAAACATTAGCTTTGGTTCTTAAACTTGTTAGAAATTATATATGTCTCTAAATAAAACTATGAAATAGGTCTCTAAATTATGAAAACAAAAAAAATATTAAAATTCTTAAGAAATGTTTATAATCCTCAAAATTCCAGATCCGACCATGGTAAAAAACCGAAAACATGAAAGATGTTTGCTTAACTAAAGAAAAGAAAAACAATATAATCAAACCACCGTTTCATGATAATATTTCACATCTTACCATTTACATTAAAAATACAACAAAAAAAACAGTTTGATGGTAAAAGAATATGGGTAAAAGATATGTTACTAAGAGCATCTCCAAGAGCAACCTTATATTTGAGGTTTACTGAACCTTATATTTGAGGTTTAAGGGTGACCTTCTCCAAGAGTAAACTTAAAAAAAAACCTTAAAAAATTTCAGTTTTTACATAACAGTCCTTGCATTATACAAACCTCAAATAAAAGCATAAAACTTTTATATAATCTAAAATCATACAACAAAAATATTTTAAACAA
>NC_027755.1:34762535-34775941 GCF_000695525.1 Brassica oleracea var. oleracea | reverse complement strand
AGTGAAACCTTATATTTGAGGTTTCACTGTACAAAACCTTATAATTTGAGGTTTTGAGGTTGCTCTTGGAATAGATAAAACTTTATATTTGAGGTTTTAAGGTTGCTCTTGGAGATGCTCTAACATGTATATTAAACAGTAAAATCCCAAAAAATCATTTTTAGTTTTTTTTCTTAGGTGAATATTTTTGTCAGGATTTTTTTGGATGACTGTGTGACAGGCAAGGTTGAGAGTCACGTGTCAATTTAATAGCAACAAATATTATCCATTCGACCAATGCTACTTATGTGAAATTATGTAAATTATCTTTTTTTGTCTACTTATGTAAATTATCTATGAGACCAGACTTCACATCATATGGAGATAAGACAACAAGAAGATACGACCTGTCCTCTAAAATTTAATATTCCAACAATACTGTACCTTCACTGTTCTACAATCATTCTGTTCAGGAACCCCAATACATTTATTGTATAGTTATTATTTATATTAATGCACACATATAATATAACGTATTCATTTTGTAACTTATTGGTGTCGACCAGCACGTATCTCATACATTAAATAGTATTAGCATCGTTATTGCATCACAATTATATTCATCAAGCTCGGGTAATGCATATTATTAAGAAGACATTTATGGTTTCAAGCTTTAAGCAGATTCATTCATGGCCAAACAACGGCATGAACAGAATAGTTCACGTTGCGCTATATATTAGCTGGCTATTAAATTAAGAATAGTTAGTAAGATTAATTAATTCTTTTGATAATTTACAGCCAAGAATTGTATATCAATTGAAATACTCGACTGAAATAAACTCCACTAATTCATTCCATATATTTCTTGGGAAAAGAAACCCTAAAATATAGTTATATCCAAAATAGTTTTGTAACTAAAAAATAGCAGCCCTTCGCCATTAACAAGTGCTCGTTAGTCGTTAGTCGTTAGTCATTATACAGAAGAGAATTCTTAAAATAGACTAGGTTCAAGACTTACTCATATGCATATGCAATTACGTGTGTGTGATCGAATATTTAAACAAAATTTTAATGAGGGGACCTATTTGATCATAAAGTATGATTGTGTGATGGGTAGCCATCAGATTCGGCGATCGCTAAATTCCATGATGACATGGGCCCAAACCCAATACCATTTTAAATAGGCCCCACTTTAAAAACAATTGAGCCCACACAAGTTGGTAATAGGTGTTAGGAATGTCAAAATGAGCTATACTTCATGAACTGAGCCAGTTCGGCTCGCTTTTTCATGAGCATAATCTCTATATTTTAAGCTCATTTAATAAATGAGTGTAATAATCGAACTTAAATTAGATCACGAGTTATATGAACGATCTTTAATGAACATGAGCTGGCTCATGAGCTCGTTCTTTTTTATACTTACAATTATATATATATATATATATTATATTTGGATAACTTCTATTTTTTATGTAAAAAAAAGATAATTTCTATATTTATCATATTTATCTTCTAAAATTAAAATGTCAAAGCAAATATTCTTAAAAGATAATTTCTATATTAATCATATTTATCTTCTAAATTAAAACGTAAAAGATACATATAAGTAATATGGAAATTAAACTTTTAAAAGTTATCTATAACTTTTTCGAAGAAAGAAAAAAGAAACTATATTGTTTAGGAATTATCAAAATCTTCTATATAAACCCACATTAACCCTATTATCTCTCTCACAAACTTCATTGATCCCAAATTTGACATACCTCTCTCACGCTTTTGCTTATCGTAATTCAGAACTCTCGGTAAGTTATGATTAATAGTTTTGGATCATTGATTTTGCTTTAATTTAATTTATATTAGGTGTTTTTTAATTTTATTTTTGTCATGTGTTGGTTTTTATTTAGTATTTAATATTTATGTTTTGAATTTTTTTAATATTTCAATTTTAAACAATATTATAGAAGTTATTTTATCACTATTTAATTTAATTTATAATTATTATTTTTATGTAGATCAAGAGTTAGCTCATTTAACTCATGATCTAGATGATCTGAGTTCGAGTTTACATATTGAAACTCATATAATAAATGAGTTGAACTGAGCTAGCTCATGAAAGAGCCGAACTCGCTATGAGCTGAGCTGAGTTGAGCGAGCTAGCTCAACACCCCTAATATGTTTCTTCTTCTTCTACTCCATTCAATTCTAGGACGATAAAAACGTTTGTGTAAAACACATACCAACTAATTAACTTCAAAATATTATAATTTAGCAAAAAAAAAAAAAAAAACTTCAAAATATTATTTTCCGGTGCAATATTATGAAACATAATAACTCGAGAGCTTAACTAGTATACATTTTTAAAAAGGGAGCTTAACTTCTTCTTTTTTTATCAAAAGTGAGCTAACTAGTATACATATAAAGTAATATACATCAAACGTTGTGTTTCAAAAAAATATATACATCAGACAATACCTTGTTAAATTTATGATGCATGAAAACCCATCATGCGTGGTAAAACCATCCACACGCACTGCTAGACATAAATTTGACAGCATATGCATACGTTTGCATATGGATTATTAAAATGGCAGGCCCTCCAGTATTAAAATCAAGAATCTAAGACTCACGCATATGGATTTTCTTGTCATGTATATTTATTTATTTTCCTGTAAGTAAAAGACAAAACAAATTGACATTTCAAACTTTTGTATAGCAGCCCAAAATGATAATGAATTAAATCAGTACTAGGATAAGACCCGCGCAAGTAATTAAGTTATTATTTTTATTATATTTTGGAGAATGAAACAATAGTTTGGCTTCATTTGGATTAGGGGTGTTCAATCCAGATATCGGGTTGGTTTCGATTCGGTTCGGTTTTTTTCGGTATTTTGGTTAGTAAAATATAACTACTATTCTAAATCCATATTTACTTTGACTTTAGTCTTTCACATACTTTTGAAAGATTTCAACTGGACAACTAAATTGATCAGCCAATCTTGTTGCTTTAAATCATTAGTATATATATATATATATTATTTAGTTTGAATATTTATAAAATAAAAATTCATATGCGTTATATTTTATGATCATTTGTAACTTATTATAACAAAAAAATTAATGTGATTTTTAATATCTTTTAATAATATAAAATTTTTAAAAAGAACTAAGATACAAAAATTGTTATCAAATATTTATTATTCATAATAATTAATTTTCACATATATGTTAATCATATTAGGTAATTTCGTAGCTTTTATTTAAGAAAAGTGGAAAACATTTTTTGGTACGTTATTTATCAATTCGATAGTTAGTTTAATAAAAAGTGTAATATAAGTTAAGATGGACCAACCTATTTTTCTAAGAATAGTATATTTTATATAGTTATTTATTAAATAAGAATTTATAATCATACGGTTCTATGATCATTCATATTATTTTATAACAAAATATTTAAATCATCGATAACAAAATTTTCAATCTGAAATCTTTAATAAGTTTATAATTTATAAATGTTCTTGAAAATTCATTGAAACTTTTAATATTAAAATATTTATGTAATCCTATGGTATATAGTGTTTAATCTATATATATATATTTATTTTATTATTAAATGATATTTTTTACTCATATGGTTTTAAAATCATGTGTATCTTCTTATAATAAAAATGTTAAACCATTGATCATTAATTTTTAACATAATAATTTTAATAGTTTTAGTCATTTATTGTCGTTTTTAAAAATTCAAAATATAACATATACGAAAAAATCTAAATTTTACTTTTATAGCTAATTTGATTGTTTAATTTATTTTAATAATATAAAATTAAACAAAAAATGATGGAGGAGATATAAATTGTTATCAAATCTTTATTATTAAAATCATTAATTGTCATATATATATTAGTCATTTATGGTAATTCCGTAGGTTTGATTTAAGGAAAGAAAATAACATATCATATCATTATATCATATACTTTGACCAACTTATGTATCTAACAACATAAAAAAATTGAATGTGGACCTACTTATTTTCCAATTGAATGTAATTGACTACCTAATTGAGTGCCACCTATGCATTGGGGCCTATTTTAATTAATATAAAATTGAGGTTACATCTTTTCAAATGTTCCTCGATTAATATGTAGGGGATATGAAATTTTCCAACTATATTTTTTTAGAATAGTATGTTAGCTTAGCTATTAGCTAAAGGACAGTGGTCAGACAAGAAAGGATTAAAAAATGGACCACTATGATTGCAATAAATGTACTTAGGTAAAAAATATCAGGTGCATTTAATAAGTTTATTAGGTCAGTCAGGCCAGGCGGCACTTTTATTTTTTCATAAAATATACAAAATCATTTGTGGTAAAATGTATAATTGTAGTTCTTCGTAGAAAATCATTATTCGTAGGTTTAGCACATAAATGAACAATTACTGTTAGGAAAAAGGTTGACTGTTTAAAATTTTGGATAGTTACAGACTACGACCTAAAACTCTTACAAAGATTATGCATGCAAACATCGATGCATTAATATTATGCAATCTTTTTTTTTGCTTAACTAAGTAGTAGTATGATTTGGGCTGTTCAATATGGCAAAACCGAACCGTACCGAACCGAACCGAACCGAAATAGATAATATGGTTTGGATTTGGTATATACCATACAAACCGAATGGATATGATTTTAAAAAAGCCGTAGGATTTGGATATGGTTCGGTATATAACCGATAAAACCGAATAAAACCGATCAAAAAATAGAAACATGTAAATATGTATATATTTTATAACAACGTATGAAAATCATAAGTTAATTTTTTGCTAATAACTATTACCATATTTTTTACAGTAATAAAATAGTCATGATTTGTAAAACACTTGAACTATAATTAAATAACAATTCATCGCAAACATGCTTCTTATTTTCTTAGTCTTCTTTTGATCTTTTTGCTTTAATTTAGCATTGACTAAATTGAAATAAAGATTATAAATTTGATGATAACAATTAGTGGAAATTCTTCACAATTTTTTTTTATTATCTATAGACGAATAGAGTTTCGTGTTTAATAGAAGAAACATGACTTTGATAAACGCTAAATATGAAAGAATATAATAACTTATTTTTTGTGCTTCGTGCTTCTGTTTTATTTTTTGTTTTTTATTTTTATTATCAAAATTTTGAGCTTTGATTTTAATTATAGATTTGATTATTTTATTAGATGATAGAAACATTTTTTATTTTTGTTCTTTTATTTAAACTTATAATATTTTTTAATAAATGAATGTGTTGACAACAAGACTCTAAAATTCATATAATATGATCCCAAAATAAAGAATTATGTTTTTTGGTATAAAACCGAATAAACCGAAAACCGACGGTATATAAACCGAACCGAACCGAAGTAAATATGGATTTAGAATGGTAGTTATATTTTACTAACCGAAATACCGAAAAACCGAAAAAACCGAACCGAAACCGAACCGATATCCGGATTGAACACCCCTAAGTATGATGCAATCTTTAATAATTAAATAAAAAATATTTCAAAATTAAGTGTACTCATGTTATTTGTTATCAACCGGTTAAGTACACATCATTGATCGTATATGTCGTGAGCGGAACTGATTAGGTTGTAAACAGTCAGACTATAAATAATCTGTTATCCATAATATGGCATGATGTACATATATATACGCATGGAATATAAATTCACGCAAATATATATATATATATATATATATATATGTGGATTTAGGTGAAATGTAGATGTTACTAGACAAAATTACTAAAGTGACTTTTAAGGAAACTGAACAAATCAAGTAATGAGTCCCTATTATAAACAAAGTAATGAGTAGCACCATGCCAATGAGCTCTTAGCGCTTTTTTTGTGGAATTAAAATGTCAGCGTCTCGATTGAGATATGCCTATATATATATGACATGTAACCAAACCTTTGGGATTTTAGGGAAATTATGTTGTTGAGAGGGAAAGAAGCACATAACATACATGAATTTGATTTGATGTATTAAACCGTTTTAATATAAACTGAAAATAATACAATTGTTAATAAGACGATCTAGTGTCCCAAACGTACTTCGTTGCCATTAATACATTAAGAACACATAGTTGTAGTAAGTAGGGATTTAAGGAGATTAATCTCCTTATACAAGGAAATTATAATGTCGCTTAACTGTCATGGCGTTTTCCTACTACTTTGTCGTTTAACAGTAAAATCAAATAGAAGAGATGTTTAAAAAAGGTTCTACCAAGTGGAAGAATCCTTAAGTCAGCATAAGCCTAATTAATCTAAAACAAACAAAAAATTGGTAGGGGTATAATCTGAACAAAACCATAATCTAAAAATATATATTACTTTATCATCTAAACAAAGTTGCAGACATTTAGTTAGGATCATATCAATATTAACAAGATTTTATTTGAAAATATGTAGATAATCACAACATAAAACTGCTGTAAAAAAAACATAAATCTGCTGTCCAAAAGTAAAAATCCCAACTTAAACAGAATTACAAAAAATTTGGCACGGATATTATTATGTTTTCCTTTTCTTTAGCAGAAGGGATAATATGATGTATAAAGCATTATTCTAAAACATGTAAATAAGTTTAGTGTAGATACAAAATTAGTAAGGACATAATTTGGAATAAGAAACTAAAATATATATTACATAGTTACATTTCTAAAAAATTATAGAACTTTTATAGCTAAGTAGATCAATTTATGTGTACTTCTCTTCTTCTTACGAGAGGGAATACATAAAAGAAACTTTAAGAGTTTGTGAAGCGACGAGTAAAACATATTCCAATAAATTAACAAGCAAAAAATACACTATTATAAGTTGATTAATAAATAGAGAAGCGACGAAGGCAGTCTAAAAATCTCCAAAATCTCTAACGGAGAAAGAAGGGTTCTTATTATCAGGCATATTGCCAGTGTGGCGTAGACCAAGCGTAAGTGACACGTCACCAGCCTGTTTGGTTCCGAATCTTATGACACCATCGTTAACCTGGAAGTGATCACTGACGTCTTGCTGACACGTGGCAGCGGTGAAAGAGTCTGAAACGTTGTGAGGAGCGGCGGTTACGACGGAGGAAGGGAGGAATGAAGAGTCGTTTTCGTGAGGTGTCGGCGTCATCATCGTCGTTGTTGGAGTTTGTGCAGTTATTGTCTGAACGAGAGTGAAGTTGCTTTCATTGGGCTTCGTGTCGCTGTTGTTGCTGCTGTTGTTTGTTTGTTGATAATCTTCTTTTTGATTTTCTTCTACTCCTTTTTCTTCTCTTTCTTTTGCTTCTTGTTGATACATTTCTTCAACCATTGGTTTCCATAGACGAACCCTAGCATTTATAAACCAATTCGACACCTGAAAACCAAGAAAATGCGAACAAATTATATACGGATACGAGGACAAATTAAACTTCATACTCCGTTACAAAAATTATGATTATTTTCAGTTTAAAAAGGAATATCTTTTCCAAGTCTAATGTGGTTATTCAAATCAAAGTTTTAGTTTTATTTTAACCAAAAACAAATTTTAGTTTATCGTTATTTAACTATAGTACATTGAAATTGAAAATAAACATATTTAATTTATAGAATTAAAATATTCTTTCATTTGTACGGACTTTTAAATATGATATGTTTTTTTTGTGAAATAGAGTATGAAGGAGTTGTGGTCAAGATAATTTACGTGAACAATAATTTGATGCTGGTCTTTACAATTGAAATTAAAGCTTCAAACTTTCATGCACATGAGAAATATGGTCCTAGTTTGAGTATTTGTATGTCTTTGTCTGTCTGTCTCTCACTACCTCTCTCTTCCAACTCTGTCCTATATTTTATATATATACTAGTGTGTTATATGGCTATATATAATGTATTTAACGAAGAAACAAGCCCCAAGAAAAATGATTTCATATTCATAATCCATGCAATAGAATAGACGCGAAGCCACTCATATCAGGTTTTGCATGACGAAATGATTGATATATATAGTAAAATTTTAAATTAAGTACAGACATGAGTGAATAAAAGAGTTGTTGTATAAGCAGTAATATTATACTATTATAAAGGCTGACCTGATTTCTGGATAAACCAGTCTGACGAGCCAAGAGGTGCTTATCAGCATCGCTTGGGTACCTGAGAAAGAGACCAGAAAATGACTTCACAATCTTTAGAACCCTAAACCCAATAACTATTATTATATTTTTTTAATTAAATTTGTATATAAAGAGAAAGAGAGGAAAAAACACAATCAAGTATAGATGCAAGAAAAGGTACAAACTTTCTCCTTACAAGGGCGTGAGAATCCAAGACAAAAGAAAAAGCTGATTGCAGAATAGAAGAAGCATTTGATTTTAGTTTTGTTTCTTCACTTAATTTTTTCCATGATAAAGCACATTTTTCACAGAGAGGCACAAGAAAAGAACTGTACAACTCGTCTCTTCATTACTTCACTAACAACAGAATAGTAAAATTCGGCAGACATTAAATAAAGAAAGTTCTGATGAATAATAAGAAAGGAAATTGCTTTTATCAGCTTTTAGTTTTTGTCTTTCTTAAGAGACAATATACCAATGACACTGCACCACTGACAAATCTGAACCTATTTTGTAATTATCCTAATAGCATTGTTACTTATTTGAATAATAGTAGTATATGGGAAAAAGAATTAAAGGCCAAGTAAAGAGGAAACTATAAAGAAACCCTTAGGATGTTATTATGATCCCAAAGCATAAAAGTTTGTGATCTCATTCTGTAAACTTCTTTTATTATACTATTCGTTATTTAATCCCTTTGCCATGCAAAACATGTTACATATACACACTATGACAAAAACATACCCCATTTTCTTGAAAATCTCAAGGTCAGTGCATTGTTACCCTTGTTAGTTTTCACTATCACTGATGGTTTTTACTAGTGGTGCAAAGGAATAATGAATAAAATACTGTAATTGAATTAAATTGGTGTACTAAACATAATTTTCAGAAAACTGCAAATATTCGAAAGGCATTTCATTTTTATTTTATTTATGAGAAAAAAACATCTGCTTTCCAAAAAAATATATTTTAATTATTCTTCCTGCAAAACCAAAATAAGTTCGAAGATAAACAATTTGTCAGTTAGTAAAATATTGGTAGTCTTGTTTTTATTATGTATGGTCAACATGAAGGAAGATTAATAATATTAGTATATATCGAAGAACGAGAGTAGCTAGGTATATTTAGATAAGAGATGATAAGATGGACTTACGGATTAAGAAAATGCTCGAAAAGCCAAGCTCTAAGGATATTAACAGAGCGTTCAGGTAACCCACGTTGCGGTCTCCATGCCTCTTGCTCCATCATACCCATATGATGAAACGCTCGTTGTTGACGCAAACTCTGCTCTAGCAAACGCAATCGTGGCGTTTCGCCTTTGGTTAACCCCGAGGACGCAGCCCCCGCAGTCTCTTTCTCACCTAGAAGCTCGCAGCTGCGTTTTAACTGAACCACAACCGCGTCTTTCAAACACCGGAAGTGTCTAGACATTGCCTTTTGGGCTAATGTGGTGTATGGAATGGCTGCGCCATAACCCATTACTTGGTCGAATGAGTTCACTATCATTTGCATTTGTTCGCAGTAGTGGTTGTACCGTCGGTCTACCTAAAAATTCAATTAAAATAAAACGATATAAATTGATTATTTATGTTTGTTATTATTAGCTAATTTGACCAGATAAAATACAAACTGCCAGAGGTAATAACGCTAAGATAACTGGTGACCATATGAAAAACAAATAAAAAATGAATGAAAATGAATAAAATTAAAAGAATGAATGAGAATGATCGTTTTTCCTCAAAAAATAATAAGGAAACATTTTGATTTATTATTCTCTACAAAAAAAAAGAATAATAAAGAATTGAATGTTTCTTCTCATTCTCTTAGTCACCAATCACACCCAATAACACCAATCAACACCGAGCAAAGAAAATTCAAAATGTCTTTCGTTTTCCTACTATATGCAATTATCGTATTTAATTCTTGAAATAAGATAATGTCAACTACAAAATATTTATAAAGATAAATAATGAAGTAACTTCAAGGACTAGTTTTGGTTACGTAGTGAAGGTAACTTATATGGAGAAGGAAGCTCTAATTTTAATGAATCTGGTGGAAGACTAAATCACTTAATTAATCCTAACTTTAATTTCTTATGTTAATTTGATTAAGCGATGCCACCAAACTCGTAACACTAAAAAATGCATTAATATATGTCACATTAGACTATAACACGAGTATAATGATATTAGTTAGAAAAAAATTGTATAAGTGATGGTAGGATTGCGTAATCAAGCTCTACCAACTAGAGCATGTGTCGTGTTCTTGTACCAGTCGATATTTCTCCAAATATTTAATTTTTCTTTAAATACATATCTATAGATTATAAAAAATTGGTTGATAAGATGAGGGGAAAAAAACAGGAAGAAAAATCATAATTCTGATATAAATTTGGTTGATTTATCAATTCAGTCATATTATAGAACGGTTCATATAATTTAATCAACCGTTTAATGGGAAATTAGTTCATTGGTCAGAGAAGATTAATGTGAGAACGTTACCTCTTCAAGCATAGAGAGTAGCTTGACCTTTCTTCTTTGATGTTCAATCCGATCAGCCGGAGACAAAGGAGGATTATCATTGGCTACTCCGGGGGACGAAGACGACCCTCCTCCACCGCTAGTATTAGGGTTTGAGTTGTTCCTACTAAGTTTGTTCTTCTTGAAGTGTCCTCTTCCGACACTACAAAACTCTTCCAACAACTCTTGCGCCGGCTTCGTGTACTTTGAGTTCCTCAACGTATAGATCCCTCCAATAGAGGAAGATGCCACCATGGGAGAAGATGATGATGACCCGAAATGTCCAACAGCTTGATGATGAGAAGTAGAATTATCGAGAAGAAGAGTCTTGAACTGATTGAATTGATGATGAGCCGAAGCGTTAGAAGAAGAAGAAGTTCCATCAACGGCTGCACAATAAATGCTTCTATATTCTTCTGCTTTAGCTGCAGCAACTGCTTCTAATGACGACGAGAGAGATAAGGATAAACCTTTTCCACCTTCCACGTGTACGGTCCCGATCATGTCTCCTTGACTCTGATGGTCGGAGGAAGATGGCCACGTGAAGTGATGTTGTTGTTGCTCGTTGGCATACCCATAACCTTGATGATGATTTGGTAGTAACATATGTAGAGTTGAGTTGTTGTTGTGGCGGTTTTGTTGCTCTAGCAATTGTTTAGTCGAGTGATCAAGAATCTCGCCTGAGCCACCGCCGGGGTAACTAAACATTTCAGATAACATTCCCGCGGTTTCGTAAACTGGGATCGGAGCGCCGGAGACAGCGGATTCCTCAACTTCCTCCTGATGGGAAGATGATGGTCGGTGGAATCCATTGGAGAAGGAAAAGATTCCTTGGTTATGGTGATAATCTTGGGACATAGAGAATCTGAATTGTTGTCAAGAAGAGTTATGATGATGAAGAGTTGTAGTAGCTATACTCATATCATATCTTGATTCTTGTTATTCATAGTTATATCTCTTTCCAAAGCTGTTGGATCCTGTAAGGATTCAGACACATACCCAGAGAATCTTATAAGACCAAAAAAAATAAAAGATGTAAAAGAAAGAGAGAAAGAGATAGGAGTCAACTAGGTATTATACAGTTTTTCTTACTTCCCATCTCTTTCTTGTATCTCTTTTGAGGTTTTCACTTTCAGCTTCGGTCATCATATACATATACATATGGTAGAGAGAGAGAGAGAGAGAGATGAAAATACCTTGGAGTTGCAGAGAATAAAAGAAATAGAAGATTGAGCTTTAGCTATCGTTTTCTATCTGCTCTCTCTCCAGCTTTCTTTTTCTTGAGTTTTTTTTCTTCTCTGGTGGTGAGAGTTTAATCAGCAAATTCTGGAAACCATTTCATAATTTATAGAAAACTTATTAAAATTTCTCCCAAAGAGAAAGGAAGAAAGAGAAGAGAGAAGAAGAGGTCGCTGTTCTTTCTTCCCCGCCCCCCTTTTTAACCCACCAATCTTCTTTATTATTTTTTGTATAACTCAAGATTAATACTCTTTTTGTTCTATAAAAATATCATTTTGTATTTTTTATACAGATTAAAAAATAACTAAAAATGTAATTATATTCTTATTATTACATCTATTTAATCAATAGTATTTGAGATAAAAATATAAAATTATTTGTAAGATTAATAAAATATAAATTAATATAAGTTGTATGTATAAATTACATTAAAATTTCAAAATAACACTTTTTATATAATAAAAATGACAATTCTCTCAGATAGCCATTTTTAAATTTTTGTCACCAAAATAACTCTCAAAAAAAAATGACCAAAATAGTCTTTTTTATTTTGAAATTTTTAATATTTATTTTTATTTTTTTTACTTGAAATTATATTTCCAAAACTCCATCCATTAACTCTAAACCTCAAGTGTAGATTAGTTAATCATAGGGTAAAAATACATTTTACCTTTTAATACAACTTATTTTGGTTATTTTATTCATTGAACACTATTTTTGTGATAAAAGTTTAAAAAAACTATCTAAGGGAATTTCTCTAATAAAAATGTCAAATTTACATTTACTATTTATTATCATTTTATATTTCTTTTAAAGTGTTTTTATAACTTATTTTTTTTTTAGAATTGACAATGGTACAACACAAAATTACGAAACTGTCCATATCAAATTTTCTTTTCTTATTTCTTATTTCTTATTTCTTATTTCTTTTGTCAACGATATTTTATTTATAAATGCAGAAAAGTATTTAACTTCTTTTATCACAAATGTCGGCTGCGTTCAGCATTTTAAAGGAGTTAATTTGGAAAACTAATATTGAAAGCAAACTAAGGAAAATATAAAGATAAGGTGAGTCCAAGGTATCTCAATGACCCAAACCACCGCCATAAATAATTCCACATAATTTTGTGCTTAAATAATATTTATATTTGATAAAAATTAAATCATAATCATATTCCCATAACACCCTTTCATTATTCTTCAGATTTTGCTGATGTCAGTCAGTGTTTTACAATGAATATGAAAAATATTTCTTAGGTGGGATTCACTACAAGAAAACATATTTTTTACTAGGGCAGTATTCGTTGTAAATTCGTCGTAAACGAGGTGTTACGACGAATTAACGTCGAAAGACGTTTCGTTGTTAAACGTCCGTCGTAACGGAGGTTTCGTCGTAAACGACTCGTTACGTTTACGACGAAATATATTCCTCGTAAAGCGCAGGGAAAGGATTCGTCGTAAATGACACGTAATTATTCGTCGTAAAGCTCACGTAATTATTTCGATGTAAAGCACACGTAAATACTTTCGTTGTAAATCACTCGTAAACATTT
>NC_027755.1:34749343-34758859 GCF_000695525.1 Brassica oleracea var. oleracea | reverse complement strand
CCGTTTGTGTGTTGTGAGGAAGAGAGCTGTGGGGAATGACATATATATAGAGAAATTTTCGAGTTGGGTAGTTGAAATATACCAACGATTTTACGAGGAATATTTTACATGGATTTTACATGGTTTTAACATAATATTTACAACGACTTTACGACGAAATTAGGTAAGCTAAAGCACATTGAATACACGTTTTCACCTAAATATAACGGTAACATGTTTCGTTGTAATGTCGATGTAATGATTACGACGTATTTCTCATTCCACGTACATTCGTCGTAAACTTACATAGATTTTACGACGAAAACTATTCGTCGTAAATTTACATGGCGTTTACGACGAAAGATGGATTCCTCGTAACTGCGTTGTAAACACAATGTAAATTTACGATGAAATATTTTCGTCGTAAATGTTCGTTGTTATGGGCACGTTTCTTGTAGTGATTTGATCGTTATTTTAAATAAAAATTTGGATATGTGTTTTTCTACAAATAAAAAAATATTAAAAGAAAATGTCTATTAAAAGTGGAGTAAACCACACACTAAAATGTTAAGAAATTTGCTTCATATTTATATTTAGTTTTTTGATTAATTATGTCAATTCAAATTGTTTTTTGACGTGATAACTTTTATTCTTTTTATAAACGTTATAACCTTTAACTGACAATAATAGCTTAAATTCAAAGACAAAATTTTAATTTAGTTAAAATTATAGTATGTTAAATAATAAAATTAGTAACTGGTTAATAACAACTTAATAATATTATTGTTTAAAATTTTAGGTTTTGTGTGCTACATTTTTATTGATTTTTACAAGATTAGTTGTAAATATATATTTAATAAACTAAAATTATTAAAACTATTTTTTATCTTAATAAAATTATTTTTATTTCATTTTAATAATTTTGTACCATATTAATAATTGGAAACAAAAGTATCTTACTGATTAACATTACTTATCAGATAAAATAAATTCAAAACAATGAAAATAAATCAAATTATATTGAAATTTATTACATGAATGACTAAAAAAACAAATATATCTTTTTAGTCAAATATAATTATAACTATATTTTAATAAAAAAAATTTAAGCAATATGCATCAAAATAAAATAAATAAAAATCTGAATAGTTAGGTATTAGTTTTTACTTAAGTTATTCAATTTTTTTGGTGAATATAATATTATAAATATAACAACAAAAAGTTATTCAGTGGGTTTGGAACCCCTCCCTTCCTCCTTTGAGTTTAAGCAGATAAACAGAATAAATAACACAGAGACAGTGTTCTGTTTTTTTTATCAACTAGACAGTGTTCTGTTTTTAAACTATAAAATAGAGGGGAGGAGCATGATACATGAAACGACAAATCCTCCCCATATATTTAAGAGACTGGTTTTAATATTAAGGCCTTGAAATGCCTTCGACTGTTTTGCTCCCTCCAAACAAAATAGATGCATGGGATGTCATTTTTACAAGCGATAAATCTAGTTTGTTAAGCATATTACGCAGAAACGAGTGTATTATAGGGTTCAAGTCTGGGTTAACACAAACCCCTAACAATTTGTGACAAAGCTGCGACCAGACAGTGTAAGTGAAGGGACATGCAAAGAACAGATGATGTATGCTCTCCTTCAGTTATCTATCATATTAAGTATTTTTAATGGGATTAGTGACATATATTTAGTTGAAATAAAAAGAGAAAACTGGAGTCACTTGTTCACGGATGGTTGTTAATACTTCATATATACTTACACGTCTCACAGATTTTTAAACACTTTTACTATGCGATGTGTAATCTTTTTAAAAAGAAATGCGATGTAATCTTTCTTTTTTGGGAAATTTGGGGAAAAAAACCAAAAGAAATAAGCTATTGTCCCTTTAGAATGATTTTACTAATTCATGTCCCCTTAGTACAAATTATAAGGAAACCCCACTTTGGTCCTTTACAATTAGATTTACAAAAATAATTAAAATGTAAAAACATAAATAATAATTAAATAGAGTTATAATATGGTATAATAAATGTAAATAAAGTTAAAAAATCCCAAAATCCAACTGTCTCCAACGCTTCTCCATGGAAGGTCGACGATTCCAGTGTACGCCGTCAACGTGTTCTCTCCGGCGCATCTTGGTTCGCCTGCGAACTCTAAGTTGTGTGCCATCTTTCCTTCCTCCTTCCTTCTTCATCTGTGGTATTTCTTTATTTCCTCCTCTTTTGTTTTTCCAACCTTATTTTCTCTATGAACCCTAAGAGACCTTGTTTTCTCTGACAGTGTAAATCGGCGTTGGCACGAGGCGGACGAAGCTTTCATATCTGATTAAGAACGTAGGTGTTCGATTTTCATCTCGGTTCTTTTTTTCCCAAAATTGAAGGTTAGGTTTTGAGATCCCCTTTTCGAGTATGATTTCTTAAAAAGATTTTGTTGATGTGCATGTATTAGTAAAATACTGAATGGCTTAGAAACTCAAATTGATTCAAGTTTATTGTTGGAACAATCCTTTGATTGTCTCTAATAATTTTTAATTTCATAGTTCAAACCAGCAACTGCAGTTTTTGGTGCATCGTGGACTGATTGGCATCGTGCATTCGCTTTGATAAAGTAGGTTATATATTTCTGTAACGTATTTTCTTCTTCTTTTAGACCAAGTGGAAATACATAATATATTATTGTTATTCCAGCATATGCAGCAATTGTTCGAGGATGGTTTAGAGCTTAGCCTATGCGACTCGACTGGGAAAGGCCGTGGCAGGTAATATATCTTTCTCCGGAACTACATTCGAGAGCTTGGTATGCTTATACCAATTATTCTTTTTAACAGGAGAGGCCTATATGTGTGTGTTATGGAGCTATAGGAGGTTGCATTGTTGGACAAATTCTCTCATTGAGTTTGATGGTTTTGCTCAGGAAACGCAAGAATTTGAAGGTAGCTTAGAAAAGATTGATGTGTCTGGATCTGCAGAATGAGTTTTGTGTTTTTTTTTACTTGATTGCTAGGTAGATTGAGAGGCAACAATAAGGCATTGTTATCGTTGGCTTGAACAAAAGTTAAGTGATTTCCCACACAGTGAATCAAGCGTTTGAGAATTGCAAAATTCTAAAGTCAACAATCTGCAGACTTTAAATTCAACCATGTTTTGGTAAACGCAAATGATAAAAAGCCTACCACCGTCTTTACCATATAAAATGGGAGTTTTCACACATTGGAGTTAACCAGAGCAACTGACTTAAAAAATAATACGCCCACCATGGGGACTCGAACCGACAACCACAAGGTTAAGAGCATTGAGCTCTACCAACTGGAGCTAGACGGGCTTGGTGCTTATAAATTCTGTTAACACAAACTTAGTATATCTAGACGCAAGAAACTATGAGCACACACAAATGGCATTACAGAATCACTGAATCAATAAACGAAAAAAAAGAACGCAGTAGTACAAGAACAATTTATTAAAACAATTTGAGTTTCCCTTTAGAGATGGCTTTGAAAGATATCCTTGTTGTTCCCAGTTAAGCCATAACAGGAGGAGTGCCTAGCACCTAAAGTAACAGCAAAGTAAAGATAAACAGTGCAGAGGAATGCCAAAAGAAGCAATGCTGTTAAGAGATATCGATGCCTGTTAATAACCGTGGAGCAGCTTCCCAACTCTTCCCACTGCTTCTTTAGAGACTGGTGTCTCCTTAATGGTGAAGATACAATCCCATCAAGAACTATTTCTTTGACAGAACCATCTGGATTTTCATCAATTGTAAGCCACTAATGCAACAATTCGAATCTTAATCTAGAGATCAGTTATGTGAACTTTTCGACCTGCTAACCAATTGGGAAATGATATTATTAGTCTATATAATTGGCATCACGGGCACAAACCAAGCTTAACGTCATTTCAGCCAATCATCAACCATGGATCCCGTCGTCCAATGAAAAAGACTCAAATTTAGGGAACAATATTTAAAAAGGAAACAAAAAAAACATTTTAATAGATTTAGGAAATATTCGGTAACCGTCTTTTTCCTAAATTTTCGGATTTTGTTTAAAAATCTAGTAAAACTTACATTCTACCAATGTTAGAAAAGAGATGAACTCGTAGATAGGGAATACTGAGTTTATAGATAAAAGAAAACTGCGTAGAATGTATGTTCTGTCAAGACAGATATGAGAATATTTAGTATGTCATGTGATCTATCAAAAGTACAGAACATAGAAGGAATTGTAGATTTGTTATTCTTCCACACTAGATGGATATGTTTTCGGTGTATTGCACATTCTACGTATGGTAGATCACTGTGTTTTTGGTGTATTGCGCATTCTACGTATGGTAGATCATTGTGTCTTATCTAGACTGCATTTTCTAAGTCTCCGTAGATGGTAGATCTGATATTCTAACATTTTTAGCCTCTTTTTGAACTTACTATTCCAATTTTTTTTTGAATCCAAAAATATTTTTCATATATGAACATGCTTGACTACTTCATGTTTTATATTTTTTTTAATTTTTTTGCACGATAAATATAATGGTATGAATTTTTAATTACAAAAAGGCTAGTGAAAGTCAAAAAGTGGAAAAATTGATTTTGTATTAAGGGGACAATAGCATAGATTAGTTGTTTTTTTTTTTTTCTAAATTTCCCTTCTTTTTTTATGTGATGTAATCTTTATATGTAGAAACTCTGAGTTTCATCAGGACAATGGCATTAAATGATTAAACTACAAATAAGTAGTTATCATATATATATACATTAATCCATACATTAGTTTGTGTATTCATATTCAAGCCTCTCTTCTGTTTTTTTTTTGTTTCACTTGAATTTTTTTATTTTTTGGTAAAAAGTTTCATTTGAAATTTGACGTTAGAAAAGTTCCAAACCCATAGAAAATAACAAGTGAAATGGATCATCTTAAAATTAAACCCAAAAGGTGTTTCCCACGTTTTTTCTCAACCGTGAGCAACCTTTAGAGGATAACAAATAACAATGCTCCTACACAAAACTATATTAAATATATATATACTGTAAATTAAATATCACTATTTAGAAATAGCATTTAAATATTTTTATATTACTGAAATGTTCTGGGAAGTTAATAAAAATATACTATAATTTCATTAAAGATAATTTAATCCAAACACACAATTATTAAAAGTGAACAGCAAAATACATTTGATCACACATGGATATTAACTTATTAGCTAATAAAAGTAATTTATATTTTATTCAGTTATTATATTTTCCCTTGAGTATATAAACCATGAATAAAATTATTAGCTTAATGTAATTAAACTAAGCTGATACAAATATTATAATAGATATTTTAACTTGATAATAATTAAAATATTTAAATAAATATTTTTCATATGATGTGATAGATTAGGATCTATATTTCTTGATTCATTGTTTTGTGAGTTATTCTATCAGAATATGTAGAATATTTAAAGCTATTGTGAGTAGATTAAAAGGACGGATTAACATATTTCAGTAAACATGAAGGACAACCACTGGAAAACGACTTGAAAGACAGATTAACTACATTCAGATGATAAAAGTATTCAAAATTAAACTTGAACGGATACAAAATAATGGATTAAATAAAAACATTATCTCATTTTGATTTTCATTCATATGTAATTATACTTTTATATGAAAATAAACTTAGATTATTCAATATGTAAATATACAATAATTTCAAATATAAAAAGATGTTAGATTACATTACATAATTTTGTAATAACTATTTTTTTTATATTATTATGTTAATAAAATTAGTTTGTTATATATAAAATGATATATCATCATGGCGAGGGCTCAAACTTAATTCGTTTTTGTATAAGATAATTTTTAATGTACCACCATTGATGTTCTGTTTTCTAAATGTTTATAATATACCAAAACTAGTGGTAACCAAAGGTAGTTAAAATTTGAGGAAATGTACGTAGACGTACGGTTTAGTTATATTCCATGCATATACCTTAGGCAACAATTATATGTAGAATATTATACATGAAAGGCTATAGAGATCTAATTAATTAATTATTCAATGATTTTTAATAATTGTTAGAAAGTCTTACTTAACAAATATTTTAAATGTAAAATTAATGTGTTGTAAAGATTTGAATATATAATAAAACTGATGGAAATCTATAGATATTAAAATATATGTGAATCAAGTAAATATATCGAACTAATAGATGAATGATATTCGAATTCACCTGACAAATTTAACGTTATTTGATGTAGTATATGTTTTCATTTCAGTGAAAGCAAAATTTAATTTTTCTTACGCTGCGACATATATGATTTTTTACGCTACATCTATAAAACAATGAATAAAAAAGTCAGATAAACGATGAATATAAAAATGTTCAAAGGCATCCCATTACATTATGTCATGTGAATATAAGTCTATCATTTAAAATCCATTTGAATATATGGAGAAAGAGTTCATCTATGAACTACGTACACTTTTATTTAGAAATTAGTTTGGACTCTTTCATAAATTTGAGATATCACAGACTAATAAAAAAAAAGATGAATCAGACCGCTTGTCCGATGAATCATCCCCTGGCCCCTAGTGTCTCGATCTCGCTTTTTTCATTACCATCTTTCTTTGGCCTTTAATCAATATTGAAATATATAAAAGGCCATGAAGCATGAAGGGGTTATACAAACTAGATCCATGAATAAACGATTGAAAATATATAATGATTTGATAAATAATAAATTTGATCTCTTGAGAAAGTCCATGCTAAGTTGTTGTCATTCCCACAGCTTTTCTTAATTCATAGGTAACACCTTCATCCAAAAATTGGTACTTTTCAAGCTCCCAAAATTTATATTATGTAGTCATGTAGATGGCCACTAATTCTTTCGCGTTTGACCTTCACAGAAACATACATAAATTCATTTCTAATTAGAGTACCTTATCTTACCTGAGTTTTTGGATGGAATTAATACCAAAAAAGAAACGAAAAAAAACATTAATACTCCTAATAATCATTTTCCAAAAGTAACAATTTTTTTTCTGGTAAGAAAAAAAACAATTCTAATAATGATAATAATATACGATGACGTACATACTTCTGATCGAGTACGTAATTTTCATGAATTCGGACTTCACCATTGATTCTTACTTTACAATAAAATGTTGATGTATATATTACAACATGGTTTCGTGTTTGTTTTGATCAAAAACGTGTTCTATCCTCCATTCAATCAAAATGCAGTACTAAAGACGGTGTATTCGAGGTGGGTTTCGCATTAGTTCTAGAAAAAAATCATTTAACTTGCAGAATTGACGAAGAAGAAAAGCCCGGCATGCTACAGAACAAAAAATGACGATGAAAGTGCTGTGACGAGCTCGAGTCTATACCCGCAGGGAAGGGTGCTTAAACGGTATATAATGCTTTAGGATGAAGCGAGCTGCATCTATGTTACAGGGAATATATGACTTAACCCGATAAAATGAATATATAACCTTGACAACAAGGACGACGAACTATCTTTTGTCGTCGGAACACTTCCCAACTATAAAAGGAGGGCTCAGTCAACAGAATAAATAGACTAGCACATATCTTTTATTTCTCGCTCCAGCCTCCAAGTTTCATCTTATTTAGACTAGAATTTCAAATTACTGATGCACTAATTATATTTGTTACGTTTGACGTGTTAGTCCCTGAGATGCTATTTTAGTTGCGTCCACTCAAATCATATGTACTTTAGTATTAGTAAAGAAAGTTGATCCAAAGACTACCGCAGGACCAAGACCTTAATGTAAGTATTTGGGATCAAATTTATTTTTATTAAGTGATACCACAAACACCAAAGGACTTCTGAAAATGGAGACGATGGTCCCTTCTTATTCCACCTTTTGTCCATTCGATGTCAATAAAATTGTTTCTTTCTCATTTATTTATATTTCTGATCTTCACTTTGTAGCTCCTTGATATTTGCCTTTTCTTTATGATTTGTAATCATTTTCTAGTTTATTTTATGTTTGTTTTCAGTGGAGGAGATCTTCTTCTTAAATATCGATAAACAATGTCCTTCTGGTTTAAGTTTCCTAGCTTTGGTGCTAAATGCTTTTGTTTTGTTTTATTCCCGCCTTTTAAACACACTCATTTTTGCAACTTAAGAGTGCTTTCCATAGTGGTGTGACCACAAGCTCGCTATATGTCTTCGGTTTCCCCCATTTTATTTGTGCATCAATATGAATATGTATACACTTACATATGTGCTACATGGAAACTTTCAAAATCTAGGCATGACATGCTTTTAAAATTTGTTTGCTAATATCTTCTTGCATTTTTCCTTTCAAGATTGGAATTGCTATAGTTTTAGACCACTCTAGAGGTTAAAGCTTACATATTCTGATCCGTAAATCTTATAACATTATGTATATATCGATCTTATATGCATTTTCAGTAAGAAAAAATATATATATCAAGCATAAAACACCACTTCAACATCTATATAATTATAATTCCTGTAAGTTTCTTACGTGATATTGTGGCCTAATTGACTACATTAGATATAAATTTGTTATAATCATGTCTTTGTCAATATTTTATATAGATGGTTTAAAGGTATAGCTAATAAGAAGGGTCCATATATATATATACAGAAATGCAAACTGACTTTGAATATATCAGATCCAAACTGGTTAAATTTACGCTGTTCACATCCTTAGAAATTAGAACCGTATATATGCATGGGATAGAAAGAAACATATGCAATGAGTGAAAATAAATAGAAAGCCTTAGCTCGGAATGTCACATAATCAATTACTACGTTATTATACAGTGTGAAGAAATAAGAATACACAGTTCAAAAAAAAGAAATAAGAAATAAGAATACATAGTCATGTAATGTTTTTATAACTTACACAAGAGGAAGATTGAAATTTTATGTAACGGTATACCAAAAAGACGACCTCAAGATAGAAAATAGTGGATTTAAAAGAAAATCGATAGAGTAAGGACAAGTTTGTACTTGTTTTGCTTGAGGAGGAGAATCCTTAATAGGTTAATGGTAATTCGATATCATTAAGTACGTAATAATCAAATTAGGTACGGTGGACAATAAAATAATCGAATTCATAATCTAGGCATGACATTCTTTGAAATCCGCTATATATTAATTGAAAAACATTTGAAAAATTAGAACCTTAATTTTGTATTAATTAAAAAAAACTCCAAATCCTAGGTGGCACTCTAAATGCCTTCTAAATTTCATTTCAAAGAATTCTAGAGCATCTAATATAAAGTATAGTTTAATCTAATGGTGTCACATTATTCCATAATTATATAACACTAAAGAACATTATATTAACCTAAAATATATGAAGTGTGTATTCTTTCCTTAAATAAAAGATACGGAATTACCTAATATGATTTACATATATACGGAAATTAATGATTATGAATAATAAAGATTTGATAACAATTTTTGCATCCTTCTTCATTTTTGTTTAAATTTATATTATTAAAAAAACTTAAACAATCACATTAACCATATAATAAAAAAAA
>NC_027755.1:34746605-34748351 GCF_000695525.1 Brassica oleracea var. oleracea | reverse complement strand
TATATGTTATATTTTGAATTTTTTTAAATGATTTTAAATTACAAAAATTAGGAAACCTTATATGTTATTTTTTTTTTAAAACGACTTTAAAATACAAAAATGAGGACACCTTATATGTTAGATTTTTCTTATATGTTAGATTTTTTCTTAGATGTTATATTTTGAATTTTTTAAAACGACTTTAAATTACAAAAATGTAAGTTTTCCTTAAGTATACGACTAAAAACATTAAAATGACATGTATCAATTCGATGGTTGATTTGAAAGCTTTCAAAACCATATGGAAGATAAAAGTCAAAATAATTCAACTGTGAAAACAATACTGTTCACTTTTTTCAAGAATGTGTTCGATGAAAAAAATAAGGTTTTTATGTTATAATTTGTTTAATGTCCAATCCGATCAACCCATGATGTATTAATTATAGTTTTGTTCCATTATTTTTAATAAAAATTGATCCGATCCATCGGAAAAAAATAATATAATAACAACAAAAAATATTTTATATATATAAATAAAATGATCACATATATAAAAAAACTATCGATAATATATATATAAATAAACTCACCCTGCGCAAGGCGCAGGTCTTATCCTAGTCTATCTATATATATAAAGAAAGGTTTCCTTCACTCTTAGGCTGTCCACATAGGCGGACACGTCACTAATTCGAGTCTTGAGAAGTCGACACGTGTCACGGTCAATCAAAAGTCAATGTTTCATTAATTCTTGAATTTAATGGGTTTTATGTGTTTACTACGGTCCAAATACATATTCTCTAAAAAAAACTGTATACGATAAAAAAACGGTATACGAAATTTAGGGAAGTGGCCGTCGAGCAACAATTCCCGTTCAGTCAGCTGTCAATAGAAATCCAACGGTTTCACCAGTGACGAACGATTCCGATCAATGTCATTCAGAAGCCGAATAGACTTCTTTAATCTAGAGCTCTTACGGAAATTATCTTGGTTCGTGCATCTTCATTAACATTCACATTAATACACACTCTCTACTTCTCACACGATCTTGCATTCAATGAATCTTCTCATTCATTTCTTTGTGTTAATCCTCCATTATAAATATGAAGGTTTTCTTCCAAAAAAATTATCAGTTCATTTCTCTTAATAAACAACACAAAAAGGTGATGAAAAAGATTTGTTAAGCTCATCGTTGTACTTGACGGATTGTGACAGAAAAGTGATAAGAAACAGAAAAAATGAGATGAAAAACAGAATAAAAAGAGAAGAAAAGAAAAGAGGAAAAAGATAGAAGAAGGGAGATAACTTTTTTTATTGATTTTTTTTAAAAGATTTATTTATCTTTAGCTCATAATAATTTTCAACATCTTGGTGTTGATTTTTCATTACTGTGGCTCCCTAAAAGGTTGTTGGCCCTGATCTTAAGGATACAACAGTTAGTGCAGACACTTATGGATATATAATCATGTGTGAGTATGCATGATTGTGATTTGTGAGTATATTTCAATTACATCTTTCACGTACCGACTACTGGATTGTGAATTCTATTTAACTTGGCTGCTTCTGTGTCTCCAAAATTGACTGAGTTTTGATATATAAATAGAATGCATTTTTCTTATTATACTTCAAAGTTTGAGTCTGCATATATTGTAATAAAATGAGGACGGTGGACGAATGAGCTAAGTGTGGAATACTAAACATGTTCTTACATGAAATTGAAGCATTGTAGTTTTGTCCAAACACTAACTTATGCCTTATTTAGAACACTCA
>NC_027755.1:34744831-34746288 GCF_000695525.1 Brassica oleracea var. oleracea | reverse complement strand
GCACCTCCTATTTTGGATAAAAACAACTAGAACTAATACGATATGAAAAACAATAGTTTTATATATATATATATATATATATATATATGAAAATAATGTTTCATTGGACATCAACCTAAAATAATATTTTAGCACATAATTAATAATATAATATCAAAGACATAAATTTTAAAAATATTCATAAGAAAAAATATAATCTACGATTTTTGTATTAAAAATTATTTTACTTATTATCAAAATTATCATAATTACAGTAGAATAAACAAAGAAAATATGTAAAACTATTATGTATTCATGAACATTTTAATATTAAGATGATCATGATCTATAACAAGAATAACAAAACATACACAATAAAAGTTAATATCACCTTAAATTTTAAGTAAGCTAAACATTTTGAAATACTCTTTAACTGATATATTTATTTATTTTTGGTTACTAACACGTTCGTAGCGTTAATAGAGAGAGAGAGAGAGGGAGGGAGGGAGGGAGGGAGAGAAAGAGAGAGAGATTATGCTAATAGTAAAAATTAGTTATTTTGGTTAATTTAAAATTTAAGAAAATATTATATCTCATATACATCTCTTGCAAATGTAAAACTAAAACACAAACCATAAATCATATAAAAATAATAATCTTGATTACAAGTAAATTATATCTTGCCCGTAGGGCGGTCTGACCTAGTATATTCTAATAAAAATGACAAATTAAAGCAAGATACTTGTTACCGATTTTTATCTATTTAGCAACAATATTCTTAAAGATGATATTAACTAGTATTGGTATCAATCTATTTATATACACCTGTATTTAGCATTGGTAGACCTCGTAGAATAACTATCCTAACTCTACTGTATTTTTGTTTTGTTTTGGCATAATCACAAACATTATTATTTTTAGTCTAATGGGACAGTGTGCCCATTTTTTGGTCTAAAAAACAATTTTACCAATATATATAAACTCATTGTAAATTATTTGTAATTTTAATCTATTGTCAAGCGGAAAAAACTACAGACTGGAAAAATGATATAATATAGAATGAAAAAATATATTTTGTTTATTAATTATATATATATATATTTATATATATATATATTTATGTCGTCAGATATTTATTGAAATATCTAAAGATTTATATTCTTTTCGCATTAATACAAGAAAATTACAAAAAATATTCATCTTAATCATTTTTTCTTACTTTCACTAAATATTTTAAATTTTGTTTTATTTGTAATTTCACTAGAGTTAAATGAAAATATAAGCAATATATTTAAAGTATATGCCTATGTGGCGTAAATCTTTAAAATATTAGAACTATATCTATTCAAATAAACAACTTAATAACTAATCCACCACTAATTGCACAGCTAGTCATTTTAAGGAAAAACTGTGAAGGGATTATAGAGTGAAGATCTTACTTTGGTAAAGTATGGCAAAATGGTCTAAATATTTCACTT
>NC_027755.1:34738660-34744764 GCF_000695525.1 Brassica oleracea var. oleracea | reverse complement strand
GGGGGGTTGGGGGGTGGGGGAGATAAATTCATCTGAAACAACATAATCCTTACTAGCTAGCTATATATTACCAATACTCATCATTTCATTATTTCATTATTTCAGGAAATAATAAGTGTGTTATGTAATGTGTTTATGTGGATGGATCGAGCTGCTCGCTCACAACAAAAGTGGTCCTAGAAACACAAAACACAAACTCACTTTAATAGGATCCAGGTGGCAAAGCCAGGCAAAGGATGGTAATGGCCACGTGGGAGATATGGTCCATGTCCGAATCAACTGTCTGTTCCTCTATCACCCAAGTTTTGTTCTTCCCCCTAGTTTTATGCATTCCTATCAATGGATTAGTAAAAGAATCTTTCAAAAATCTAAATTGAAAAAGGCTAATACTTTGGATTAACAAGTTTCTAAAGTTTAGGATTCAAAATACACACCATTTTATTAATTTTTTAAAAATTACACTATTTTGGGGAATTATCTTCTCAATTTGGGAATAAAGTATAAACTTTTTTGTTTTTTTTGAAAATTTATTTATAAATAAAATTCATAATTTAAATCTTGAAAATCATTTTTATTAAAATATCATATTTTCAAAATTAATTTGTATTAAAAAATCATATTTTTATTTATTTTTAGGGAAAAATATATTTTAGGCAAAAAAAATGATAACTACGTCTCATTAAACTAATCTCATATATTTTATGTGTCATTAGGTTAGTTATTTTCAAAATGTCAATAATGTCCTTAATATCAATTATAAATTTAAAATTACAATTAACAAAACAATTATTAAATATTAAAATATAATAAATATTAAAGTAATTAAAATAAAAAAACATTAAAAATCCTCAAATAAAAAAACTCTTATCTAGACGACAAAAAAAACTCTTATCTCCACGATTTTTTTTTTTTTTTTTTTCTGGAAATCGATTTTTCATATATGGAAACAAAATATTTCCAAATATTTTCTTCCCATATTTTTTGGAACTAATTATTCTTATCCGTATAATACAATACTTCTGTAGAACTCGGTTTTTACAGGTTTTTAGATTTATAGTAATGTATAGATTTTGATTTCTACTGGTTTTAGATTTACAGTAAATCTGTAGAACTCGTTTTCTATAAGTTTTTAGATTTATAGTAATGTGTAGATTTCAATTTTTGCAGGTTTTAGATGTATAGTAATCTGTATATTCTGATTTCTTCATATTTTAGAGCGATAGGTTAAGCGCAGAATATGTATTCTAAATATTATTAGAGTATTATTATCTACGTAGATCACGTATTCTAAACATAGTAGATTCAATGAAAAAAATAGATTTAATTTTCTACATCGTAAATGTCAATAAAGTGATACTTTATGTAGAACAAAATTTGAAATTATGATTTAAACATTTTTAGAACTGGAAAAAATATCACTAAGTTCATATAGGTATTTCATCACTAGTTACTATTTTTTCAATTTTTTTTGGTTTGTAAAACTATTTATTTAATTTGTTTTCAAAAATACTAAAAAACAGTAGAGACAAAAATGGTACAAAATAGAAATTAGTCTAATGAGAAATAGTTGCCATTTTTGGCCTAAAAAAACAAATTTCCCTTATTTTGAAGGATTATATGAATTTTAAAATTTGATGATCAGAATTTATAAGTATGGAACAAGAACGTATAGTTGGTATCAATTTTCAAAGGAATCTAATAAAAATAGGATGAGAAGTTTGGTTGGCCAATACCGATATGGAGAATTCTATTTAATTTTTTTTAATAATTTGAGTAAACATTTATTTTGGTTTGAATATTTTAGAAAAAAAAATCAAAATATTTTAGACATCATATATTTTAAAATAACTAAATAAGTATTTTATTATGTTAGGATTTAAAACAAGTTGTTTTTATTTTCTACCAACATAAGTTTCTTTCAGTAACAACCTTGATCAAAGTAACAAACATATTCTTATTTATTGATTTCACTATCTTTTGTTCTCGTCTCTTTCTCTCATTAATCGAATAATCCACGTATGAGGTTATCACAATTTATTTAAAGTTCATAACTCATGTAATTATGACAAAGTTTTCTAAATCATATTCGGCTTTGTACAAAACTTGGCCGACACTAGTATAACTTTGACGTAGGCTAAAGCTAGAGTCAGTTGAGGCCCATAATGCCATCAAACTCTACCCAATGTCAAGTTTCATTTCCACTGTGTTGAAGACTCATTTAGCTCGTACGCAGGTACTATCCTCATGTATTCTACCTACAGTTCCTTTGACAAGCACGGCCTGGGATTTTAAAAGCTTTGATAAGGTTACTCCATGGAAACCGACACTGGGCCTGTTTGTTTCTCCATCTGGATGGGCCTCCATCTGGATGGGCCATCTGGATGAAGATGAGAGTTTTGTTTGTTTAGACACTAAAAGTGCAACTCATTCAGATGGATCATCCGGATGACTTTTGAAAATTAAGGCTTAATTTTAAAGTTCATTCAGCTGAACCAATTTGGATCATTTGAATGGAGATGGTCCATTCAAAATTGTATAATGTCTATTATACCCCTAATGTAATTCACAAATTACAAACTTAAACATAATATCATTTTTGACACAAACGAAAACTGATAAAACTACAAAAACACTTTTTCCCGTGCTAAAAACTATTTTTTCACGCCAAAACCCCAAAACGCATTTTCCCGCTAAAATTGCAAAAAAATGTTTTCACGTCAAAATTGCAAAAAAATGTTTTCACGTCAAAATTGCAAAAACGTGTTTTCACGTCAAAATTGCAAAAAAATGTTTTCACGTCAAAATTGCAAAAAAATGTTTTCACGTCAAAATTGCAAAAAAATGTTTTCACGTCAAAATTGCAAAAAAATGTTTTCACGTCAAAATTGCAAAAAAATGTTTTCACGTCAAAATTGCAAAAAAATGTTTTCACGTCAAAATTGCAAAAAAATGTTTTCACGTCAAAATTGCAAAAAAATGTTTTCACGTCAAAATTGCAAAAAAATGTTTTCACGTCAAAATTGCAAAAAAATGTTTTCACGTCAAAATTGCAAAAAAATGTTTTCACGTCAAAATTGCAAAAAAATGTTTTCACGTCAAGCTTGTTTTCTCGCCAAAACCAAAAAAATTGTATTTTCCCACCAAAACCGGAAAATATCGTTTTCCCGCCAGAACCGGAAAATCTTGTTTTCCGCCAAAACATAAAAAATGTGTTTTCTCGCTAAGACCGAAAAAACTTGTTTTCCCGCCCAAACCGCAAAAAGAAAACTCGTTAATTTTGAAATAATTCTAATGTAAATATATTAAACTAAATAATTAAATGTAATATAGTTAAAATTAATATTAAACATATGATTAAATCAACACAAGGATATTTTGGTAATTTCTTTACTAAACTCATTTGAATGGGAATGAAAATAAAGAAACAAACATAAGATTCATTTAAGATGATTCATCTAGATGAGCTATGTAGATGGACAAACAAACAATCACAAAAATCTGAATGGATTATTTGAATAGATCATACAAATGAATCATTTGGATGGAGATGGCAAATGGCGAAACAAACAGCCCCAATGTTCTTCTCTCCTTGGATGGTTCTAAAAGACGACATCAGTAGCTGATGAGGATTCATCAACTTTGATTCATCTTCTCTGTTTTCACAACAAGGTTGATATCGAGCTCTAATGCTCGATCCTTATCAAACCTTGGGCTTGGCTTGGTGGGATTATTTGTTCTCATCCTGTCCGTGTTCGGTGTTCCACATCTGATGTAGATTCTTCTCATCCTTCCTATTTTTCTTTTTCTCGAAAGAATGTTAAATTACTTCAAACAAAAAACTGTTTTACACTTTGTGTTACATTGGTGTTGATTTTTTCATAAAAACAAAATAGGAATCAAACCCTATCGAGTGGCAAACCAGATGGTTAGACCTCCCATGTGCGCCCTGTCACGGATGGAGGATAGCCGATTTTCGTACGTTTTTGTCCACCAGTTTTATCAGCTGTCCCGGTAGCGTCGGTCTTTCTCCATGTTTCCTCTGGTTCCGTTCTCTCCAGATCGCATATAGAGTAACTTGAAACACATCTTGCACTAGAAATATCTCGGTCTTGTCTCTGTTTTGATCCAGTAGGAGTTGCAGGACTTGTTCCCACTGATTTGTGTATCGATCAGCTAGCAGATTCTGTGTTAGACCTTTCCAAAACTCCTCCGAGAAACTACATGCAAAGAATAGATGATTTCTTGACTCCAATGGGTCCGTGCAGAGCACACAAGAGCTAGGGTGTTGGGTGCTCCACTTCTGAGTTCTATCACATGTTGGAAGTCTGTTAAGGACTGCCAGCCAAGGCACTTCTCATCCTTCCTAATACACCATGGTAACTCCTATTCATTAGTATCCTTTTTCACCAAAGCAAAAAAAGAAAGAATAAAGCTTTGTTGCTTCGTGTTAAATATATGTATGAGATCTTATCACCAATGTGCTCTCCTTTGATGATTTCTCATCATCAACAAGGTGTTGCTTCTCTCGTAAAGAAGGTTGCGACTCCTCCATTACGAGTGAGGCAAAAACCCGGTTATTTTCTTGATAAATGGTGATGTACACAGTACACCTAGATTGACTTGACCAGAATTCTGCAGTATTTCAATAAATTTTATTCTATTATTCCTTCTTTCAAATAAGTCAATTCTTCAACTTCTGAGCAGTCCCATCTCAGTAGTAAAATCCTTAGAGACAATCCCCATAGTTTCCCTTAGTTTCTACACTTCCTCAGTTTGTTTAAGATAAACGATGAGATTAATAATTTGATTAACGTTCTCTGTTCTCAGCACCGTTCACACTGTAACCAAAGATACTCGTCTCCCTTCGGCTGTTTAAGACACAATTATTTCCTCTCACCTATGTTCTAGCCGAAATTAAGGAATAAAGAGAAATTTTTTAACTTTTATTAATCAAATTATAAACTCATAAACTACATAAAATCGTAACCTTAAAGACTATATATAAGAAAACATAAAAATCCTAAAATATTAGAAATAATTATCCCAATAATAAATAAAACTTTGAATAATTTGAACATAATTCCAAATTTTCTCTTCAGATCAACTTACTACCCACTAACTCAAAAACCATAAGTCATTGTGTACATAAGTTAAAACTACTCAAGTAACACAACAATGATGACCACCATTTCAGTACCACAAAATCTGGGACCTAATTCCTAATATAAACATTATCAACATCAACATATACCAAACATATGGTTGAATAATTATCATGCACTCTGCGCGTAGCACGAACACACCACTAGTAAGCAATATATTTAAAGTATGTGCCTACGTGGCCTAAATCTTTAAAATATTAGAACTATATCTATTCAAATAAATAACTAATCCACTGCTAGTCAGTTTAAGGAAAAACTGTGAAGGGATTATAGAGTGAAGATCTTACTTAGTAAAGTATGGTCTAAATATTTCATTGGAGGGAGATAAATTCATCTGAAACATAACAACCTCAACCCATATTGGAGAAAGATGTCACAAACTATCAACACAATCCTTCCTAGCTAGCTATATATTACCAATACTCATCATTTCATTATTTCATTATTTCAGGAAATAATGAGTGATATTAATTAATGAGAATATTAAACGCCGTGTGTGTTATGTAATGTGTTTACGCGGATGCATCGATGCTCGCTCGTATATATCACAACAAAAGTGGTCCTAGAAACACGAAACACAAAACACAAAACACAAACTCACTTTATTAGGATCCAGGTGGCAAAGCCAAGCAAAGGATGGTCATGGCCACGTGGGAGATGTGGTCCATATCCGAATCAACAGTCTGTTCCTCTATCACCCAAGTTTTGTTTTTTTTTTTTTTTTTTTTCTTTGACATCAACAAAAGAAAACAGACTCATATAGACTCTGTTAACCAAGAGGATAGCTCTGCATCCATGTGAACGACGAACGACGGTTGAATTTTTGCACTCCGTGCTAGTTTGTCCGCCTGTGTGTTATGCGTTCTTGGTACATAGATGATCTCCGAGCTCTGAAATCCAGTACTAAGAGTCTTTATATCTGTCAAGTAGTTTGCAAACGCT
>NC_027755.1:34737398-34738258 GCF_000695525.1 Brassica oleracea var. oleracea | reverse complement strand
ACGCAAAGTGATGATCATCCATCTTTGGGATAACTCGCCAAAATAGATGATCCATGTTTGCGTAGAGTGATTCCGTTGGAAAGATTGCAGGATTAGATGGAATCTTAGAGAGCGCCCATGTCTGAATTGCCGGTGGACATTCAAAAAAGACATGGTTTATAGATTCCTCTGGAGCACCACATCGAGCGCAACAGATATCTCCTTGCATCCCTCTTGTCTGCAAATTTTTCCTAACCGATAGACATCCAGATAATATTTGCCACAGAAAATGTCGTATTTTCGATGGGCATCGAGTTTTCCAGCAGAAGGACTTGAGTGAGTCTACCGTGGGTCCGTAGGTTTCTGCATGAGATTGCTGATCTGGGTATACCCTCTCCACCTGATAACCTGATTTAACCGTATACCGTCCATTTTTCGAAAAGTGCCATCCATCTCTATCTGCCATCTGACTACTCAGTGGTATACTTGTAATGATTTTCACGTCTTCAAGATCCACCAAGGTGTGAAGAGCATGTAAATTCCATGAGCGTGAGACTGGATCTATGAGCGAGTCAACTGTAAGGTGCGGGTAAAAAGAAGATTGATTTTGATTTGCTGGTCTCGGACGAGTGGTTGGGAGCCATGGGTCATTCCATACGGATATGGTTGATCCTGATCCCACCCTTTTGATTAGTCCTTTGCTTACCAGAGATCAAGCGGAAATAATACTCCTCCACCCATAGGATGGGGAGTAGGAATGAATCGGATCCAAGGGTGATGCATTCCTGTAGTACCGACCCTTAAACACACGGGCAAATAACGTGTTCGGATTTTCAATGAGTCGCCATAACTGTTTACCCAGCATTGCTGTATTAAAATCT
>NC_027755.1:34735759-34737311 GCF_000695525.1 Brassica oleracea var. oleracea | reverse complement strand
TCATGATTTCCAGTGCATACCTCTTGTGCTTCCCCCAGGGCTCCACCAAAATCTAGCCACAACACTGGTAATTTTCATCGTGTTTGCTTTGGGCAAGCGGTAACACGACATCACATGATTCGGCATCGCAGCGACTACCGATTTAATTACTACCTCCTTTCCCCCCCTTAGTAAAATACCGAAAAGTCCATCCATTAACCCGAGAGCTTACTCTAACCTGTACGAATCCGAAAATTTGGATCTTTGATCCACCCATATTTTCTGGGAGACCCAAGTAAGTACCCATACCACCAACATTCTGTATTCCTAAGATATCCCGCATCATCTGTCGTCTTGAATCCTCAATCTTATGTCCAAACTGAATGGACGATTTTTGGAAATTAATCAATTGTCCAGATACTGCAGCATAATCCTGGAGGATCCTGAGAATAGTTTGACACTCTGCCTCTTGTGCTTTGCAGAAGAATAGACTGTCATCTGCAAAGAGGAGGTGAGATATCAAAGGACAAACGCGAGCCACCTTCATCCCAGTCAACTGTTTCTCCCGTTCTGCTTTTTTAATATTCGCAATGAGCGCCTTTGTGCATAATATAAATAAATAGGAGGATAACGGATCTCCCTGTCTTAAGCCCCTTTGTGGGATAATAAGACCCCTTGGTTGCCCATTGAGTAATACTCTATATTGAACCGATGATATACATGCCATCATAAGTTTGACCCAATGAGTATCAAATCCCATCTTCAGCAAGATTGCCTGGATAAAATCCCATTCAAGCCTGTCATACGCCTTACTCATATTTGTCTTGATGGCCATAAATTTACCTTGACATGCCTTGTTGGCCCTCAAACCATGAAACATTTCCTGTGCTATAAGGATATTATCCGAGATTAGGCGTCCTGCCACAAAGACTGATTGAGTTTCTGATATAAGCGATGGTAAACATATCTTCAGCCGTTGGCATAATACCTTAGAAATAATTTTATACCCAACATTACATAGGCTTATGGGCCTTAATTCCGTCATCCTTGTCGGCCTTTCTGTTTTTGGAATCATACATATATTAGTAATGTTTAACCGTGTATCCAGTTCCCCGGTAAGCAGAAAATTATTTACCAACTCCACCAAATCTGTCTTAATGATGTGCCATGAATGTTGAAAGAATAATGCAGTCATTCCATCAGGGCCTGGGGCTTTACCTGGGTGCATCATAAACAGGGCTTGACGTATCTCTTCTTCAGTAGCCAGTTTTAATAACCACCCATTGGTCTGCGTAGAGATAGATGGTTGTATTTCTGATAAAAAATTGTCAAAAGCCGTTGGAGAGGTAGTAGTGAACAGCTCATCAAAGTAATTCACTGCTACCTTCTCCACTCCCTCATCATCCGTTATCCAGTTACCATCAGCATCATGTAGTCCAACAATTCTATTTCTCACCCGACGTTGCCTTGTCAATGCATGATAAAATTATGTATTGCGGTCCCCAGATGAATACCACATATTCCTACTTTTTTGAAACCAATAGTCCTCCTCATCCCTGTATGCCTCTTGTAA
>NC_027755.1:34711382-34733724 GCF_000695525.1 Brassica oleracea var. oleracea | reverse complement strand
CTGGCGGTCTTCTCCACTCCTTGTCCTTCTCACTCTGACCATTATCCCCATTGATCACCACTCCTTTGTAACTTCTAGCCCGTTTCTCGTGTTTCCCAGCTACTAGATCTTTGCTCTCCGATGGCTTCACCGGGTTCGGGTTAAGAGGGCAGACCTCCATTGCGTGGCATAAGCTCGCACACAATGAGCAGTGTCCAAATAGTCTCTCATACTTGAGCGTTACAAGCACCTCTTCCCCTTCGTAATATTCCCCGCCCTTGAAATCCACCGTTGAGTCGAAACATAGCTCGTTCCTACTATCTATGACAACCCTCATCTTGCCATAGTCGAGGTCAACATCTGTTGTTTCTCCAAGAGCATCCCCAATACTTTGGAATATGGTTGTTGACCAAAACTCCGTAGGAATGCCCACCAATTGGATCCAAAAAGGGATCGCAAAAGGAAAGTCTTTGGCCATCTTAGGCTGCCACCGTGCCAGCGTTATCATCCAGAAATCAAAATGATACGGCTGGGACTCCAGGACCGCCACCAGATCTTCCTCAACATCGAAGTGGAATTGAAATCTCCCGTGGCCCAAATCCGCTCCTGTGACCCGTTCCTCCACCTTCCAAATCTTTGGCAGCATCAGCAACAAAGATGATGTCTCCTGCTTTGGCGGATTGAGGCAACGCCCAATCAAGGTCTGTGAGTAGCTCTTGATGAGATCCGAGTTATCAAAGTGGGGAATCGATATCTTTATCCGCTTCCGTGTTCCTTCACCATTCATTCTCTCAATCTCCTTTGCAAGAAGTAGCCCTTGAGACATTGTTACAAAGAACACAAGGAAAAGCTCAAATGTATATGTCTCGTTCAAAAGACAAGTATGTTTTGCCTCCTTAAGAAGTCGTGTTATATAATAAACCAGATCGAGATATGAGTATCGAAATATTTCTTTACGATATACAGAATCAATTAAATCAATTCGAGAAATCACATTGACAAACGCGTCATTGTGGATCCACTGTAAAAAATGAATCTTTTCCATAACCACTTCTAGCTGTTGGCTTCCTAAAAAGAAAGAACAAGATACCGATTTGAGGAGATCGGATCTGTTACCTTGACAGCATAGAGAGAGCCTCTTGATCCTTACTTTCCTAACCAAGAAAACACATGATACTCCCGAATCAATTTTTAATACCAATATCCCCAAAATCTTCCTTAATCGCATATTCGATCCGCCATACCATAACTGAAATCTGCAACGATCTCCCCTGATCCTTCATCCTCTTGCGATTCTCCTCGAATCAACAAGCCCAATTGAATCCCTGGATCCCAATACCAATCGATCATTGCAACCCTAGATAAAAATCGCGAATTTCATCGCCGTCGGAGAGAGTTTTATCCTTGACTGTTAATAACAAAATAGTATATCACCCAAGTTTTGTTCTTCCCCCTAGTTTTATGCATTCCTATCAATGGATTACTAAAAGAATCTTACGAAAATCTAAATTGAAAAAGGCTAAGCTTTCAGAATAAAGGAAATAAAATAATTTGGATTAACAAACTTCTAAAGTTTAGGATTCAGAATTCAGACCATTTTTTTTTAAATTACACTATTTTGGGGAATTGTCTTCTCAATTTTGGAATAAAGTATAAACTTTTTATTATTATTTTGAAAATATATTTATTAATAAAATTCATAATTTAAATTTTGAAAATCATTTAAATATCATATTTTCAAAATTAGTTTATATTAAAAATACATATTTTAGTTTATTTTTAAGGATTATATGAATTTTAAAATTTGATGATTAGAATTTATAAGTATGGAACAAGAACGTATAATTTGGTATCAATCTTTCAAAAGAATCCAATAAAAATAGGATGAGAAGTTTGGTTGGCCAATAACGATATGGAGAATTCTATTTAAGTTTTAATAATTTGAATATTTTAGATAGTTCAGAAAAAAAATATTTTAGAGATTATATATTTTAAAATAACTAAATAAGTATTTTATTATGTTAGGATTTTTTTTTAAATGTTTTTATTTTCTACCAACATAAGTTTAATAAACATATTCTTATTTATTGATTTCACTATCTTTTGTTCTCGTCTCTTTCTCTCATTAATCGAATAATCCACGTATGAGGTTATCACAATTTATTTAAAGTTCATAACTCATGTAATTATGACAAAGTTTTCTAATCATATTCGGCTTTGTACAAAAGTTGGCCGACACTAAGTATAACTTTGACGTAGGCTAAAGATAGAGTTAGTTGAGGCCCATAATACCACCAAACTCTACCTAATGTCAAGTTTCATTTCCACTGTGTTGAAGACTCATGTAGCTCGTACGCAGGTACTATCCTCATGTATTCTACCTACAGTTCCTTTGACAAGCACGGCTTGGGATTTGAAAAGCTTTGATAAGGTTACTCCATGGAAACCGACAAAGTTCTTCTCCTTGGATGGTTCTAGAAGACGACATCAGTAGCTGATGAAGATTCATCAACTTTGATTCATCTTCTCTGTTTTCACAACAAGGTTGATATCGAGCTCTAATGTTCGATCCTTATCAAACCTTGGGCTTGGCTTGGTGGGATTATTTGTTATACTTAGGAAGGTTCCCGTCGCTGCTAGATACGTTTTACGAAATTACGAGCAAGTGACATGTTGCAATCGTCCTGTCCGTCTTCCACATCTGATGTAGATTCTTCTCATCCTTCCTAATACACCATCGTAACTCCTTTTTTTGTAACACATGTTCTTCATTCATATCTTTACCGATTACATCGATAAAGACAACATCAAACATATGATGTGCAATCCTTTTTAAAAGTTCAAAGACAAAGCAATACAAAGATAGAGACACAAACTTGATTAAGTTTGATAGGAAGTCAAAATTGATCTCAAAGGTGCCACACGCAAGTACACTCATGGAGTAAATACAGCGCCCTTCAAAATGTTCAGACTCAGAAATAGTCACTCTAAATCGTGACATTGAAAGCTCCAGAACCTCGAGTCTCATTTGAATGATCCTCGTTGTATCTTCCGGTCCCAAACGAATCATTACACAAGATATCAAGCGGCTAGGAAAACTATAATACTCTTTGGCTTTGAAACCAAGAGAAAAGTACCTCTTATGAAGAGGAGTTTTGATGGAAAGATTCACTTCTACAAAGAGAATGAAGGAGTGGAACGATCTCTCATGGCCCCGACATGAGGAGGTTTGATTAGCCTTTTCTATTAAGGCTATGGGACTGCAATCTTCAAGCATTAAAAGACTCCAAGGTACATTTTGAATTTTTCTAGCATTTGCACTTGTTGGATTAACTGAACGATGACGACGACTCTTGCTGGACATAGGTGGCATAGCACCGTTGACTTCACCAAAAAGATAAAACAATCCATCTTTTCCCAGATTTTTCTTTGATGGAATTTCCATCTTTGAGTCCATAACAACATTTGACAGATGAGTTGACTTGACCAGAATTCTGCAGTATTTCAATAAATTTTATTCTATTATTCCTCTTTCAAATAAGTCAATTCTTCAACTTCGAGCAGTCCCATCTCAATAGTAAAATCCTTGGAGACAATCCCCATAGTTTCCCTCAGTTTCTTCACTTCCTCAGTTTGTTTAAGATAAACGATGAGATTAATAATTTGATTAACGTTCTCAGCACCCTTCACACTGTAACCAAAGATACTCGTATCCCTTCAGCTGTTTAAGACAATTATTTCCACTCTTTTTCCTTGTTTAATGATCCCATTGTACCTTTTTGGTAACCAGATCTACTGTCTCCCTTCACTTTAAGACGTTCTCTCAGGTACCAGTTTAATGTACTTTCATTTTCCCCATCCGATTTGTTTGAGACCTATTAGTAACTTTCATGTGTCTCAACTACTCCACCTTGAACTAAACCTTTGCCTCGCCTTATCCGTCTCTACATGCAACTTTTCTTACACTCATCTCTTTATAATTGATAAGAAATAATTGGAGTTCTTAATTAACTCATTCTTCTTTGTCTCGATAATAAATTAATTACCAACGATGATTTTCTACAATTAGCGGATATTAAGATGGGCAAATCTTCAAGATAGCACATTTCTAAGTTTATATCACAAAAATAGCACTCAAAAACAAAAATGACCAAAATAGCATTTTATCTTTTGAAAAATTTAAATTTTTTTATTTTTCAAAATTTTAAATCTTATCCCCAAAACCTCACTTCTCAACTCTAAACCCTAAACCCTAAACTCTAAACCCTAAACCCCACCCGTTGAATACTATTTTTGTGATTTTTGGTCTTGAGTGCTAGTTTATGAACAAAAACTTGATTTAGTGTTATTTTGGTCTTTCTCTCTATTAAGAAGTTCACAGCAAAGCTGCAGTTTCTGATCATGTGCCTTTTCATTCAACCGCTCTACATGATGTATGTATCTTATTTGATACATCTTCCTTTTTTATTGCGTTAATGATAGTTTGATTTTTGCATCACTAATTTTGAACATGAACCCTGTAGTTGATGCTTCCTCGGGTAAGTTTGTTGCATAATATGAGTTTAAAAAAATTTCAATCAAGTAGAGATTGGCCATTCTCAGCTTCTTTACTTGACTTGTATCTTATGTTAAAAGAATCTCCACCTAAAGCTGATGGCTTTCCGTCCTAAACCGTAAGGACTTGGTCCCTGAATCAGATTCTTATTGAAAGACACCTTCTTTAACTTCTTTCCTCTAACTTCTTTATAAGATTTTTGGAGTATTTACTTTACTTTTCACAACAGTTCCTTGACGAAAGTATACCCTGTATTTGTATATTCTTAAAATTACTTTTTTCTATGTTTGTAAAATTGAACCTTGAACCCACCATTCCCTTTATACTTGCAACCTGATTTTCTAACATCCCGTAAAATAAGATGTTTTTTCACTTCCGCATGTATTAAACGTCCTTGAGTATCACTTCAGAACCATCTGTAGACTCTGATATCCAAATCTTATGCTACCGTGACTGATATAAGCCATTAATACACTTTCCCCATCATACTCCTTGAAATAAAACAAGATTTATTTTTGTTAGGTGTGATATGGAATGAAATTTTAGTGTATCTTGATTGCTAATAGTTAACACCAACGGTTGCTCATGGTCTTTTGTAAAGTTTTCAGAATTTAGATGTCTCTTTCTTTTTGGTGATTCTCACTTCCAATGGCTTTATTTTCCACAAATAAAACAACATGTGTTGTTCAAAATCAAACCTTTGATTTGATTGAAACCTTCTTCTACTTTTAAATCTCTATCTCTAGTTGTTCGAGTTTCATTACCATTCTCTGACCTCTTCGTAGTTCTTCCATGTGTCTCAACATACAAACCTTCCGAATAAGTAAGTTGTTTTTGCTTAAGTTCTCCTTCTTTGGAATAAGCTGAAGTTATAACTTCCTTTATGGTGAGCGTTTCTTTCCCAGTTCCATATTGGAGTATGTGAACCAATGGTCTATACGCTTCTTGGAAGTCCCAACGATAGTTGAATTGATTGATATTCATCTGATATGGTGATTTCGATACTCTCCAAGTATGCAATTAACTTGAGATAGATATCTACGTTATTTTTATAGTTGTGTCGTCTTCCATCTTGTAGCAAGAGAATTGTTTCTTCAAGTAGATTTTTTTTTGAGAAAGACTTTGTTTGATAATTCTTTTCAAATGCCTTCCACATGCCCAATGCCCAATGCAGTGGTTTCATACATGATCTTCCTTAAATAGAATCACTTAAACACGTTCCCGAGAGATTTCTTTTGATCAATCTTTGCATCCGACCCTTCTTCTTTCTAGATTTTGCAAGACCGTGAAGTCTCCCTTAAGAACCAAAAATAAACCTTGCATCTCTAGCTAGCCCATCATCTTGTATTTCTGTATCCCAAAATCATCTTTACCATCAAGTTTCTTCATCTCAATCTAGAACTTGCAATCAAACCATGATTACTCTGATACCACTTGTTAGGTTTTGAACCTATTTTGTGCTGTAAACTTGGAATAAATTTGATACCAAAACTTGTCTTTTTATTCACTACCAACAAAAGTTTCTCTCAAGAACAACTTTGATCAAAGCAATAAAACACAGGTTTATTTATTGTTCTCACTATCTCTCGTTCTGGTCTCTTTTCTTTTATTAATCGGATGATCGACTTAAGAGATTATCACGGTCTATTCATAACTCAAGGCTTCAAGTTCCTAATTCTTGTACTAGTATGAAAAAGCTTCCTAATCCTATCTGGCTTTGTATAAAACTTGATCGACACTAACTTAGTCTTCTTGTGTGTAAGATTTTTTTGTTGGCCAAAGCTAGAATCAATTCCGCCCCATAGCATAGCATATTAATAATATTTTATTCTCAATATGAAAATGAGTTGCCCTTTGTATCTATTATCTTTTGTGGTAGATAGCATACCTGGCTACAAGTCAGATTTTCGATTACAGCTCACCAGAGTTCTGTTGACAGGCAAAGGAATAATAACTTTTCTTGTATTATATTTCAAACACTTGCATGTTATATATTTACATAATGGTTACATTTTAGATCAATCTCATAAATGGAAAACCTTGAAAACGAAGAACATAACTCTTCCCTGATGTTACACAAGCCGCAATAATTCGAACACTTTTTTCTTTGGAAAAATGAAAACTAGAGAACTTCATCTACCTATTCTTTTCTTTTTTTTGGTGGGTAGAATCCTCTAGTTAGGAAAAATCAGACACAACAACATTGACTCGTCTAATCAAAAATCTAACTCTGGATAGTTCCAAGAATCTTGGAAACACGATCTGAAGCCTTAGGGCAAAACAGCTTCTTCAGCTCATCATACCTCTCAACATCAAACTCTTGAACATTCATCAGCTTCCTCTGTTTGGCCTCGAACCTGCTTTGGTAAAACCCTTCAAAGGAAGGCTCTTTCGATGTCCTGAGGAAGAAACCATACCCAGCCATAAAGTATATAGACGTGACATAGAAACAGATCGGCTCCATAACATCCCACGAGAGCTCCCAAAACGTTAGCCTCATGAACCCCGCGGTCTGCAGGATCAAGTAACCCAGACCAGCCCAGAGCTCTCTCCGCACCAAAGAGTGGGCTTTCACATCGATCACTGCCTTCGCTGCTTCCAGCTCTTTTAACTCGATCCTTCGTGGGTCATTCGGGTTACGAACCTTGGGCAATGGAAGCAAGCCTTCAATGGATTTTGTAACCTGATCAGACACAAAAGGCAAAAGACAAAAACAGAAAACGTCTGGGTAAAACAATACCTCCATCACCTTCTTTCGGACATAATTAGCACTTTAAACACACATACAATTAGCACTCAAAAACACACACACAATTAGCACTAAAAATTAAGTAAATGAACCCATCCCAAAAACCCAAATTTACTCAAGATCTTGAACACTATTGACAAGAGAAAACTTATCTCTCCACTTAAAACACAATCCTTTTGATAAAGTTTTCCACTTTCACTATCCTAATACCCAAAAGAACTTGTTAAAGCTTCTACAACTTTCTCACTCTCTCTTTAGAATCTATTTTTAGGTTTTGGTATCAGGTTCTTGACTCAAGTTAACGTAATCCAAGCAATGGTTTTTTTTTGTTTTGGTTTGGGTCTCTGTAGAAACGGTTGCTCTGCTAATCACCAGCTCAAACTTGGGAACCTCCTAACACTCTGGTTAACAGAGGTTTTCTGAATCTCCTGTTGAATTGGAACCAAAAGAAAAAGAGATACAACCCATGGAAAATAGTATCAGTTCTCGGTATTCAAAATCGAAAAGAAAAAAAAACAAAAAACTTTTCAGGAAACCTAATTGGAGATCTCTCCCAATCTGTTCAAATCAAACAGCTGCATACATTCATTTCATAATTACCATTGATCCATACGAGTTAAAAGAGAAAAAATGAAAAGTACCTGATCTGGTCTTATACAAACAGAATCCCCCAAAACGATGACGTTTGCCGAATCATCAAGCATCTTCGCTATCCTAGCCCCATGATCCAGATCCGAAGACGCTTCGCCGCAAACGCTAACAAACTCCTCATACGCCATCCAGCTCTTCCCCGTCTCTCTCAGCTTCGTTTTCACGATCTCGATCTGCGCAGCTCTGAGAAGCTTCTTCGTCTCCTCCACCGTCAAACTAGGCGTCTCCGTTTCCGTCGGCGGAGCAATGCCGTCCAATCGGATTCTGCCCTTGCTTCCGTCGATTTCGCGGAGCTTCTCGATCAGGCTCTCTCCCACCGGCATCTGCATGATCTCCGGCCGAATCATGGCCGTGTTGTGCAGAAACCGGCGCGAGATCGAGGAGTCTCCGGGCTCCGGCGCGATTCTGGCGTCTCCTGATTCCTTGGGGACTCTTGTTCGTACGGCCAACGAAGAGGACGAGATGCGGCAGTTCGTTAGGCTCTGCGAGGCTTGATTCGAGATGCTGAAGAGACGCTTCGTCAAAAGCTTCCTCATCGCCATTGATCGATGAACGAACAAATTTTCTTTTCTCCCTGAGAGAGAGAAAAAGAGATATAAAACAAAAATAAATATAAATGTTTTTTAAAAAATATGAATGAAATATGAACAGAGGAGAAAAGGGTTTATATACTGTTTGATTTAAAGTTAAATTAAAATTAAATACAAATAAAAAGGACACGTACACGTCAGCGTATATCAGAACGTACACGAGAAATTCATTATTACCAATTTACAACCGAATATTCGCTTTCGAAACGATTTCTTCTTGCGAGAAACGTGGAGATACTGAGGATTAATAGCCGTACACGTGTTGGGTTATGAATGGTGTTAGCATGCGGTGGTGTTACAGCCGTCCAATACTTTTCTTATTAAATTAATAATTCATTTTGGAAAACTAAAATTTGTTCACAACGGCAACAGAGCAGAAGAAGTAGGAAACCAAAAGTCTTTTGCGTGTAAGCGAACGTGGTTCCACGTATTTTTCTTGTTTTTTATTCGTTTTACTTTTAACTAATTTACTAGATTAAAATATATTGTTAAAACTAATTTCCTAGATTAATTTGAAAATTACTTTCTTCCAATACTTCATATTTACATAGAAAGCATCTGTATATATTTTCTATAGTCTCTTTGAATTTTTTTTATTATTTAATCTAATAAATCAAGTACTTATATAGCTGTATATTAACAAACAGTATGACAAATTTTGAGTATTTTAATCACTGTGTATAAAACATATAAAGAAGCCTTATAGTGAGAAAGCAGGGTAATTACTTAAGTTGTTGAGGCGAAAAATCTTTATTTCATACCGATCTTTTATACTAGTTATGAGAAATAATCAGGAAAAAATAATTGTGGTTTCTAGATTCCAATGTTTGAGGAACATGCCGTAAAGAATATGCGAACAAGTAGAACAGATGGAGAGACAAGTGGGTTAATTAAGCTAAATAGTCTACTTGGAGATGCGTATTTACAAAAACATACTTGATGATAAATAAGTTGTATGTATTTGTAAGTTTTTTCAATGCTATAAATAATTATAAATAGCTCGGATAAATTTTAGTAAATAAATAATATATTTTGTGCGTTCATAATATTTTGTGCGTTTTTAATAGTAAATAATGTGATATCAAATCATACAAAAATAATATTTTATCATAGAAAATAATATGCTATTTGTATAAAACATTTTTAATTTTTTTCTGTTATTTATATACAAGTACAACACACTAAAATTTAAAATTATTTTTTGCGATTTAAAACTAGGCTAATTAGTGCATATACCTTTTTGTGCAAAAAGAAAGATATATGCAACTATAAACAAATTGGGCATACGTTTGTGCTTTTAGATCATAATTATCCTAGGTTTCTCTGCGGCGAAATTCTTAATAAAATATAAAAAACAATTTCTTAGCTTTTATTGGAGTGACAACTGACAAGCATGTCCGCAAATTGAAAATTTAGTTTGGCAAAGAGAAAAAAAAAATATAAATGTATTACATTAGCAAATGGTCTGAGATATTTAACCTAATTAATTAATTAATTTTGGTTAATTAGGTCTAACAAGTAATTAATCCTACGTTATCAACATTGACTTCGGCCTGATGGTAACGCTGACTAATAATTATACGATTACAAATCTATTTTAAAGTCTTATGCAATTGGTACTCATCAGACATCATCTGGATAGAGACTCCCCAAATGTTCATTTTCTTTATAAAGATTTTGATGTTTTTTTAATAGAAAAGTTTGATGTTTAATATTCTCAAAAATAGTTACTAAAATTTGTTTACACCAGTTTTATTTAAATATTTTTAAGTAATATTTGAAATTTATGTTTATTAAAATTTGTTTCTCGGATCTATTTTGTTTTTTCTGATCTTGATCTATTTTGTTTTTTCTGATCTTGATCTCTTAGGCCATCAAGCAGCGTCGAAGAGAAGGTTTGCTTCAATTTTTTGTTTGTCACTGAAGTTTCGTCGGTCGGTCACTATCAAGAACCATCCTTCGGTTCTCAAAGACATGCATATGGCGGTGACATTTGGTTGGCCGGGTGTTTTCTAACTCGAGATGCTCATCGATGACTCCATATGCTAGGAGTAACCCATCCTTGCGCTGGTGTAGTTCGTTGGTCTATCTTGTTGGGGTACCTCCTTTCCTTATTTGTGCAGGTTGAGAGCATTTTAAGCAATGAGGCAGCTGCCATCTAGACCTGTTTTTGGTAGGTGGTAAATTCAAAATTTTGTTGATGGTTGAAGATGCAACAGGTAGGAGAAAGCGGATAACTGATCTAGCCATTGAAATGGAAGTCAGATTCAGAGTAATGATAAACAGATTGGTTGTGTGTCTTTCGTTCGTGTTGGGTTCAAAATTGGAAAGTGACCCGTCTACGTGTCCGGCGGAAATGTACAGATAGTAAGTTCGTATGTATTTTATTCGATTTTCATTGTATTTTGAAACTTATACTCAATTGGGACGATATATAAAATATAAAAATAAAAATAAAAATCTCTCATCAAGAGCTCTTGAGTTTATTTTTTAATCAACTAAGTCTAGTTATATTAGTAGTGTAGTACTACACTGTTTCAATAATGTTGCTTGTTTTCCTTTGCATATTTATTAAATGAAAATTGGACTGTATAGCTATAAAATAAACCATAATTAAATATCTAGTCCAAAAAAAAGTATCTCTTTTATTTATGTAATATATACTATATTGTCCCTCGTCTCCGGTTAATGAAAGAGAAAAACATATTTTTCTTCTTTTTTTATTATCACTTACCACAACTCTTCTTCCATTCCTACCACCTTATCCTCCGTCACGTTTACAATACGTTATCACCAACTCTACGTTGTGTTTTGTATTTATAGCCACTTAATCACTATCTTTTTTGTTTAATCAATATCCTTTTTTTATAATCATTATCTCCTTATTCATATTCACATTTATCATTGCCCCTCCAAAGCCTCCACAACCACCTCCAAATCCATAATCTTTGCTACATATGTCGTCTCCGCTTCTGAAATCTACAGACCACGACGGTGTTACGGTGAAGGCGCCCTTGTTTGTTCAGTAAGTTTCAAGTAGTAGTATGCTATTTGAACAATATGTACTATGTTATTTCGTTTGTTACTATTCTATTTTAATAATGCTTCATATTATGTACTATGTCCATATTTTGATATTTGGGTTAGGGTTTATATTTCCTTTTAGGGTTTAGTGATTAGTGTTTTTGGTTTAGTTTATGAAAGGTTTGGGTTGACTTTGGGGTAAACATTACCTTCTTTCTTGTAATCATAGACATTTCAAAATTTGGAACATTAATATGTACTATGTTATTTCATTTGTTACTACTCTATTTTGATAATGCTTCATATTATGATATACTATTTGCATATTTGATATTTGGGTTATGGTTTATATTTCTTTTAGGGTTTAGTGATTAGTGTTTTAGGCTTAGTTTATAGAAGGTTTAGGTTGACATTGGGTAAACATTACTTCTTTCCCTGTAATCATAAATATTTCAAAATTTGAACAATATGTACTATGTTATTTGTTTGTTACTATTCTATTTGTATATTTAAATTTTTGAGTTTATTTTGACATTTGGGTTAGGGTTTATATTTTCTCTTAGGGTTTAGTAATTAGTGTTTTGGGTTTAGTTTATAAAAAGTTTGGGTTGACCTTAGAGTAAGCAACTTCCACTATTATTAAACCATTTTAAAATTTCATCAATACGAACTATACCATTTAGAATATTCTATTCTATTTACTATGTTTATCTTTTTCCATAACATTATTTGTTTCTCCAATCATCGCAGTCATAGTAATCTTTATATGAAAGATGACTGATTCTTTTGGATTGACGACCTCTGTTTCATCCGTAATCACTCCTACTGTAGCCACCATCTTTGTAGTCACCGTCACCACTGGTGTGTTAACCACTACCTCTTCCGCAATAATCATCAACGTCGTTTTCTTATAAATCTAAAAAGAAAAATTGAGATTACTGGAAGAAAAGATAATTACTGGCAACTGGTTCAAAAGAATGACGAAACCTGAAAAGTATTGCATAAATGCTATGAGATCTAATAATGTCAAAATCAATTCTTAATTTGTTGTTGAAATATGGCTAGTTGGCAAATAAGCCCTTTATTAAACCCGTTTATTTTCTCTATTATGTCTCTTTTGTGGTGTTTGTTTTTTAATAACAAAGGAAATTTCAAATTCATAAATCTTCATTGATTTATCCTTGATTCGTGTATATATTATATATTCCTAGTTTTGAATATAAGATAACGTCAGAAAATCATATTTTGCGAGATAATACGACAAGTTATTTTAATAATTACACCCAAAAAAGATTTTAATAAAATATCTACCAAAAGATATGGGCCAAAGGGCCTTTGCTCGAGCACCAACATCGTGAACAGTTATCAATTTTGTTTTCTTGTTTTTCTTTTTTTTTTGGGTCAAAAATAACAAGAGTAATGTATAATAAAAAAACAAACATTATGATAAGAAAGATTACTAAATCAAAAGATAACGGGAGTGATTGGTTGAGCTTTATTTCCAGATTTTAGCTTTATTTATTTTTAAATCACTAAATTTTATCAATCATGTTGTAACTTTACTTTTAAAAATTAAAGTCTACATCAAGTTTTTATTTAGTTTTATCAATCATGCTTTAACTTTATTTTTAAAATTACAACAAAAAAAAATAAAAAAAAACTTTTTCTTATGTGTTTTAGGCAAAAACCCTATATCTTTTTTTTATAGGCTGTAAAATCTGTAAATGAAAAAAAATATCTATAATATCAAATAAATTATATAATCATAATAAAAACTTTTATAAATATTTTAATTTTGAATTTGAGTGTTTTTAAATTATTAAGATATTTAAATAATATAAATATTATATACATATCACATTTTAGATTACAATTTTTTTGATAATTTATTAAAATATTAATATAAAACATTTTAATTGATATAAAATAATAATTTTATATATACAACACATATTTTATATATTTTATTTTAAAATATCTACAGCCTACAGCTTACAGTTACAACAAATTTAAGTACATCAAAAGTCTCTGCAGAAAAAATCTACGGTAACAACTTTACAGCTACAACCGATTTATCTACAGGTAAACATCTACAGCTAAATTTTTAAAGCCACAGTCGAACCAATCAACCAACATATGAAATAAAAATGCATATCCAAAAGTTTTCACATTGCTTGTTTCATCACGTTAAGATACTGAAATTTCAAAACGGATTGGATGCAGTTAACCATAGATTATACACCATTAATTGATTTATATTTTGTCTACAATAAATAAAACAAGACGGGAACATGTTTAAGACAGCAAATGGATTATCGATCGTTAAAGTATAATGTACGAAAGTACTAATATTCGTGTCGGATTATTTAATGTTTTTAAAGATGTTTGGCATTAGGCTTTAAAAAACTCAAGTGGCTAAAAGGAATGGATCAGAGTTTTAAGTTGGTGACAAAAATATATCTTTGAATGGTGATAATAATTGATACTCTACAATAATTCATGTCGATACAACTGAAATCCAATCAGACTGTCTCAACCAAACAGAAACAATGTATCACTAGGAACTTGCTCGACTGTGAATAAGTCTCACGAGGAATAATAATCTGATTGGTTTAACTGAGAGAAACACCTCATAGGCCCCGCGAGATGTTTATATGTCTTTTAAACCATTTCCAACTTTATATTTCACATTAAAATAGAGTAACTCCATTGTAAAATTGAATTTGCTCGATTGATTCAATATATAATAGAGTTATTCTATAATGTTGTTTTTTCGCTCTATAATGTTGCTTTTTCATTCCATTTAGAGTGAAAAAACAATATTATTCTATATTTCACTTTATTATAGAGTAACTCTATTATAAAATGAACTATTGAAGTAAATTTAATTTTATAATAGAGTTATTTTATTATAGTGTGAAATTTAGGGTAAATTTTTGTGCCCGCGCAGGAAAAAAACTACTAAATATTTGATGAGAATAGCTATCGGACCTAAATGAACGGGTCCAAGCCACTATGAATGATTTTTTTTAGAGATGGACTTTGTAAACCCAAAAAAATGTTAATTGAGGTCCAAGAAATATACGAATAACTCTGCTGCAAAGTAACGAAAACAATTAAAAGATCCTTACAGACACGACTCGGAACGATTTCAATTGACAAACAAAACGAGTCTATTTTCAAAAAAACTGTCCACATGGCATCAGGAGGAAGAAGCAAAGCTGAGTTAGCAGCCTGTGACGACAGGGCGTTTTGCTTTACTGGCACAGATTTACAAAAGAGGCAAATGGATTTACGTTTCAAGTTTTGCCTTTTACAAATTTTAAAATAAAAATATAAAAATGTGGTTACACTTAAAGCACACTAGTTTAGCATGTATACATAATCCCGACACAAGGAAACAAACTATCAAAGTTCTAAAACACATAACACTTCATTTATTTCTATTGGCAATAAAATTAGTAAGAGCTACTAAAGGTGCCACCTTCTCCGTACTAAACCCATGGAGATGTTGACGTGCATCTTTAGTCAATCTCCTAACAAATTCTTTAGATTTCTCCAACCCCATCAGCTTGGGATACGTCAGCTTTCCAAGTAGCTGATCTTTTCCGGCGGTTTTTCCCAACTCCTCCGACGACTTGGTCTCGTCCAAAATATCATCCACCACCTGAAACAACAATCCAATGCACCTTGCAAACTTTCTTACACTTTCAATCTCTTCATCAGACCCACCACCAATAATGGCTCCAAGAACCGCAGCAGTTTCCAACAAAACAGCGGTTTTGTGTACATGGATAAACTCCAAATGCTCTAAACCGACGTCGTTCAACTCCAAACCTTCACTACTTATGTCCTTGGCTTGTCCCGCGACCAACCCTCTAGTTCCAATGGACCTAGCCAGTTCCCTGACCGCCCAAACCATTCTCTCCGAGGATATCTCAGCCGTTGTCATGTGCTCAAACGCAAGAGACAAGAGAGCTCCTCCGGAGAGAATGGCGATTCCTTCGCCGAAGGCTTTGTGAGTGGTGGGCTTCCCACGACGCAGGTCGTCATTGTCCATGCAAGGCAAGTCGTCTTTGATAAGAGACATGGTGTGTATCATCTCAACCGCACAAGCCGCTGGCATCGCGGCGTTTTCTTCGCCGCCTACTAGCTCGCAAGAAGCGAGGCAGAGAATAGGCCTTACACGTTTTCCGGCTGCAAGAACCGCGTAACGCATGGCTTCGTGGATCTTGAGTGGCTCCCCGACTGGTATGGCTTCGTCTAGAGCTTTGTTCACTGCTTCGGCTTTGCTCGCCATGTATGGATCAAAATCAAACGTGGAACAAGAAATCGTATAGATATCTTCATCTTCTTGATCCTCTTCTACTACTTCCACAATGGGAGAATCAAGAAACTCGGCTACTTCTTTTCTTGATAAAATGGCGGCCTTGGCTTGAGTTTCAAGAGAAGGCTGGAGCATGCGGCTTAGCCTCGGCTTGAGATACTGAAATAAGAAGTTGAGAGAGAGAGCGAGGAGTGAGAAATAGAGAAACAGAATTTGAGCTTCCATTTTTCATCAAGACAAACTTCTTCTAGCTCGGGCTATTTGTCGTTTGTCTAATATATAGAGATATTATATATGTTAACCGATGGATTTTTAGAAAGAAAGCAAGATGCAAAATAAACATGTAACCTCTACATGATCTCTTCACGTTATGTTATCCTAATTACGTAAAAGAAAGCAAGATCCAAAAAACATGGACCTCGTGAGAGCCAACTTCTTTCCTCTTCATATTCTCTTCACGTTTGCATTTTTTTTTTTTCATTTTCATAAAGCGCTAATCTTCATTTAGACGCAACTCTACTTGAACTACAATTTTCTAAATATAAATTCTGATGATAAAAAATATTTTCATATGTATAATTTGGATCTAGTATACACTTTCATATGTACTAGTGTAATCGCCCGTGCTACGCACGCACCAGTTTTTACTGCATTTAAATTATTTTGCCAAATTCTAATATTCTGCTTATTATCAGAGCTATATTTTATAAGTCATTTTGCTAGGGTCGAATACAATGGAAATCTAAAATTAGAAATATAGCGTTCAAACAAAACAATTAGATGTGTAAAGTATAATTCTTATATTTTTCTGAATTTTTTTTAACAGAAACCAAATTAATATATAACTATGCATAAAAATATAGTTAAAACTTACTACATTTGATCCATTTAGTTTTATTTATATTTGTCTTTAAAATATAAATAGATTTATTTTTAATATAATAAAGTGAAGCTAAAATAAATTACGAAAACATTAAACTGTATTGAAAATAGTTATTCTTAAGTTTGATATTTGGAATACGATAGAAATATAAATGCTCAATTAGTGATAAAAGAAAAAAGATATTATTTTGAACCTGTGGGATTCTTTTTTTTTGGGATTCTTCTTTTTTTTTTCTCAAAACATGTTTGGATTCTTCTCCATTTCTTTCTTCTACCTTTACGGTCCAAAAAAATCTGGAACATCAAAGATAAGACATAATGAATTCGATAGTCAATTTGTATACAGTAAATTCATAAACAGATTTTTATCCAAAAAAAACTCATAAACAGATTTGTAAAATAGTTGAATATGCTATGTATTAAGAAAATATATTAGGAAATAGTCAAACAATAACAAACAGATTTGTAAATATCAATTTATACATAGTAGATTCAGATTTACCTACGGTTTTCTAAGTTGTTGACAAAGTCTGAGTTTCGTTTTTTGAAAAAAAAAAGTTTCGAAATAGGAATCTCTTAAATATCATCTTCAGCCTGAATCATGCAAACAGAATTAGAGTGTTAAGTTAAGAAGGAAACTAATTTGAATAGGCATGTTTTCAAAAAAGAATTATGAATAAAGGTGAGACATAAACTTGTGTAATTTTTTTTGTTACACTCAAACACACAAAAAGAAAGATGAAGAAGAAGCTACGGTGAAAATAATAGAAGAAGAAGATGGAGAACAAAATCAGTTGCTTGAAAATTATATAAGAGTTAAAACTGTTTGAGGTCGTGTGAAAAAATATAGGGATATGAACTTGAAATTTAAGTATAATAATTCTTTTATTTGAAATTAGAACGTGGTAGTGGCGATAAAGAGAAAATCAAGGGATTTATGTTTTTTACAGTTTTAGAAAACTTTAGAACGTATAGATTTTTATTAAAAAAAAATTCAAAACTATGCCACATGTCGATTTCTGATTCGCCAGGCGACTTGCGCTTTAGTATATAAAAGATTTCATAAAGCGCTAATCTTCATTTAGACACAATTATACTTTCATTTTCATAGAGCGCAAACAACAACAAACTAATCTAATCCTGTATATTTTTTGTATTCATATGTATATGTTGTAAGAGTTAAAATTGTTACAATTTATACATGTTTATACTGGTGTATCCATTACATATGTGAAGTTTTTGTGGCAGGCTTTTTGGACCCATTAATTAAGGGGCTCGAGTAACAATCACTCACACAAACAATAACCAAAAACATCAGCCCAATCTGTTTCTCTCCCTTATCTTTATTTCTCCATAACCAACTCTATATCCTTCATCAACATATATACCTGTAGAGGCGGATTTCACTCCGCTCCATACCCGATCTGAGAACTCGGTCCAGTGTCCTTCAAACCCGCAAGAAGACAATGTGCCCTCGAAGGTCTGAAGCCCATACCGTGCTCAAAAGACTGTCCATGCTGAGCTGCCACTTTCAAACTGCAATGTAACATAAGTCAAATCATTGAAGACGGCTTTAAAGGTATCTGATCTTCGCCCGAGATCATGTCGCCGTTACTATCTCTTGAAGGCCTATAAAAGGAAGACCAATGGCAAGAAAAAGATGATCCAATTTCTTCTATAGCAATACTATACTTTCATACGCGCGTCTTTGTTATTAGATACCTTATGTATACTACTTTTCTACTTGTACAGTTGTACTATATTTCCATACGTCTTTGTTCTTAGATACCTTTTGTATTCATACTAATTTCTACTTATATTATTAATAAAATGCATTTCTTCATACGAAATCACCAATACACAGTCTTTTATACATTTTTCTTATACAAGTAATCGAAACCCTTAACCTAATTTTGTATGTGGATTTTGAGATCCATCAAAATCCCTACTATCATCAATTTTGAGTAAGTTTTCAATGTTTTTTTTATACCAGTTCATTAAATTAAAAAATGCAGTTATGTATATTTAGGGGTTGTTTGCATAAACTTACAATTTTGTTTTGAAAGAACGTGACATTATTCATATTAAAAATAAACATTTTTACAACCTGTTTGCTTCTTTCTCTAATGTTTTGTATGAAAAAAAAAACTGAGAGAGAAAATCATAACAAGTCTACACCCGAGAGGTAAACCATTAAACCAAGCTATCATGGTTCCTTCCATATCTCTCTCGAACATTAGAGAGTCGGGGCGATACAGAAACTACCATAATTCTTTTCAATGTTACAGCTAAGATCGGTATTGAGTTTTTGTCACAAGCTAGTGTGGCTTCTCTGCTCCTCAACGAGAAGATCAAGAGAACATGGTATGCTTAAATAAAAATGAAGGGAAAACATATAATAAATCAATGTCATGGTTTAGCCAGAAGGCAGAACACACTAATAAGTATCATAAGAAAGCTGTACAAGCAATAGGTCTCAAAACACCAAGATAGGAATCATCAAACATAAAAAAAGCAAACTCCAATAATGTGTAAAGAACAATGAACGAATCTCTGTCCTAAAAGACCCTCAAGGCTTATATCCATAAGTACGGCCGTAGCTGTCATCTCTCTTGTTGTTCCTCAAAGCACAGCAACCAACCGAGTAGACAATGATGAGGAAGACGAGGAAGATGATGTTAACAACTGCAACTTTCTTCCACGCGCTCTTGATATTGTCGAGGAGACCCGCTTTGCAAGATTGGCAATCGAAGCAGAGCTTGTTTGGTGCGTTGTCCCAGGTTTGGCAGTCTGGATCAGGGTGTGTCCCGGCCGTCTTGGTCCAGTTTGTGGCGCTTACGTAAATGAATTGGCATTTCTCTGCGGGTTTGCAGCAACCAGACTGTAACACAAAACAAAAAAAGATTCGTTAATTCGTTGTAGTAAGACATCAACACCATAACACAGAGAATCAGCTTCAGATACTATTAGACTATCTAGTCTCATAAGAGTGGAAAATAGAGACTTAAAAAGAGCAAAAGCATACAAAACTGCTAAAAGAACAGAACATAACTTAAACTCGTAAATCATTTCTCATTTTTTTTTTCTTTTTTAAAAAGGCTGAAACTTTATAGATCAAAAAGTAAACCTTTTGTGTTAAAAAAAAAGTTTGGATCTTTAAAAGACATGTTACAGAATCAAAACATTTGAGATCACCAAAAGAGATTTTAAGGGTCAAAAAGGTCTTGCAAGCCCTTTCAAGCAGACAAACAAAAAAACAAAGTTCTGACTAAACCCTAAAAATCAGACAAGGAATCAGATCCAAGATTCGAACCAAATATAAGACAAAAAGATTAAAGGTTTACCTGAAGGGCAGTAAGGTGTTCCTGGTAGAACTTATTGACAGGTTCATCAACAAGCTTAGCTTCAAGTTTAGAACAGACTTTGCTCTCAACAAGACAACTCCTAATCTTCCTCCAGTTCTTGTCACTGTTCACACGTTTCTGCAACCAATTAGAGTAATCTCCAAGTCTATACTCTTTATACCCTCTCTCAGAAACTTTCTCCCCTGCGCCTTTGTTAGTGACAACAAAGGCGAAAATCGTGAAACAGAAGACGAGGAGGATCAAGAGGAACATGACGAGGAGATACGTCCAGAGAAGCCACGTGACTCTGCAACACGAACCGATCAAACCAACGATCGCTACGACCATGAGGAAGACTCCGAGAGCGATCACGGGCTTGTCGAGAAAACGCTCACACTCCGTTGAGCCTTTTTGGCTTAGCCATATACCTCCAGCTAAGATGGGGATCGAGAGGAGGAAGACGATGAAGTTTAGTACACCGACGAGGTTGTTGCTACAGCGAACCATGGTTTTCAATACGTATTCAAAAGAAGTGGAATTTGAGATGGGTTTTAAGGGGGAAGAGAGTTATATAGAGAGGATTGAAACGCGTGAGAGGAAGGAGGAAGGAGAAGCTGCAGAGAAGTTTCTTTATTGCTTAATGATGCTGAGTTTTGGTGATATCTCTTCTCCTTCTCCTCTTATGAAAGTTGTTGAGAGACTTGAAAGACTTTGTGCTTTCTTTGACTAACTAAACTACCACGCGTTTAATTGTGAGTGGTGGATATTTTAGTCTAGCCTAATCTGATAAGGACTTGCAAATGTGATTAGGACTTTTGAATGTGAATATGACTAGTAATAATATTTTATTTACACTATGTCAAATAATTGAGATATTTTTCCTTGTTGTTTTTACTTGCGTGAGAGAGATGGAAAAGGTTTCCAAAGTCTTATTTGCTTTTTGTTTACTCGTTTATTTCGTCAGCGGTTTTACTCGTGTTATAGAGTTTAAGGAAATTAAAAGAACTAAATTGGGATTTGTTTTTGTGCTTCTTGAGCAATGCTACCAAACTAGCATTGGCCGTTGGGTATTCATTTGAAATCCATTAGATTTTTTTTTTTTTTTTTTTTTTATTTACAGACTCATGTAGACTCTGTAAACCAAGGTGGTAAAACTACATCCATGTGCACGACGAAAGACAGTTGTTGCCGAGCACTCCGTGCCAAGCTATCCGCCCTTTTGTTCTCCGTCCTAGGAACATGAACAATTTCTGAGTTGACAAAACTTTGTCGCAAAGTCTTGATATCTTCCAGGTAACTTTCAAATGCTGGCCATTCCTCTGGTTCTGAAACCATCTTCACCAGTTGAGAACAATCCGTTGCAAACGTAAACTGAAACTGCCTTAAATTTCGCATACATTCCATCGCCCAAATCAATGCCTCCATCTCCGAATGAAGAGGTGAAAGGGATGCCCTTACATTTCGTGCTCCCAATAAGCCATCAAACCTGGCAGCGTGCTATGTCATTCTTGTCCTAAAAAAAGATCCTTATCTTTCCAAGAACCATCCGTGAAACACCATCGTCCTATGGTCCCTATATCAGGCCGTACCTGTACTTCATGTACCAATCTACGATCTTTAATAACTTGTGCTTCAGCCCACAATGTTGATTCCACTTCTGCCAATCTCAGCATGTCTCTTGGGTCCATATCTAAATTACTGAACACTTTGTTGTTCCGACCCTTCCAAATATACCATAATATCCATGCAAACTGGTGAGGATTTTTGTTGGCTGGTCTCGGGCGAGTGGATGGGAGCCAAGGGTCATTCCATACTGAAATAGATGATCATGTTCCTACCCTTTTAGTTAGTCATTTATAAACCAGAGATCTAGCAGAAGTAATACTCCTCCAGCCATATGACGGGGAGTATGAGCGAATCGGTTCCAGGGGTGAAGAATTCCTGTAATACCGTCCTTTGAAGACTCGAGCAAAGAGGGAATTTGGCTTCTTGATCAGCCGCCACAACTGTTTCCCAAGCATTGCCGTATTAAAATCAGTCAAATCCTTAAAACCCAACCCACCATTGTCTTTATGGGCACATACTTTATCCCATGATTTCCAATGCATACCTCTTGTGCTACCTCCTGGGCTCCACCAAAATTGGGCGACTGCACCTGTGAGCTTCTTCACTGTAGTTTTCGGCAACCGGTACACAGACATCACATGGTTTGGCAAAGCCGTAATCACTGATTTAATGATC
>NC_027755.1:34680714-34710332 GCF_000695525.1 Brassica oleracea var. oleracea | reverse complement strand
TTTTATTTCGAATGCGTCGTTGCTTTGTCAAAGCATGATAAAATTTTGTGTTAAGATCCCCGGATGAATGCCACATATTCCGACTCTTCTGATGCCAATACTCTTCCTCATCCTTATACGCCTCTTGTAATTTCCTGGAAATCTCAATAATCTCCTCTTGTGATCTGTTGTTATCTGTTTGTACCTCCTCCAGAGCTTGTTGAAGATTATGAATTTTTTCCTTTCCATATGGTTGATTTTCCTTCCGCCAAGATGATATCTCATGTCGGCAGTTACTAATTTTAGTAATAAAATCCTCTGATTGACCTGTTCTGGATTCTGTCCAGCCCGATACAATTGACTCCATTAGCCCCTCTTGGCCTAACCACCTTTTATCAAACCTAAATTGTCCCCTTCTTCTCTTTGATGATATGTCTTCCAAAAAAGCAATCACAGGGCGATGATCCGATCCCACCATCCTCAAGTATTCTGTATAAGAAACTGGAAACAGTGTGTGTCATTCGTCATTAGCTAAGGCTCGATCCAATCTACATCTGACCATCACCGCTCCTTTCCCTTTGCCTCTCCGACCTTGCCATGACAATTTATTATCTCGAGCCGGGAATTCCAATAACCCACTATTTCAATTCCGATTAGATTATTTCAAGTTTTTAGATATTTGGGTTTACGGAAAAATGATTTGTTATGATATTTTATATATTTGTATAATTATTAAGTGCCCAAATTTATTTATAAACCTGAAAATTAAAAAATAAAATATATAAATTATAACATAGGCAAAAAAAATTTAATTATTTAGATTCTAAATACTAATTTCAAATATCCATTTCAAAAATTTTGGATATATTCCAATAATACTCCATACCCGTTCTTTGCAAATTGTTATCTCTATTCTCTACTATGTCAAATAGTTGAGATTTCTTCTTATTTTCACTTGCGTGAGCGAGATGGGAACGTTTCCAAAGTCTTATTATGGTTTTGTTTACTCTGTGTACTAGGAATTTTTGTTGTTGTTGTTGTTGTTGCTAAAAGTGTACTTGGAATTGGTCGACGGTTTTAGTCGTGTTATATATAATTAAGGGAAAATAAAACCAGTAAATTGCAATTTGTTTTTATACTTTGGAGCCTGCGTAACTGCGGTGCTACCTAACCTACTTATGAAATTAGAAAATTGGAAATAATTCAAATTGCATAAACCCTTTTATTTTAATCCAGATTACATGAACTTATTTTAAAACATGTTGATATAGATCAGTGGATTTTTAAAAAGTCATTTTTATTTCCTCTTGGTGAATGATGACGTCTCACAAGTAGATTAGTCGTACTTTAGAGGCTGAGTTTTTCCAGTGTTATTTTTGGAAGTTCTTTTCTGTTTCCCCTCTCTCTGTGAATGGTGACGTCTCACAACGGTCTTGTACATTAGCAGTTAAAGCGTGTCTAGTTCCTTTATTTTACATTAACGGCTGACGCCTGTTGAGTTTATTTTTCCCTATTTGGCGGCTGGTTGTAGGTCGCTATCTAGCTCGTGCTGTGGAATTTTTTCATCAGCAGTTAGTTTAAATTTGGGTTATAGTTAATTTTACCCTGGATTTTAGTTTCTTAAGCAGGTTCTCTCGAGATTGTTGATTAAATTTCATTTCGGTATTGTAAAACTTATTTTATAAAAACAACACATTTTATCAAAAACAACATCTACATAATTCTATTTATTTAAAGGAAATTTACCGAAACCGAACAAAAACACAACATGGTTAAATTTAAAAGTTAAAAAAAAAAAGAAAAAACATTTAAAAACGTTAAAATTTGAAAGTTTAATTTTTATTTTATAAAAAAGTTTTATAAAACTAAAAAATTTACAAACGTTTTAAACTTTTTATAAAAAATAAAACTTTGTTTTTTATAAAGTTTATTTAATGTTTTTGATTAAAAATTTTTTATAGAATTTTCTTATAAAGTTTACAAAGTTTATTTTTATTAAGTTTTATTTAAAACGTTTTTACAAACCTTTAACATTTTTAAAACATTAAAATTTAAAAGTTTAATTTTTTTATTAAAAAGTTAAATAAAAAGAATAAACGTTTTTAACGATTTTTTTTAATAAAAGGTTTAATAAAAAAGAAAAAATGCACGTTTTAAGGAAGTTAGAATATTACAAATATTTTTTTTATATTTTTGACAAAGTAAATCGACCTATACACGTTTTAGGGAAGTTATAATATTATAAATATTTTTAAAATATTTTCTTAAATGAAATTCTATAATTTTCGCCAAAATCAGGTTTTTTATCCATAGAAGACACTTTCTACACTGCGTAGAACTAAAAAAAAATTTCATAAGTAAATTATACCTCATGTAGCCATTTGAATAGTGTCTAGATTTTGCATTCCTAAAATTTCAGAATATCTCATAAAAGTAAAAACTGCATTCGTAGAAAAAATAGTTAGCCATACAATTAGTAGAATTCGTTCCCCATATTTAGGGTGTGATTGTATGGTATAAATAGAGTAAAATAAAGTAGGTGAAAAAAAATTCAGCCTATTTAATCTGATTTTATCCAATCAAGTGGAAAATGATTTCAGCTTATTTACTCTAAAAAGGTGAAAAATTGTACTAAAACTAGAGTAAATATTCCTTCAACTTTTATGAGATGAAAAGATTTACTCCAACTTTATTACCTTTCATTTCTCCCATTTCCACTTCATTTTTTCACCCTTCTACTCCACTACTTAACTAATACTCTTAGAAGTTTAATTAAAAATAGAATGTTCATTCTAAAAAAATTAGATTAACTTGTTTAATCTGGAATTCATTTTCTACTAACGTATTTTCTGTAGATGACGAATTAGTAGAACGTAATTTAAAATTTAAATTTATCAAGTTTTTCAACAAAAAAATACCAGTTTGTGTATATGAGTGCTTTATCAATTGTTTGTATTTTTTTATAATTGTTTTGTTTCAAAATATTATTTATTTCATTAAGTTTTAGAAATATAAAGGATAAAAGGGAGAAAAATGAAAAAAATGAAAAAAAAATTTATACCAAAAAGACAATCATGTTGTTTTTTTGTTCCGTTTTGACAATTTTCTATTTATTTTATTGGACGGGTCTTTTGTAATGGTGGAAACACTTTTTTTTTCTTTTCGAAAAACTGAAAATATTTGTTGGTAACTATATGGAAAAAGATTTGAGATTTAATATAAAAATATAGTGCTTGGCATGCTTTCAGAAGGTGCAACATTCTTATTCAGATATGTTTTATCTTGATTTTGTTTCACCGATTTTTTTGAGTCAGGTTTAGATTATTTTACTATAACTATAGTTTTCATAAATAATAATAATTAAAAATACAATCTTAACTAATAAAAAAAACTGGAACCTTTTTCAATATAACACAAAATCTTCGCTATAGTTTCATTTGAGTACCGTTGTGTATCTAAATAGGTAAAAAATCCATGAAATTCATCCTTGTACAATGGTAGAATTTTTTTTTTTAACTGGCTTTCATATTATAAAAAAAAAAGAAAAAACATACGAGCCCAAAGGCTTAAGTTTGTTGTGAGCTGAACCTAGTGTTAATCTTAAATAAAACACATATCAGTGGAACTAAAAGCCCAGTCAACTAGACAGGTCCAAAGGGTGAAATGAAGCGGTTGTAGCGTAAGGGAAGAGACGAGATCCTTGTCGACATCGTTTCCTCTGCTGAAAATTATGATTGGAGAAACCTGAGTTGCATCATTGCTTTCGAAGCCCGAGAGTTTGTATGTCAAAAGCTTTGAAGACGGTTGCGGATTTTCTTATCAATGGAAGACATGATAGTTTCAGGCAGCTTGAAGACTTGTTGGTGAAGTCTGGTATTATGCTCGGTCCAGATTCAGTAGATGGTGGCTTGAATCACTAGTAGAGTAAGGCGCATAGAGTCTCTATTCCTGCGAAGCGACTGTAGTTGAAGAACATTATCTTCCCATGAGGCGAAGGGTTGAAGCTCGCATTGATCAGCAATCTGCGTTTAGATGATAGAGCTGTAAGGACACTAAAAAAAGAAGTGATTCTTACAATGGTAGAATTATAAAAGTGTGAAAGGGTTTTTTTTTTGTAAACATTTTTATAATTTGCAATGAAAAAATAACCCGACTGATAAATCATCTATTTTTCATAGACCTTTACGGAGAGATTATTTGTTTTTGTTTTACAAACGTTTTTTTTTTTTTTTGGACAACATTTTGTTTTACAAACGTTATTTTCCATAAAATTGATTAATATTTTTTCCCCCGCAATTCTGATTTCTGAACACATAAAAAAAAATGTTATCAAAATTTTCATGACCCACTTAAATTAATGGGCCTTTATATTATAAGGCCCAAACTAAGTGAGAAAGCAGAACAATCGAAACACACAACAAACACGCTTCCCAAAACGCGAAGAAGATGAACAGCAACAACAAAAAATGAGGAATGTGATGAATAGAGTATTCTTCTCCAAATCACTCTCTCTCACTCCTCCCCACCTCCGATTCTTCCATCTCCCCGCCGCAGCTTCGTCTCCCAACCGAGCGGTTCACTGCATGGCAGACGACTCCCCACTCTCTGAACCGCCGAATCGAAGCGGAGATGGTTCCGTCTCCGCCCCTCCTCCTTCTCCCGCCGCTTCCTCCGCCATAGATTTTCTCTCGCTCTGCTCTCGCCTCAAGGTAAATGTAACCTCAACTCCGATTCGATTGAGAGAGATCGAGTGTCTCTTCTCTCGTAAAATCTCGTTCAAGGAATATCCGAGATCCATTAGATTGATCATGCGTTTGTTTCTTAAGATGGATCTGTAAATGCTTAGTTTCAAATGTTCGTGGCTCATATCTCTGTGGCTGTTTGTTTATAGTTGATGATGGATCTTTGCTGGAGAGATAGTTTGAAACGTTTCGTACTTGGAGCTATGATGTTATGTTGAGGTTACTCGAGTTCTTATAGATGTGAAGAAGGTTTGTTATGTGTTTGTTTTTTGATAATAGACAACGGCAAGAGCTGGATGGGTTAAGAGAGACGTGAAGAATCCAGAATCAATAGCGGATCACATGTATCGGATGGGTCTCATGGCGCTCGTTTCTTCAGATATTCCCAGTGTTAACAGAGACAAGTAAGCTTTTCTTGGTTGATCCAAGTTTCAATTTCTGGTAGACGAACTCTTCTTTTGAATTTTCCATGGTTTCTTTCTTTATTCAGATGCATGAAAATGGCAATTGTTCATGACATTGCAGAAGGTTAGTTCACTTTCACATTTGCCGCTTCTTCTTTTCTTTTTTTTTTCCAATCAAATTCTATAATTTTTGTTGAAACAGCCATTGTAGGAGATATTACACCTTCTTGCGGGGTCTCTAAAGAAGAGAAAAACCGAAGAGAGAGTGAAGCACTTGAACACATGTGCAAACTCTTGGGTGGAGGAGAAAGAGGTCGGTTCTCTTCTCTCTTTCTGAAAACTACATTGCTCTTCCTGTGCTCTTTTTTTTTTATTATACAAATGTATAATTGCAGCTGAAGAAATCGCTGAGCTGTGGAGAGAATACGAAGCAAACGCATCACCAGAAGCCAAAGTTGTTAAAGATTTCGATAAGCTTGAGATGATACTACAGGCTTTGGAGTATGAACAGGGTAATGACCCCCAATGAAGAACTCCTGATTTGACAGTATGGATTAACTAAAACTCGATTTCTTTTGTTTTGCGCAGAGCAAGGTCAAGATTTAGAAGAGTTTTTCCAATCAACTGCAGGTAAATTCTTGTGATCCATATATATATATATTATCAGAGTACATATGGCTGAAGGCTTTAAAACTTGTTGCGGTTTTTATTCAGGGAAGTTTCAGACTGATATAGGCAAAGCTTGGGCATTGGAGATTGCTTCAAGAAGAAGAAAGCGACAATAGTTAGTTCTCACTTGAGCTAAATACTCTCTTTACGCTCAACTTTAATCATTTTAAGAGACTTAATGTGGATCTACAACTTAAGGGTAACTCTTGTAGCTAAATACTTTTGAGGTAAAAGCCTAAAATGCTTAAAAAAGCGCATCGGCTTACGGGTTTAAGCTACAACTCTTGAGAAAATTTAGAAAGAATACTTTTTTAATGAGATTAAATTTTGAAAACAATAATACTTTTTAAAGTTTTAGAAGAACACACTTATTTGTATAGTAGTTGCTCACCCATTCAAGCATAGCTCCCTTCTGGCTAACGGTTTTGCCGAACTCCAGTGCTCTCATTCCAGTGATAAGCTCTAACAAGTGTATACCAAACCCAAATCCAACAGTTTCTCAAATGACTGGCCTGTGGAGAGATACTCCGATGCAATGTGACCAACGGTGCCTCTAACTGCGGTTGTGACATGTGAATCCACATGGTTAAGTAGCACATGTGAATCCACATGGTTAAGTAGCTTGGCGAGCCCAAAGTCCCCAACGACAGCTTGGGTATGAGCTTGTGACATCCCAACGACAGCTTGGGTATGAGCTTGTGACATGGCCCCCGTCCAGTCGACAAATCGGGTATGAGCTAAATGATTTTATCAAACCAATTTATTAAAAAAATTGTTTAGGTGTTCAAAAAATCGGTTTAGATGTTCGCTGAAACAATAATCCTCTATGAACATTGCATATAACAAACATATTTGCTATTATCATCTAACTTACACTCGTCCCCAATAGGTTGTAAAGAATGTGGTCGTAAATTACTTGTTATATGTGTCCTTGTTAAATCGTCGTCAATTTATTCATAAATTTATGTTGATTTTACAACGAAATTTGTACTTTGGCAACTTATCACTTAATTACTACCATTTTTTTTCTTCTTCTGTAAACTCGGCTTACCCGTTATCGCATGTTTTTCTATTGTGAAAATATTTTAATCCAACTTTTGTACAGTATCACGAATTTAATTCATGGGTCAAACAACCATATCGGTGAAGTATAAAAATAAGGAACTCCAATCAAAATATTGCGCTTGTAAACTATTTATTTTCTGTCAAAGTTGAAATGACCAAATATCAATGGGACTGGAACCAAAAATGTTGAATAGTCCTTTCTCAGACGACGGAGGAAAATATGACTTCGTGTTTTTATGACCACGTGTATTTATGGGTAATGTATTTGCGTTCAAAGCCGTGGCTGCTCTAATATATATATATATATATATATATATATATATATATATATATTTATATATTATTAGGGCCTGACTCGTTCAAACGCAGCGGTTGCGGTTGCGACTGGTTGCGGTTTCTAGCGGTTTTAAGAGATTTGTACGACTAGTTCTACGGTTAGAAATTAGTGCGTTTGTGGGATACTTATAACTGATTAACTACCAAATACAGCAGCAGTTAAATAATAAATTAACAATATTTACATTTTATACAATTATAAAAAATATCAAAAATCATAATATTCTAATAAATATGAAAATTATATTTAGAAAGTTATAGTTTTAAATTTTTAATATTTTAAAATTATAGAAAATATTTTTATTTTAAAATTTTATAATATTAATTAAAATATAATAGATATATTTTAGTATTTTTATAATTCTATTTTAAAAAATTTATTGAATATTTTTATTTTTGTATTTATATGTTTTTTTTTTTTAAAAAGAAAAAAGAATTATCCTCCCGCAACCGCAAACACTAGCTGGAACCATCTTTTGATTTTAAGAGGTTCGAAACGGTTTGAAGCGATTTGTATGATTGTTTCGAAACGCTGTCAACTGCTAGCAACCGCAAAAACTGCGTTTGCGGATGGTAGCAGGGAAACCAGTCAAGCTCTTAGTATATCAACTCGCCATTTAACTAACGATTAACCATTTCTTAGATATTTAGTATTGCTGCTTCTGACAATTTAAAATAAGCAAATAGACAAAAAGGAGGCTGCCAGTGAAGGTTAACCAATTAAATATTTGTTCCCATCATATAACCCGTAAGTTTGTTGAAGTGTTTATAAAGAAAATAAATATGTTGACCAATGTAATATTTAGAGGTGGAAAAAAAATAATTAGAGGTGGAAAATGGTTAGCTGTCCCATAAGTAGACCACATCCAAAATATAATGAGTCGGTTATGAACAAATCTCTAAACGAAATGATTACAGAAATAGAATTCAGTTTTGCTTGGGATAAAAAAAGAGAGATGAACCAGATGATTTTCTAAGAGATGAACGGTACAGACTTGGAGACAAAAAGTATCTTTGTGAAAACACGAACAAGCAGGGGAAAGACAAGTTAATGTGATTCGGGTCGGGTTAGAATGTGGTTTAAGTTTTATAAATTACAGATTGACTCCATTTCTTAGTGTTAAAATCAATTAAACTAAATTTTGTAGTTTCACCATATAATAATTTACTTCAAACATGTGGTATGGTGAAACATATATTTGGTGTTGTTATTGACATATTCAACATGAGATGTTTACCACCATATTATACTATACTTGGTGTAGCTAACAAATTTTTTCTTAAAACTTTAGTCAAACTAAACATTGTTTGAACTCATCTTTGTCCTTGTTGTATTAGGTAGTTTGAGATGAGTTTATAAGTTCTTAGAACCTACGTAGGAAGAAGTATAAGAGTAGGAGTTGGAGTGGTGCCATCCTTTGAGAATGGGAATTTTGGATTTACTTTATCACATTTCGGATTAAGATACTTAAGACTTGCTTTGACTTATTCGTACTTTAAATTTAAAGTTAAATTACTGTATATTTTGGATTTTGATTTCAATCATTATTCATGAAACTCCACGGTAGATGATTTGTAATCAATTTAAAATACATAGAATTTTTGTTTTTGAAAGTTCAATAACACTAGGTTTCAAAAACTGGATTTATTTTGTTCATTAAATAACAGTGAATTTAAATTCATCTTTCGAATAACAGTGAATTGCATTTAGATTTAAATTCTATTAAAATGCATAATTGAGTAACAACCTTTGTGTTTCCTCTGAAAATGAACAGCCTTTTTTAACTTCCCCATGTAAATGAAGCGAGGTCCATTTCGAATAAATCATCTCGTAGGATTAACAGCAGGCTGCACTCCTTATTCTCTCAGTGGACGGACATTATTTGCATATATTTTTTCTCCTTTTCAATCTCTTCACTAGAACTTTCAACTGCAGAATACAACAGGATCACAAACAGCCCAAGGAATGGGAAGGCTAAGCAGGTGGAGGATAACAATCACAACCAGTGGCAGAGCCAATGAAGGATTAGGGGGTCAGTTGACCCCTGTGCATTCTTAAATTTAACTAAATATAAGCATATTAATGTAGTGCATATTGATTAATTGGTATATTTTTCATGGTTTGACCCCCTTTTTGAGCTGTGAAACCTCAAATAATTTTATACATATACAACTTTGACCCCGGTAAATTTTGTTTCTACCTCCGGCACTGATCACAAGCCCTGAGCTTTAAGACTAAGATTGTTAGACAAGAAAACAACGAAATAAACAACAAAATAGGCTCAGTCAAAGGTTACAAACAATTTCTAGAGAAACTGAGTCAAAACTATCAAGAACCAAAGAGCATAGAGCTCGGAAGGAATAAGCCAACCAGAATTTAAGAACATGGAAAAGGACCCGGACACTAGTGCTATACAAATATGTTAAGACAAATTGATTTCAGGGTAATAGATGTTATTTGGTTTTGTTTATTTGCATCATTTTACTCATTATATATGAATTATATATTATAATTATATTTTCAGATATTCATAATTTCTACACATTATATGACAAATCATTTTTAGACTTGATGGAATTTTCAAATTTATGGAAGTTTTCCCAGACGGAATTATGAACCGCGTATAGTAGTGATCTCACGCTTAAACAATTTGGAAGAATGACGCTCTTATGGGGTCAACATTGGTTAACAGCCACTTTTTTGGTGAAACCAATAATCAATATTCTATTTTCTAATACATTTTTTGTCAAATTGAGACAAAATAAATAAAATAAACCTAAAAAAGCATAAACAATTAGACAAGATGTGTTCGAAGAGTTGAAGTGAATGGTGAACCCCATAGCCATTATAAATATATCCACACTTCATTTCTCTCTTCTCCATTCATTCTCTTAAACTCTTCATCTCTCTCTCTCTCTTTCAAGCTCTATCTCTTAATTTATCGATCAAATGGTTGAACAGAAGAAGTACCTATTGTTTCTGGGGGTGCCTGATTCGGAGTTTGCCAAGAAAACGTACGGAGGATACCATAACGTGTTTGTTTCTTTGCTCGGCGATGAAGGAGAGCAATGGGATTCTTATAGAGTCGTGGACGGTGAGTTTCCCGACGAGAAGGATCTTGAGAAGTACGATGGATTCGTCATCAGTGGAAGCTCCCATGATGCCTTTCAGGACACTGATTGGATCTTGAAGCTTTGTGATATTATCAAGAAACTCGATGAGATGAAGAAGAAAGTTTTAGGTGTATGCTTTGGCCACCAGGTAAATTGAAATTCCTCATAATTTAAAACTTTTGTTTATAGAGTATATGCCTATATAAAAAATTCAACTGTTTACTTGCAAAAATGACCTATGGTAAAATCACAATAAATTAGTTTATTTATCGCATATATAGTGATTATCAGTAAAAAATTAGATGGCTGCTGCATCTTTGTTGAATGGTTCTTGATTCGATCATGCGGTTGACAATTTGACATTGACCTTGAGAATTTGACATGGACCTTCACGTTTCCTACACAATTTTGGTAATATTATTTACGTAACTAAAATAATTAATCATTGAATATTATACAGCTAATAGCTAGAGTGAAGGGAGGGAAGGTAGGGAGAGCAAGGAAAGGACCAGAGCTTTGCCTCGGAAACATAACCATCCTGAAGGACGCAGTGGCGCCCGAAAACTACTTTGGTGAGGAAGTTCCGACGAGTCTGAGGATCATAAAATGTCATCAGGACGAAGTTTTGGAGCTGCCTGAAAGTGCAAAACTACTTGCATGTTCAAGCATGTACGAGGTAGAAATGTATTCAATCGAAGAAAACTTCCTCTGCATTCAGGGACATCCTGAGTATAACCGTGACATTTTGATCGATATCCTCGATCGTGTGCTTGCTGGAGGCCACATTACGGTTTGTTATTCTCTCTTTTATTAATTAATCAGTTTATTATGTATAGAATTAATATATATACTATTTTTTGTCGTCTAAAACTCACACATGCATATTCTAAAACGTGAACTCGTGAGCTGGACGCAGTCCTGGTCGAATAAACAGAGTACTTAAACATATACACATAAATCTTTTTTGAAACTGATAGTATTAACTCGTTTGGATTAGTTTTAATTCAATGGTCCGTTTCACTAGTAACTTCTAGCTTATCAATGTGTGTATATGTGTGTCTATATATATATATATATATATTTGTATTAGCATCGAAATCTAGGTAGGAGTTTTGTCGTAAAAAATCTAGGTAGGAGTTTTAGCTTTAAAGATTTTGATGATTTATAATTGTTTAACCTGGATAAGACTTTTAGTGTATACTGTATGCATATAACTAATTTAGGTTTCCATTAGAACATAATGATCGAATAAGAATAAAACTTGTAATCATCATTGTTTAACCAGGATAAGACTTTTAGTGTATACATATAACTAATTTAGGTTTCTATTAGAACATAGTGATCGAATAAAAGTAAAACTTGTAGTGTTGGAATAAATTTAACAGATAAAATAATCTTTCACTTTTTCTCTTTAAGAAAAATGAGAACTGATCTTACAAACAACTTTTCTATTATCTTAGAAGCAAATTTAGTAAATTAGATTAACATCGATCGAGTTAATAAAATATTCGTTCCATTCTTCTAGTTTGTTTGTGTGTGTGTGTGTGCCCGCGTGTTGCTACTAATGTACTACATTTGTTTTTAATGTGCAGGAAGACTTTCTGAAAACGTCAAAAGCAACATTGGAGAATAATGAAGCAGACAGGCAATTTTGGCAGAAGATTTGCAAAAACTTCCTCAAAGGTTAAGCCTCCTTGTTAGTTTGACTTGCAAATCTGAAGTCCCATTTGGCCCTCACAATATTTTTACCCTTCATTTTATTTCTCGATCTCCATGTATCCACTTTATATTATTATTTAATGTATGATATTTGTTGTAATGTATACATATTTTCAAATAAAAACTTTACGGTGATAGTAATATTATTATATTATTGGTACGAAAGTGTTATTTTAAATCGGAATTTTCAAGATTGACATAGAAAACATGGACTAAAAGTTCACCGTCTTAAAAAAATCATTTTATTATTACTACTGTCACAATAATAATCAATATTTTACCTAAACTAAGTAAGTATTACCGTCTATTCTAAAACACTCGTTTGAATTTTCAATGATAACTATTTAACAACTTATCAACAAAATTACATATACATAAATATATATTGGAGCGGACTAGATATCTCTCTTAAACTTTAGTATTTACGATCCATTTATGTTTGTGGATATTACGTTTTGGTATTCTTTTTAATTTACTTTGGAGAGTTACAGTCTCCTAAATAATGACGTGCGTGTATATATACGCATATTTACAAGAGAAAAAAACAAAAATAGCACTAAATCAAGTTTTTGTTCTCAAACTAGCACTCAAAGTCAAAAGTCACAAAAATAGCACTTAATGTTTTATCAAAAGTTACAAACTTAAGGTTTTGTGTTAAAGGGTAGGGTTTAGGATTTAGGGTTTAGGGTTTAGGATTTAGAGTTTAGAGTTTAGGGTTTAGAGTTTAGGGTTTAGAATTTAGGGTTTAGGGTTTAGAGTTTATGGTTTAGGGTTTAGGGTTTGGGGTTTAGGGTTTAGAGTTTAGGGTTTAGGGTTTAGAATTGAGAAATGAGATTTTGGGGATAAGATATAAACTTAGAAATGTGCTATTTTGGTCATTTTAGTTTTTGAGTGCTATTTTTGTGATATAAACTTAGAAAGGTGCTATTTTGGACATTTGCCCTATTTACAATTCTATATTTTATCACCCATTAAAATAAAATTAATTAAAACAAAAGTAAACGTGAAATATAAATTTAAAATAACAATGCAGAATCACAAACAAGATTAAAATCAGTTATTTTGTCAAAAAGATTAAAATTGGTTATTTATTTCCATTTTAATTATTATATTATTTAATAATCAATTAAATTTTATCATATATTTCGGTATTTACATTTTTCTATTCCTATTTGAGTTATAATATATCATGCAGCTATTTGTATATCTATTTCCTACAATTTTGACAAATTAATTTTGTAACGTCATCGGTCCTGCGTATGCGTATGCGTATGACCAAATAGATGTTTTATAGACAAACACAATCGAGGTTCAGACGAATTTTCGCCGGATAATTCATAAGCGCTGTCAAGAAACGAAGTTAGGAGTTTGGGTAGCTCCTGCGATCAGAACAAGTTCCCACATAGCTCAAAGATAATGTAGTCAGTTTAGATTAGTGTAGGCAGCTAAAATTAGCTCAGAGTGTAGTAGGTAAGCTCAGACCAGTTAGGTGGTCATCTTGACCAGCTCGTTCAGGTTCACACTACCTAACAGAAGACCGAGTTCTGACTCTTCGTGTTCAAACACCAAGTCTTCTAAATTCTAGTGAATACGACCTCTAATAGATTTACGATAAAGAATACTGAATTATCAAAAAAATAGCCGGAAACCACCATAACAATTCAAAATATTTTTATCTCTAAATTTGTCAAAGAAAAATTTGAGGCGAGGGTGATTTATCTAGGGTTACGGATAAAAGTTCTGCAACCCTTTCTTTTTGTGCACTTTTAGCAGAAACACAAACTTTGTGATTTATCTAGTAATGTAAAACGGTGTGTTTTCATAACGTCCATGTATTTACGAGAGCTTTGTCATCAATAGTTTGAACTAGATCTAGACGTTTGGGTATCTGTTCGAATCGGCGTATTTGGCTATAGTTATCATAAAATCCATATCAATCCACCTCTTAATCTCGATATCATAATGGCACCTACCATGAGAATATAACCGACTGCAATATTAGGGATTATGACAGAACACGTATAGTATAAGGAAAATAACGTAAATTTTTCTCACAAAAATAAAAAAATAAATAACATAGAACACGTATAAAATGATATTTGGCGGGTTGTACAATTTAGTGGATCCTATAAAGGTTCATATAATTTATAAACGTATAGTATATGTATATGGGATAAACGTGTAAGGAGTTTTCAGGCTTGATCCAATATTATTTGTTACAATTATACATTTAATAAAAGATAATTCTAATTAAATGACAGTGACAAATCTCATAATATCGAAAGGAAAGTAAAGGCAAATCTAAACAAATAATGTTTTAATAGTATAGATATTTGTTTGTTACAACAGCTGGATTAGAAGAAAAAAAACGTAATTCCTCTCCTAATATATAAAACAAGAATATCAATTTGTTACTGCAAGATCAGAAAACAAAGGTAACAAAATCTTGAGCTGGCCTCTCTGCCTACTCTAAAACACACAACACACCCTTTCGCTGGTCCAATCCATCCATCCATCCATCAATCTCTCTCGACAAAAAGAAAACAAATGGTTGAGCAAAAGAGATTCGCTTTGTTTCTAGCGACGTGCGATTCAACGTTTGTGAAGAAGACATACGGAGGTTATTTCAACGTGTTCGTCTCGACGTTCGGCGAAGAAGGAGAGCAATGGGATCTCTTCCGGGTGATCGACGGCGAGTTTCCGGAGGAGAAGGATCTGGACAAGTACGATGGTTTCATTATCAGTGGTAGTCTCCATGACGCTTTCGGAGATGATGATTGGATCATTAAGCTTTGTTCGATTTGTCAAAAACTGGACGACATGAAGAAGAAGGTTTTAGGTATCTGCTTTGGCCATCAGGTTCTCTTCCTAACTTTTCTCTTTTCTGTTTCTTTTAGATTTGAATATTTCTTATTTGATTTGATCCGTAACGTCCGTTGGATTATTTGTAATTAGGGCTGCCATAAACCCCATTTTTTAATTAGACCATATATATATCAAATCCATTTCTATATTTTGTTCTAAGATAAAAACTCTATTATAGAAGAAAATATAGAAAGGGGTAGGAGTCCACTATGTATATGCAATCATATTAGAGAAACTGATTTGTTTGTAACAATACAATGTAACTAAGAGATTAATCGATGTCATATGTTCGCATTTCATTCTGAGTTTTCTTTTTTTTTTTTGGAAAAAATGTTTTAAGAAAAATGTTATTTTTTATATCACAAATCTGAATATATTTTTTTCTGAAATTTGCTTAACATGTAAACTCAAACACGGAAAATATCATTTTAAAGAATTGATATTCTTAGTAGCTAGTCATGGCCATTTTATTAGATTGTTGAGAACAACATGAGTAACTTCAAAAGAATAACATAATAAAAAATGAATAAAAGGATTTTGAGGCATGCATATATATTTTTCTTAAACAAGCTTTAACAGTAACTATAAAATTAATAAATAAAATATTAAAATGACTTTTTGGATGATTATTTTTCTAATATATAAAAATATTATTAAAATAGTAATTTAAAATTATTTAATAATTTATATATCGTATTTAGAAGAAATAATATATTTTTGATAATAATGTTAAGATAGAAGAATGCAATTTGGAAAAATATAGTGAAAACACATATTATCTGAATACTAAAATTAAATTCCTTTAAATCTTGAAAACATCATATTTTTCATTGTTTTCTCCAAATAGGTCCAATTTGAAACTTTTGATTCTTGGCAATGTGAATATCTACATTGGCAACTTAATACATTGTTTATTATACTCCCGTTTGGATTTAATTGTCGTTTTAGGTTTGTACACACAGATTAAGAAAATATTTAATTTTGTATAGTTTTAATAGAAAACATCATTACCTATACACCTAACCATATTTCAACCAATAGAAAAATTAATAAAGGATCAAGGTTGATAAATTTTGCTAAACTTTAAAACCACACTTATTTTGTGACGATTTTTTTTCTCTAGAAGGGCAAATAATTTGAAACGGATGGAGTATAGTGGATTGCCATACATACCTTGAAATGTAAACCACTGGTTTAGTATTCTAACGTTTGATTGAAAAGGATGATCACATAATGAATGATCCATCATCTCTTTGTTGATGAAACCAGATACTAAATAGAATCAAAGGAGGAAAAATCGGAAGAGCGAGAAGAGGTGCAGACATGGGACTCAGAAGCATAACAATAGCTAAAGACTCGGTGAAACCTGGTGGTTACTTCGGAGACAAGACTCCAAATTCACTAGCCATCATAAAATGTCACCAAGACGAAGTTTGGGAACTCCCTGAGTCTGCTACGTTGCTTGCTTATTCAGACAAATACAACGTCGAGATGGCCTCCTATGGAGATCACCTCCTCTCCATCCAAGGCCATCCTGAGTACAACAAAGAGATTCTCTTCGAGATCATCAATCGTGTCGTCGGTCTGAACTTGATGGAGGTTTGTTTTGCTTATGTATCCCCCTTCTATACATTGTCTTTGAATGTTACAAGTGAATGTTTTTTCTTTTTGCCTATTTTGCAGCAAGATCTTGCGGATAAGGCCAAAGCAACGATGGAAGACGCCGAACCAGATAGGAAACAGTGGCAGACTCTCTGCAAAAACTTTCTGAAAGGAAAAACCGATCAAATTTAAGTCTTAAAATAAACTGAAAACAATTTCTGTGGATTGAACATTCAGAATAAATCATTTTATATTACAATATTTTTGGGTATTAACAAGCATTTATAAACACCCAACTAAGTATCTTTCGAGAACCAAAACATCTTTGTCATTGTGTACAAGTGAAAAAGAAAAACTGAATCAATGTATTGTCAGAGACCTTTAGCAATCAGCAGAGAAGTCTGGTTCAGGAGGTTTCTGAACTTTCAACAACTCTTTAGTTGGTTGTGACAAAGCCAACAGCTTCGCAGTCCGGTTCTTGCGAACACCACGAAGCGCATTTGCAGCAAACCTTGAAGCCAAGAACGTCGCTCTGATGCTATAAGGACTACTACCTCCCGCGATAAGCCTAGCAGCAGAAGACTCTTCCTCCATCTCCTCTTCTTTCCTAAGCTCCTCCAGTTTCTTCCTCTTTGTGTACCGTCGCCACGCAGCTTGGATAAAGCAAGCGGCCCAAGTCCTCCACTGCTGCGAGTAGAATCTGAAAGTGTGCTGCACTTGTCTGCTGTGAAGTCTCCTGAACTGGCTCGCCACGAACTTAAGCTCGTCAGCTATCAAAGCGAAAGCTTCTACTTCGGTCAAGGCCTTGACGGTTCTTGTCGAGGACGGTAGGTTAGAGCCTGATTTGGGATCTAGGGCCCATGTCAGAAGCTCGTCGCCGCAGAAGTCTCCTTCTTTAAGTAAGCTGCGGTTGTAGAAACCGCTTCTTCCACCGTCTGTTGTTACACTCTCGAGCCGGCCACGGATTATGAAGAGCATCTCGTTCACAGGGTCTCCCTCACGGACCAAGAACGACTTCTCGGTGTATAGACATGGCTTGAGCCGCTCACAGATCGCATCTAGCAGCCTCTCGTCCATGTTCTCAAACAATGGAACCTGAAGAAAATGAAATTAGAAAAAGACTTTCAAGAAGATGATATTAAGACAGGCAGGAGGAAGAAACGTACTCTTCGGACTAAGGCGAGACAGAGATGACGTTTGATGTCTCTTCTAAGATCCTTTGGGAGGTTGGAAACAAGATTCTCTTCGTCAACTCCACGCGTCTCCAACCACTTGTACTGGTCGTATCTTCTGACACGTTCCCTTAGCTCAGGTGGAAGCATTCGGTGATGCATCCACTGTTCCGAGTCGCGTCTTTTGACTCGCATTTCTTCTAACCGGATAGTAAGCGATTGAAGATAAGTCTGTCCAGAAGATTTGTCACAGATCATTTACATTGTTTCTCTTCATAACAATACATAAATAACCAAACAAGCTCTTGTCTTTTTTAATTACCTGCATGTTTCCAATGAGAAGGGCAAAGAGTAGAAGTCCAGCAATAGCAAGTACTATGGAGAATATAACCTCTCCAGGGTATGTGCTAGTTTCAAGCCCTTGCCCAAGCGTACTGCAATTTCACAAGACTCTTGAGGTTAATCAAGAGCGAAAGAGACTAGTTCAAGGCCGGATGTGAGAATTTGGGGGCTATAAACATTTAGTAAGAACTTTAACTAGAAGCAAAAAAAAACAATAATCTGGAACAGTGTTCTAAAAATTCGTCTAGGCGTTTAAAAAATCGGCCCAATCACCCGCCTAAACAATAATCCTCTATAAGACATTTAACCACCACCTAATGATTTTTTGAACATTGGTCTGGAAACCTATATTTATGTATACAACCTAAAGCTGATGGGTTTGTTTTAGCCATTACCTAAGATTCTGTAGTCCCCACCACAAGCAGAAGAAGTACTTTGAGACGAACTTTTTAGATGAGACAATGCCAGAGGAGAGAGCTCTCAAGTAGATCCCAAAATCAAAGGGAGGCTCTTCGCCATCAGTGACATTTACAGGACAACGCAGCTGAAGAAACGGATCTTTGACATCGTCCCAAGCATCATAACCTTTCATGTTTTGGTTACCGCAAAACAAAAAGTTTCTCGTACAGTTGTCGTTATCTTTGCACGCCTTACTCCAGCAATCGTTATTGCGTTCCAACGCAAGCAAATACCACAACGCTCCAACAATCTGCTTTTTTACAAACAAAAACTCTTTATGAAAACGTAAGCAAACAAAAGAAACGGTTGTTATGGGGTTTAGTACTTACATGACTTGCAAGCATGTAAAGTAGTAAGTAGTAAGCTGCACCAGCCCAAGCGGTTTCGGCGAACACTCCTGCGGTTCTCTTCAGCTCTGAACTTAAAGGATACATACGAAGAAACCGCGGAATGTATTGGACTAACACGATGTATCTAAGTGCTTGTTTTGTTGCCAGAACGTTCGCACCTCTAGAACTGTAGAGGAACCTCCATACTATAATCTGAAAAGATGTATGAAGTAAACATAAACAAAGTAACTGAGAGAAAGGGCCGGCTTAAAATTTTAACTTCCTAATATTTATGTTTATTTAAAATTAAAATATATTTAATTTTTTTTATCATCAATATTTTTACAAAATTTGGAATGAAAACGAATATATGTAAAATATTTTTAGGGTCTTTTTTCAACCAAATTGAGTGAATATTTCTATTTTTCTATATAAAAATATGTATATAAAAAAAAAATACTGGAGCCACTTAATTATCAAGATAAGGGGGACACAGATTTGAACCGGGGCGGTTGCACCGTTTGTCCCGCTATGTTAGCAGGCTTTAGAGTTATGTTATGATGTTGTTTGTATACCTGTGGAACGGGAAGCACAGAGAGCAAGTCTATGATGAAGTACTGTTGCAGATACCGTTTAGCTATCTGCGCAGGGTCTATCACAAGCTCTCCACGACCAAAAACACGCGACGAAGGAGCGACATAAGCTGTTCTAAACCTTAAAGCCATGTGAAAGAGATAAAAAGAATCTATAACCGTCCTCAGCGTGGTCGTCACAATCGCTAGCTTCCGGTCTATACCAACACATTTGGCTTTATCGTTGATGAAGGGGAGAAACAAGAAGAGCGGGTCCACGGATACAGCGAGGATGCAAGAAGCTACGAAGAGCTTGTTGCAGAGGAGAAGGAACTTGTCTTGCGGATCAAAGATTTTCTTCTCGGAAACTTCGAGATCTTCAGGGAAGACGGCGCGGGAAACACCGAGTCCTATGGATCTGCCTATGGACCAAAGACCCTCGGATCCTTTTCTGAACCCTTTCTTGAAAGAACCGGATGATGCTTTGGTTGCTTGAGTAAAACGTTTTGGTCTTTGGATGTTTAATGTGCATCTGTTTAGACCTGCTTCAGGACTCCTTGGGTCCATACTATCCAACCTGTTACAAAAATAAAAAAATCAAGAAAATCAAGATTCATCTAAGAAGAAGAAGAGGAAAGTATATATACCTGATGAACTTCTCGCGATGGCCACTGATTACTTGAGATTTTGACTCCATTGGTGCCGCAATCAAACATACTCTTCTCTAAGATTCATTCAACTCATGAATCCCCGTAATCTATTATTTGAAACCTTTCAGCACTATATCTTTATCTTGAATTAATTTATACGTTTCAAGAAGTTAAGAAACTCAGAAATGAAAATGAAACACAAAACCAAATTAATTTATAAAATTTCTAAAAGACAGAATCGAATCCAACGTCGAACAAAAATACAAAACTTGAATCAGCTACGCGTTTCCACGGTATAGTTCGGTGAGATCAGGACGAAAATGGAGAAGAAGAAGAAGAAGGACTTACAGACGAATCTGAAGAAGAAGAAGAAGAAACGGAAGCTGGAAGTGGTGGTGTCTTGTCTTCTGTCCAAATATTGACTTTCTTCTTTCTCGCTGTCCGGGTCGGGTCTACCCGCTTCCACTGCTGTCTTTTCTTCTCATCTAAGTGTCATTCAAAAAATTAAAAAATCCTTTAATTTTGCATGTTTACCCATACATCTACTTCTATTTCAACCAATAAAATAATAAACGGCAAAATAAAATTAATAAATTATGCATTGAAATGCTAAAACGACATTTATTTTACAACGAAATTTTTTTTCTACAACGACACTTAATATAAAAGAAAATATATTTTTATTAAATAATCAAAACTGTCTATAGTTTTTAACCATTTCTCTAACCCTTTGAGTTAATACTATTTGATACAATCGAAATCTAAAGTAATACTAGTAATGTGGCTGGTAGTGGTATTTACGAGGATAATTTTGTTAAATGAAGATATTTTTAGGTACCAAAATTGATTAAACATTGCTAAGAAAAAAACTGATAAGTACAGTATCTGTATAAAAAAAAAATTGTTGACAAGAACAAGAAATATTGCAAATTAAATATTAGTAAATGTCAAAGATGACAAAATTCAACATTATTCTCTAAAACATATAGATTTGGCTGCATAATCATTTTTTAAAGAGAGGCTTAAGCCCAAGCGAAGCCAATGATAGCGACAATGGCCCAGAAGATGCCACTTCCTGCAACCAACCCAACGGCAGTGCTCGGAGCTGGTGCAGGAGCTGTCACGGTAGTAGGTGATTTTGAAGGAGTTGGTACTGTAGGAGCGTTGGGCTTGGGAATGGGAGGGTGTTGAGTTGACTGAACCGCAACGATCAACTTCTCATCTTTCTGGCAATTACCGGGAGCTCCACTGATGAAGTAGTGTGGACCTGAGACACTAAGTGTCACCATGGCGGGTTCCCCTTTGTATTCATTCACTGGTTTTTCTGTGATGCAGTTTTTGTAGTTTTCTTCTGTCACTTCTAACACCGAATCGTTCGTCTTGTTATCGTAGTGAAACACTGTCACATGCAAATATAATGTTATTACAAAATTGTATTTGTGTTCATGGTTAATTAATATGTTTTCTTTTTACAGACATAAAAACTCAATGAAATCTATGTAAACCAAATCGGTTGTTCCGTATATACCTAAACGATATACGGAGACTGAGCAAAAACAAAACTGGTCTCGACTATGTAGTTATACATTTTACTTTTCTTTATGAAAACTGATGATGCAAATTCAGATCATGATATATATATATGTATGTATTTTAACATAACTTAAACAAGAACTCAATATTTTAACATGAGTAGAAAACATGAAATCAACATATTAAATCTCCTATATCATCATGAAATTATGGTATGCACCCTCAATCAAAATATATAACATGAAATAATTTGTTTGTAGGAAATCACAATGTTTTGGTGGTTATAATAGACCCTTAATCCAAGACTAAATTCGTTACGTAAGATAAATAGAACTTGAACAAAGAATGAGATCTGTACCGAGAGTGTCTCCGACTATGAATCGACGGCCCTCTGCCCAATTTTTGAGAGTGTTGTTGGCTGGATCTGGAACCTTCCATCCGGGAACTGATCCTCCCACAGTGAAGTTTCTGGCCTCACCAAGATGGTAGAATGCTGCAAATAAGAGAAATACTAGAGACAAAATGGGAATCAAAGACGCCATTGTTCTTCCTTGTTATGTTTTGGTGCTAGATGGGTTTCTCTTTTATAAAGAGATATATGGTCTCGGCAAGATTCGGTGTCAAATCTGGTCTTGCCTGTAACTAGTGAAATCTTCCCAGTTAGCAAAGTAATTATAAAGTTCAATCTGTATTGGATTTATTTCCTTCTTCTACATATATCATTTTACAAATATATCTCCCTTAATATGAAAGCAAATAAAACGGTGGACTTTTTAAAAAAAGTCTCCAATAAATTGTACCTTTTTGGAATCAAATCATACATTTTTCAACCAAAATATATCAGTTTCTAATACAGGATAATTTGTTGACATATATACAGTTGACCTAGAAATATACTAAGTCAAATAATTTGTAAAATATTTTTCATGACGTAACTATCACTACAAGAAAACAGCGGTATTCTGACGGACATTCCGACGGAAAATGAAATCCTCGGAATTTCCTCGGAATCTTGTAAAATCCCTATAATATTTCCTCGGAATTCCGTCGGAAATTTTCGAGGGATTTCCGAGGAAAGATGAATTTCCGAGGAGTTATTTCCGAGGACTTTTTTCGTCGGTATGTCGTCGGAATAACGCTATTCCGACGACATACCGACGAAAAAAGTCCTCGGAAATAACTCCTCGGAAATTCATCTTTCCTCGGAAATCCCTCGAAAATTTCCGACGGAATTCCGAGGAAACCCTATTTCCTCGGAATATACCGACGGAATTCCGAGGAAACCCTATTTCCTCGGAATATACCGACGGAATTCCGAGGAAACCCTATTTCCTCGGAATATACCGACGGAATTCCGAGGAAACCCTATTTCCTCGGAATATACCGACGGAATTCCGAGGAAACCCTATTTCCTCGGAATATACCGACGGAATTCCGAGGAAACCCTATTTCCTCGGAATATACCGACGGAATTCCGAGGAAACCCTATTTCCTCGGAATATACCGACGGAATTCCGAGGAAACCCTATTTCCTCGGAATATACCGACGGAATTCCGAGGAAACCCTATTTCCTCGGAATATACCGACGGAATTCCGAGGAAACCCTATTTCCTCGGAATATACCGACGGAATTCCGAGGAAACCCTATTTCCTCGGAATATACCGACGGAATTCCGAGGAAACCCTATTTCCTCGGAATATACCGACGGAATTCCGAGGAAACCCTATTTCCTCGGAATATACCGACGGAATTCCGAGGAAACCCTATTTCCTCGGAATATACCGACGGAATTCCGAGGAAACCCTATTTCCTCGGAATATACCGACGGAATTCCGAGGAAACCCTATTTCCTCGGAATATACCGACGGAATTCCGAGGAAACCCTATTTCCTCGGAATATACCGACGGAATTCCGAGGAAACCCTATTTCCTCGGAATATACCGACGGAATTCCGAGGAAACCCTATTTCCTCGGAATATACCGACGGAATTCCGAGGAAACCCTATTTCCTCGGAATATACCGACGGAATTCCGAGGAAACCCTATTTCCTCGGAATATACCGACGGAATTCCGAGGAAACCCTATTTCCTCGGAATATACCGACGGAATTCCGAGGAAACCCTATTTCCTCGGAATATACCGACGGAATTCCGAGGAAACCCTATTTCCTCGGAATATACCGACGGAATTCCGAGGAAACCCTATTTCCTCGGAATATACCGACGGAATTCCGAGGAAACCCTATTTCCTCGGAATATACCGACGGAATTCCGAGGAAACCCTATTTCCTCGGAATATACCGACGGAATTCCGAGGAAACCCTATTTCCTCGGAATATACCGACGGAATTCCGAGGAAACCCTATTTCCTCGGAATATACCGACGGAATTCCGAGGAAACCCTATTTCCTCGGAATATACCGACGGAATTCCGAGGAAACCCTATTTCCTCGGAATATACCGACGGAATTCCGAGGAAACCCTATTTCCTCGGAATATACCGACGGAATTCCGAGGAAACCCTATTTCCTCGGAATATACCGACGGAATTCCGAGGAAACCCTATTTCCTCGGAATATACCGACGGAATTCCGAGGAAACCCTATTTCCTCGGAATATACCGACGGAATTCCGAGGAAACCCTATTTCCTCGGAATATACCGACGGAATTCCGAGGAAACCCTATTTCCTCGGAATATACCGACGGAATTCCGAGGAAACCCTATTTCCTCGGAATATACCGACGGAATTCCGAGGAAACCCTATTTCCTCGGAATATACCGACGGAATTCCGAGGAAACCCTATTTCCTCGGAATATACCGACGGAATTCCGAGGAAACCCTATTTCCTCGGAATATACCGACGGAATTCCGAGGAAACCCTATTTCCTCGGAATATACCGACGGAATTCCGAGGAAACCCTATTTCCTCGAAATTTCTGAGGACCACAAGTTCGTCGAAAATTCCCCGAAATATTCCGAGGAAGTTTATCCCTCGGAATATTCCGACGACATCTTCCTCGGAATATTTCGGGGAATTTTCGACGAACTTGTGGTCCTCAGAAATTTCGAGGAAATAGGGTTTCCTCGGAATTCCGTCGGAAATTTTCGAGGGATTTCCGAGGAAAGATGAATTTCCGAGGAGTTATTTCCGAGGACTTTTTTCGTCGGTATGTCGTCGGAATAGCGTTATTCCGACGACATACCGACGATTTTTTCCCTTATTATGCCGCTGTTTTCTTGTAGTGTATTAGTAACATTTGTTATCGATAATATCAAGGGATTAGCTAAATCATGACTTTTTGATGGTCTACGAAATACTCGGCCACCTCAACAACTAATATCAATGACTAATACGCGGTTTACCTTCAAGTTCCAACTGCAGAAATAGTTCCAGACTTGATATGATTAAGATTAGGATAACGTTAGGTTCAAGCTTCTCCAACAGGTTTGGGACCAAGCTTCTTTTTCTAATAGGTTTACGATCAAGTCTCTTGTACTATAAATATTATATCTCTTCATTCAATCAAAGCAAGTGTTCATATCAATTTTAATTTTAGCATGTATCAGTGCCAAACACAAAAATATCTGAACATCATTAAACTTTCGTTTCATCTCTTATATATATGGTCACCTCCACCGAAACTCAAGCTTCTGCATCAAGAAAAGATGAGATCTCCTCATCACCATACTACGTACTTACATCCATCAGATTATCATCACCATATTCTAACACCAATCTTTTTGAACGTTGAAAATTACGAACTATGGGCAAAACTAGCTCGTAACAATCTTCGAGCCAAACAGCTATTGGGCTTCATCGAGGGCACCATTCTTCAACCATCATCAAGCTCTACCGACTACAATCGATGAGTTATAGTCAACTTCATGCTCATCGGATGACTATACACAAACATTGAACCCAAGATTCATCACGCAATATTTACTTATAAACATTAACTAGATCATAACTTGCGCGCATGCGCGGAGTAAATTTTTTTATATTAATATTTGTTCATTAAATAAATTTAACATTTTTCAACAATACGATTGTAAAATGACAAATACAAATGTTGGTAGATCTTAAATGTATCATTTTACCATCCTTCTTTTTTTGTTTGGGGTACTTTAATGACAGGAATGCTTGAAGCTAAGACTTCATATGTACGAAAAGAAATTAAGTTTTGCGACTGACACAAATCACCAAAACTAGACATGCAACATCGATTGTAAAATGACGAAAAAAAATTAGGTTTTCTGCTCCCGATTTGTTTACTATTGACTCTCCATAAGTGATTTCATTTTCTACCTCTAAAAAACTGTGTTTTCTTTTTCGTTTTTGTTTCACTGATATAAGTTTGGTTTCTTCTTGTTAACTTCTTTTGTGAATTCGGAAACTACATAAGTGTCAGTTTAAAAAGATTAACATCTCTAAATATTAGTTCCACTTCAGATACATATCAAAGAATCAAAATTTTGAAAAAAACATCGCCGGCAAACTCTATTCGCATGTTAGTGTTCAAATCTAATATATCAAGTTGTTATAAAATATAAGTACAGACTCGAAATACATATGTCTGTCGAGTATATATTCACCAGTTCGGTCTAAAAATCATAAAATTCTAAAAAACAAAACAAATTACTTATTTTATTAACTTACGCTTTGAGATTTAGTTATTTAAGAGTATACCAATAAAAATATATATAATAATTTACCATTATAGTATATGTAAATTATGTATAAACTAATAATTGTTTGATTTATCAAATGATAAACCAGAAAACTTATAATAGATAGTTCAAATCTCTCATTCTTATAATTATAATAGCTAGATAGAATATTAGGGAGAAACAAACATTAGACAAATGAACAAATCTCTCATTCTTCGAACAAAATCAAAAGGAGATGATTGAAAACTTGTCATGATATTTCATTAAAAACTTTTTAGGAATAAAAAACAATACTAAATTATTTAATCTGAATGGAATAATATATATATATATATATATAGTGCTTCCAATATTAATAATCACTTTGATTTGAAGAAGTGTATTTCTGGGATTGTCAGGATCGAATAACATATTAGAAACCACGTATGTAAAAGATAATTTGTATACATAAAAATATACATTAGAATAAGCACATAAATCAAAACCAATGTCTTTTGTTTATTTACAATCATGTTTTTGGTAAATAAATCAAAATAATCATTTTATTTACTTTATATGGTATATAATTAAACTTTCGTGATATTGACATAGATATATATAGTATATTTTAATAATAATATTTATTATTGAAATTTCCTACTCATATGATTTTATTAACATTTGTATATTTGCAGTAACAAAAATTTAAACCGTTAATCACAAAAGTTTTGATGTGAGATTTTTCAATACAAATTTCAAAATTAAAATATTAAGATATCAATAAGTTTTCAATGCAAAATTTGAAATTAACATATTTATATATTTTATATAGTATATAATTTAATTTAAATGATATTAATATATATTTTATATATATATAACATGAGACTTCTTTTTCATACGATTTATGATCATTTATATCTTTGCTAGAACAAACAAAAAAGTTAAACCATTGATCACAAATTTTTTAATGTGAGACTTTTACCTTTTGTAGTAATTTATAGTCGTTTCTAAAAATTCCAAATATAACATATAAGAAAACAATCTAATTTTTTATCATATGCTTAATTTTATTGTTTAATTTCTGTTAATAATATAAAATTAAAAAAAAAGAATACAAAAATTGTTTCAAATATGTATTATTGATAATCATTAATTGTCATATATATGTTAACTATATTAGGTAATTCTGTAATTTTTATTTAAGGAAATAATTGACAATATTATTTTGTACACTAATAATCAATATGATAGTTAGTTAAAAAAATGTATAATATATATTTATATATAGATCAACTTATTTTCCTAAGGATTCTAAGAATCGTCTTAATGATAATACGTGGTTAAAAAAAAATATTGTAATGCTCAAGGATTAATACACGTACATGAGATAAGAAGATAAAATTAAAGATGTTTCCTTAATCCGGATTCTTAACAAATGATTATGGTGACTTGTGCTCTAGACCGGATTTGAGCTCGAGTGGAGACCATCTCCTATAATCTGTACAATCAATCAAAGGACTACACATTTACACTGACTTACATTTTTTTAAATGTTTTGTGTACAATAAACAAACTATGATGAAATAAGAAGACTTCAATCTAACAAAAAGAACTCAAACTTTCTTCGCAATTCTCTTGGATTCCCACTCATTTATAATGTTTTATAAGTTATTTATTATCCTTCATAAATAATTTATAAATTTTACATAAAGTATAAGGTTATTATGTATGTGTAATAGATTCGTATAAACTTTTATAAATAATATATAAAACCTTATGAATTATACTATATCGATCATCGATCATTGTGTTATGTGGCAACCATCAAGTATTTAAAGACTTAGACTAATTGTTTTGGTGGTTTTTTGATGTCTTGTAAAAACCAGTTTTTGACTATGTTTAATATTCCACTTCTGGCGTACGCAGAATAGTCGGTTGACTTCGGTCGCCAGACACTGTGATTAATTTAAAAAAAATAAAAAATTCACAAATTTTAGCGAGTTAGCTACTTTAATTTTTCCAAATTTTACATAAAAACACTAGAATAGTGTTTACCGAAATAAGAGCTAAAGGGAATAATTCAAAATATTATTTTAGTAAATATTAGTGAGGATGACCCAATCGCAACAATACAATAATTGTTAATTAAATAAAAACCACTACTGTTATATTATTAATATTTTCATTATTTAAAATTATCAGCTCAATGGCCATTAAGTTTTTTATTTCTTATTATATATCACATTGTTGAAGAAATATACTTTTTACATCCAAAATATATTTTCCTTATTTTAATTCTAAATGATCAAGCCTATAATTTTTTTTTTGAACACAAACTTACTGAATTATATGATTAAAACAATTATACTGAATTAAAGACGACGCATGATATAATTTGGTATATCTGAATTAAATTACAAAACTTCTAAACTGGTTAAAATGTTACACTACTATACCTAAATTTATTTCTCGAAAGAGGGAGAGAGTGGCCCACATTGTGCGATGAATGATTCAGCAAACACATTGCATGAGAGCCTCCGAATCCCATCCATCTTTCCTTATGTCTCTCCCACACATAACACAAGTATATACATAAATATATACAGACACATACATACATACATATATATATTACACACTTACATGTGTGTGTGGGGGGGACGTGTATGTTAGTATATATATATTTATGCCATGTGTTGGGGTAACATGTCTTATTCCATTCGATTGGTCTAAGAAATACCACCGAAGAAAAGGATAGGAGGAGAAATGGCAAGAACACATTTGTTCCTTTTTCTACTAGTGCTTTCATCATCACCATTATCATCAGCAGCAACAACAGTATCATCATCATCATCATCATCAAGAGAGCAAGAGGAGGACAGGATCGAAGCACTTCCAGGGCAACCAAAAGTAGGATTCTCACAGTTTTCGGGTTATGTGACAGTGAACGAGTCACACGGCCGGTCACTCTTTTACTGGCTCACTGAGTCATCTTCTTCCCCTCACACGAAACCACTTCTTCTTTGGCTCAATGGAGGTTAGATTCTTTTTATGTCTCCAGTCTCCATTCATATATACACACATGCATGGATCTCTAATATATCTTCATATATTGGTGTCATTATATCTTCTCTGTGATAATTACTTTAATGCGAACTACTCATTTGTTATATTCATAGATATTTAAATATTGGTGATATATCTTAATATATCTCCTCCAAATGTACCATTGTATTCAAGTTCGGATCCAGTATAAAAGAAAAACACACTCAATTTCGGCATAACTAAAAAACTTAGCCAAAAAGTTAGCGACTCTATAATATGATAATTATGGACTTTTTTTTAAAAAAAAAGATAGTTATGGACAAATCTTATTTATGTATGTAATATATATAAATAACGATACAAGC
>NC_027755.1:34651806-34677900 GCF_000695525.1 Brassica oleracea var. oleracea | reverse complement strand
CACAATACATTTTTAACCCACAAGGTACTATTTTTGCGTTGGAGTTTTGTATTCTTAACTGGCCACATATAGTTGCTTGCTCTTAAAATTTTATTTAGTTGTATCCTTGTCGGTACGTAATTGAGATTAGGCAGATCGTGTAAATAACTGTTTTTTTGTATGCTCCTAGAAAATAATTGATTTATTTAACAAACAAAATAAAAATAACTGAGTTTTGTTTTCTCTACAATTTGCATCATCCACAGATTGCTTGTGAATCGGGATGATGATACGATTACGATCCTAGTAGTTTAAAACTACTACACTACGAAATCGATTATATAAAGGTTAATAAAATAATTATGTAGATACTTTTTGTTAAAATATATAGAATCTGTCACTATATCAATACATATAGTTATAGCTTGTATTCTGTTATAATTAGCCAATTGTAATTCTTCTCAACACAAAAATGTTAATCCTAAATCTTTCGTCAACTAAAAGCGGAAGGCGCCAAATCTCATGATCATGACTATTCTTAATTAAATTAACTTAAAGTAAAATATATAAGAATGCAACTACTTTATGCCGTATCACAATTTTTAATTGTGATTAAAGCAAATCCATGTCCACCAAAACAACATCAACAACCCAATATGACTCTGATAAGTGAAACATGCAATTTTTGTTATGAAACAAACAAAAGAAAACATGCAATTATCTTTTAGCGGAAGTCCACAATTCTCACTAAATTAGACCTGAAGGAATATTGGAATATACTCACACACTTATGTCAACATATCCTCTTCATTCAGATCATGCGCATGACAACGACATAAAAGCATTAATCCACTATCTTTTTCGCGGCAAGCTCATAAACAAAACTAAAGCAAATTGTAGACAGCCTTTAAATAGCAAAATATAGTATAAAGGGAAAATATGAACAATAGTGGCCTATTATTAAAAATACTACTTTGATCTAAGGGTAATAGTTTTCAAGCAGCCTTATTATAGGTAGAAGTTTCAAGGTAGGTTTGGTCAGAACTGCTTTGTATTTATATGTTTAACATTTAATCAACGCATATTCGTGTTACAAAAAAAAAAAAAAAAAATCAACGCATATTCTCTGATATAGCTTCTATCCCCTGTTCAAAAATGCACTCTCCGCAGCCATTTAATGGCCGGAAAAGCATACAACGGAGAGATAGACGATTTGACATTGTTCAGTCAGTTATTCTAAAAAAATCCATTGTTTTGTAGATTTTAAGTTCAAAATCACATATTAGGTAATAGATATATTAAGTCTAGGTTAAAATTCACAAGCAAAAGCACTGAAATTATAAGGAAAAAAAAAGAGAGAGAGAAAAAGGATTGTTAACAAATTTTAGAAAACCAAACCAAAAAATGGCACTCCTTCCCTCGAACAGAGATTATCTGATTATGTGTGACATTAGTCAGGACACTGACAACTAGACAAAACGTCAATAACGGTTAACTACATATATAATATTCTTTCTGTTCCTAAAAGATTCATATTCTAGTTTTTCACACATTTTAATAAAACACATTAAATTTGCATATTTTTTGTGCTTATTTTTCCCATAATTTTAAGCCAATAAAAAATCAATTAGTGCAATTAAGTTTTTTGAAGTTTGCAATTAGTTAATAAAATATGTATTGAAAATATAAAAAATGAATCTTTTTGAAACAAATTTTTTGTCTAGAATATATATCTTTAAGCAACGGAAGGAGTATACTAGAACCCAATTAAATTCGGAATTTATCAGAGACTCCTAACCGTTTAACCGTTTGTATATTAGTTTATTGATTCTTCGAGACTTTAATTCATTCACTAACACCTTCTCTCACGCGCATGCATGGATAACTGTGGGAACAACATTCTTAAAGTGGTTTAATACCGAGTGTTTCTCATACCATGTTAAAACATTGGAGAAAAGATTTCATGTCAAGAATTTCAATAGAACTTAAATAATATATAAGAAACTTAGACCGATTCACTTAACGTAAGTTGATTTTAAGTTGGAGTCCCAAAAAACTTAACATCCCGCTAATGTTGGCTCAAGAAAATGCTCAATTACACCGAAATGGCTAGAAAATAGCATTATTTCAAAGTCTATTTATATTATGTACGTCCCATCGAAATTTCCGATGTGAATTTTTTTTCCAACACCTTCATTCGAGATAATGGTGTTTCACTTACTGCCAATTAGTTTAAACCAGGAATACCAGAAAACTTTAAAACTATTTTTAACTAATCGTAGATTTCCAAAAAAATTAGTATATGATATGCCAACCCGAACAGACAAGTAAATCCCTAGTGAGTATACGAACATGGATTTTATCCTCATTTTTATGAGGACCGACACTTCTTACTAAATCTAGAAAATATATTAAGTCACATGTCAAAATTAAAGTTTGGGTAAAGAAAGCTTAAATATAAGAAAGAAACATAATTTATTTCTTTAATCACTGAAATTTTAAATTTTGTTTAATGATTATATAAACAAAAGCCGGCAGAAGTTGAAAGTAGGGTCATCAGATCGAAGATCCTAATTACATATACATATCCAGTCTCAGGACCACAAGAGAAAGCAAAAATAAGATTGGATATACAACTATGTAGCTATATATCTCTAACCCTATTATCACTTTGAACATCAACTTTTCAATTACTTTTCTCCTTTTAACATTTCGTAAGAATGACAGAAACATGCATGTATCAAAGGCTCACCGCGATTTTTTTTTAATTAGGAGTATAAGAAAAATGTGACCTTTTAATTTATGTTGTATGACCTTTAATTTTCTTTGATTTACATATAAGAAACTTTGTAAGGGATTTATATAAGAGTTTATGTTAGTCTTGTCGATGTTGACCCACATTTAAATCTATATAATGCATGTGATTGACAAAAAGTAAATATGAGAAAAACGTAGCAATCATTGTGTATATGTTCATTAACTTAAAACATAGGTAGCTAAATCTACAGGACCGGGCTGCTCGTCTATTGCGTATGGAGCTACGGAGGAAATTGGACCATTTCGGATCAACAGAGGTTCAAATCTCTATCTCAACAGTTTTTCTTGGAACATAGGTACGTACTCACTAGTTCATTTCGATATGTTTCTATCTTTATATTTACTAATCAAGTGTGCTTTCGTTATACAACTCCCACTATGAAAAATAATTGTATGTATATATGTTTCTATTCACTATATGTAACATGCCAATATGTGTAATAACAGAGGCAAACCTTTTGTTTCTGGAATCACCCGTTGGAGTTGGATTTTCATACACTAACACAAGCTCCGATTTCAAAGAGTTCGGAGACGAACGTACAGGTCATATTCATTTTATTTACTTAATATATATCACATAATTTTCAATTGGGTATGGCTAGGTTTTTCATTTGGGTTTAGATCAAGTTTCAATTTTCATTTAATTAATTATGTAAACCAATTTATCGATCCGTATGGAAATTGTTATGGAATCAAGGGAGACTAGCTACATAACATATTTTATTCGCATATATTTGTGATTGTCATCATACATTAATCACTACTTAGTGCGACTAAACAATTCTTTCAATTGGTATGTGCATACAACAAAGCTTAATTAATTCGTAAAGTTGACAAACACTTTTTTCATTGACCATTTGTCCGATGTTAGAAATTGATTTTCAATGAATATACATGATTGACTACAAGCAAATTTTTACATAACGTTTTTAAAACTTTCAAATTAGTATAGACATCAGCAAACATATCAAACTACATTTTAAGGGACAGAAAATATCAATTTATATGTAAACTAAATGATCATAAATAGATGATTCATTTTATATTTTCCATGTAAGTGTTCCTTAAAAAATTTTATAGTCTTTTAAATACTTTCTAGTGTCTTCTTATAAGAAACTCAGTATCTTTATATATACATATATAAAAAAATTACATTAAAAATTCAAAACTAAATCATTGGTTTTTCTGAAAAAGTTTTTTTTTCAAATAGCACTTAATCCTTTAAAAACATGATATATATACATATATATAAATCCACATGTATAATTACATTAAAGTATTTTCTAATTATTTAGGGACAGCACAGGCTAGAAAATTTGTTAGTTACAATCCAGCATTAATAGATGTAAAAAAACTTCGCACTGATAATTTGTTGACCGAAATTGATTGAACAATTGCATGTTGCAGCTCAGGAAAACCTGATATTTCTTATTAAGTGGATGTCAAGATTTCCTCAGTATCAATATAGAGATTTTTACATTGCTGGTGAAAGCTACGCTGGTATGTCGCCGTATAGACACTCTTCCAACCATTCAAATTATTGTTTGAATGGTTTCTAGTTAATCTTTTTCAATCAAATACAAACCAAGATAGTTCTAAATACAAGTTTATACTAAAGCTGATTCATATGAATGAAAACAAATTGGATCATTACAGTTCTTTTTTATAATAATTTCAATTTGATTATTTGAAATCCCTTCAATTATTTAATTTAATGCCTATTTTTACAGGGCATTATGTTCCTCAGCTTGCCAAAAAGATCAATGAGTACAACAAAGCCTTCAATAAACCAACCATCAATATCAAAGGATTCATGGTAAGCTAAGATCTATTTATTTTGTCAAAGTGCAAAACTATTATAGTAATAATAAAATGATTAATGTATAGTTCGAATAAATTAATAATAATAATAAAATGAATGATCTCCTCTTCAAGGTTGGAAACCCAGACATGGACAAAAACAACGACAAGTTAGGGACCATAACATATTGGTGGTCTCACGCGATGATCTCCGATACAAACTACAACCTCATCCTCAGAAACTGCAATTTCACGGCAGACAGTTTCACCAAAGAGTGCAACTCTTCAATTTACAATGCTGCGGCAGACTTTGGTGAAATCGATCAGTACAGCATCTACACACCCAAGTGTGTACGAATGAAGCAAATGCGCAAAGCCGTGCTAGCTAGACAGACTACAGAGTATGACCCTTGTACCGAGAGCTACGCTGATATATACTATAACCGCCCTGATGTACAGCGAGCTATGCATGCAAACCAGACAGCCATTCCTTATAAATGGACAGCTTGCAGGTATCTTAACTATATCATTACTAATCAAGGACAATGAATCAAGGGTCAAGAATTAAAATCGAACCGGATTAACTTTGGTTAAAATTACGTAGAAGTTAAAACCAAAAAAAATCGAATCTGAAAAGAAAAAATATATATCAAAATATACATAAATTCAACTGTAGTTCTATTGGAACTAAGTCAAACATAATTTTCTTTTAAAAAGAAGTCAAAACATATTTTTTGGTCATCCCAAATAATGCAGTGACCCTGTGTTTAATAACTGGAATTGGAGACTGTCTGACAATTCGATGTTGCCGATATACAAAGAACTCATGGAGGCTGGTCTAAGGATATGGGTATATAGGTACACTGTGTTTAAGAATGTGATCACACTGGTAATTAATAAGTCCTTTAGTCATTAATCCATATATTTTTCAATCACATGGTGATGCAGCGGTGATACAGACTCGGTGATTCCAGTGACAGCGACTCGGTTTTCCATCAGCAAACATAATCTTCCAGTAAAAACTCGTTGGTACCCTTGGTACTCCGGGAACCAGGTATATTCATGACCTCATTACAGATATATATATATATATACACATTTTTCCAGTAATAGAGAGCTAGCTAGTGATGTTTTATGGCGCAAACAGGTAGGAGGAAGAACAGAAGTATATGAGGGGCTTACCTTTGTGACGGTAAGAGGAGCGGGCCACGAGGTGCCATTGTTCAAACCGCAGAGTGCACTGATTCTTTTAAAATATTTCTTGGCTGGCAAAGAGCTACCAAGATCTTATTAGTTGGGCAAGCGAATTGGCCACATGTGGAATCCGAATAAACTTGGTGTTTCTTTTCCCCTTTGTCTATTTTAAAATCGATATGTATGTTGGTATTTAAGACCCCATGAGGACATCACTATTTTTAAAGTCTACTGAATTTCTCAAAAATTCAGTTTAATATTTAACCAGTAATTTTTAAATTCTTGACATGTGGCACCATAATTTCTCACACACTTGAAATAACTCCTATGACACTAAATTTAATGTCATTTTAACATTAAATTTGATTTTTTAGCATATATATTACTTTTTCATTCTTTATTATTAGTGTATATTAAATATATTTTATAATGATTAAATAATATTAATTATTTATTATTTAAATTTTAATTTAAATATAAGATTAATCAAAAGATTAGAAGTAAAAATACAATAATTCGAATTAGTATTAATGCATTTCAAAAAATTCATTATAAGCTTCTCCGTCTTTGATCTGGTTGTGGCGATACAAACTCGGTTGTTCCAGTGACTGGGACTCAACTTTATTTAAATCTTAAGGTGAAAACTCGCTGGTACCAGTGATGTTACATCACACAATATGCTTATGATGATGAGCCAGTGATATTACATGGTGGAGGTGACATGTGAGAGTATGGACAGTTCCAATATTGCAAGCAGAGCGTGCCCTCACTCTTTTAAGATCCTTCTTGGCTGGAAAAGAACTTCCAAGACCTTAGTTACACACAGAAGAGAACAGGCTCCCAGCAAAAACCCGCATACACTCCCACAGATGTAGGATTTCAAAGTCTTTTAGTCAAGGAATATATTTCGATAAACAATAGGAACTGCGTTGAAATTATAGACCATACTCAGGGTAATGAGAAAAATATCTGATTCCATAATAGTATTAGTACAAAGGTTTTTGCTTCTCTGCCTGACTGATGATAAATAGAGAAAAACTCACAACTGAAACTTGAGTCGTGACAAACAACAAAAACAGTTTCTTTACTTCATTCCTTCGCTGAGGCCAGGTGGCATGCCTAAGCTCTGCGCAAGGTCACTCATTCTTTCTTTCATAGCCTGTTGAAAATTCAAAGCAATCTCTCAAATTAGAAGAGATGCAGAGAGACATACTTTTATTTGCATTGTGATAAAAAAAAAAAAATGGTCTGGGATTGCTTTACCACGACAATCTCTCAAATTAGAAGAGATGCAGAGAGACATACTTTTATTTGCATTGTGATAAAAAAAAAAAAATGGTCTGTGATTGCTTTACCACGACACTCTTCGCGTGCGCGTCCTTGTAAGCCTCCGTGACCAACAGTGAAAGTTTCTGCCAAAAAGGAAAACACACAACAATGAGAAACCATTATGATTAACACAAAGGTAGGGAGGTGTGGTCACTAACCTCAGAGCCTAACTCCATTGCTGCCTCTGTTATATCAGTTCGGATCGGTTGCTGGTTACCTGATAACGTAACCTGAAACAACGCTACAGGTTAAGTTCTTGTCTATAAATGATCTATTAGGACAAAACAACAAGTCTTATATATCTTATGGATTAGGACAAAAGAAAAATCGAACTGATCTAGTGGGACAAGACTTTGCACTACTGACCTTGACAAGCTCGCCTTCACAATAACCATCAAACTCTGCGCTGAGAGATTGAAAGGAAAAAAACAACAGACAAAACTCAATAAACACAGATACTTGAAAGAATCTTAATGAATGTGAGAGAGAGAGAAAGAGAGACATACGCAGCTAACTCTTTTTGAACACGAACCGCCTCAACTTGAACAACCATTTGAGCTTTCTTGACAGTCTCATACATATTCTGCATATTACCAAAGATTCCTCCTGCCTAAACCCAAAAAAAAAGAAATCACAAATCTCATAAGTTCCGACCAAATCCATGTAGGATTCTGAAACACATAAGACAAAGCTTAAACCTTTGACTGTCCATCCTCAGTATTATTATTATCTTTGTTGTTTCCACCTCCGAACAACCCGTTCACACGAAGAGACCTATTGGGCTTGTGCTGATTCGGCCATGTCGCGTTCTTGTTCTGTCTGCTACTTCCTCTCTGGGAATTAAAGCCTGCAAGAAAATTCAATCGAGATGTATACTTAAAACCTAAAACGGATAGAGTAGAGAGATACAAAAGTCAGTAGATAAGATAGATAGAGAGAGAGAGAGGCTGACCATGTTGGGAGAAGGGAGATAGTAAAGACTTTGTGAAATCGGTGGTTGAAGCCATGGTTCTTCTACCGCAGGAGATAAGAGAGGAGAGAAAGGGCAGAGAAAAAACGGAGGAGAAAGGAAAATGCTTCTTTTTTTTTTTTAATTAAGGACTTTTTTTTTGTGAGTTAGTGTTCAAGCTCTGAACCAATGATATACGGCCACGTCAACGGTCAACAAATTTTAAGAAATACTAACCCCAGAATTTTTAATCTATATAATTTATTTCGCTATTATATTAAAACACATGCATTGTATTTTTCTCCAAAAACAAAATCTTATATTAGACCTTAAAACTTTTGTATATTACATAAAAATCCTTAGGTTTAACAAAACTTAATTAAAAGCGTAAATCATTTATAATAACTATAAAGTATATAACAAAAGTATTATAGACAAAGCTGATAAATAAAATATTATATTAAAATATTCCATGGAAAAAACATACAAACTAATTCATTAAATTTAAATAAATTACATAATTATTCATTATAATGATTTCCATAATGATCACATATACGATCAATTAAGGCATTTCGAAATGATAAATGAATTTTTTTTTATTTTGTATCTTGTAGTAATTTTTTTATATTTTGTATTTGTTTGATTTAATACTATCTTTATATAATATTTTTCATAGTGTTAATAAAATATTTTTTATTAAAAATGATTAAACAAGAAAATTAATAATTTTATTTGAAAATTACACAAGTAAAAAGACTAAAACGTAAAAAACCTTATATATAAGGTTTTGCAAAGTAAAACTTTATATTTGAGGTTTTACAGTATAAAACTTTAAAATCTTAGATTTTAAAGTTGTTTCTGGAATGCACAAAACCTTATATGGAGGCTTTTGAAGATGTTGTAAGGAGGAGATGACCAAAACCTAATCAGGGGAATTGATGACTTCTCACCGGAAAACGTACATGATGAGATCGATTAGAGGCTGAGGAAGAGTATGAAAGAAGATTGTAGGTGGAGTTATGCGCATTCATCAGCGCTATGTTTCTCGCCTCCATACAAGAGAACCGATTCAACTTTTGACTAGAACTTGCTTGGGAGAGTATGGGCGGATGAAAACCCGGAACAAACCGAAATGTATAAACCAAAACCACAATCAAATGTGATATATATGAGTTTTATTTTTTTTTGCAAGATAATTTTGAGAGTGCGAGCTTGATTCATATTCCTAGGAACAGAAATGTAAGTGCAGATTCACTAACAAAAGAAATCAAGAACAATAACGTAATATTTTTTCATGTAAACTAGATATGGTCAGATAGGTTTATTCTTCGAAAACAATGTCTCTTTAATGCTCAAAGCTTTGTTTAGTCACATAGACGGTTGACAAAAAAAAGGTTCTAACTTCTAGCATTTAGAGACTTCATTGAATTTTTTTAACTCTTTAAATATACAAAACTTAGTTTTCTTGACAGTGAGTCTGTGTGTCAGAACATATATTGCTTGAAACTATTAATTTTTTGAAGTTTCACTACAAGAATAAAGCTCACACTCCGACGGTAGTATTCATCGGTAGTTAGTAGGTAATGGGTATTTCCCACTATTTACCGACAATCCAACTTTAGTCGGAGTTTGGCTCTCGGTAAATACCATTTGTCAGAAAGTAGTCCATAAATTCCGATAAAAAATATCCTCGGAAGCATTCGTTGGAAGTTGGTCGAAACGTCCCGATATAGTTCCGAGAAACATATTCCTATAAACTTCCGACAATTTAATATTTTGAATTAAAAAAACAAAAATGAAATAAAAGAAATTTAAAATAATATGATATTTATCAAAAATTCATTAGCAATAAAGAAATTAAATACAAAAGTTCTAAAAACTAAAATAAAAAGAAACAGTAACGGCAGTGGAAGAACTTCAGGCGGGCTAGTTTACGGTGCGGCGGTGGCGGTGTAGACTGCGGCGTTGATGGTGCTAGAGTAGAGTGTGATGATGTTGGTGTAATGCACGAAGTGGCCGTGATAGTGGAGTGTGAGCAGCAACAGCAGTGGAAGGAGTTACGATGATGGCGTAGGTGGGTGAGCGGCAACAGCAGTCGAAGGAGTTGTGATGATGGCGGCGTAAGCAGTTCAAGCAGTGGTGATTTAAGGAATCTTTTGGTATTTTTTCAAAAAAACAGAGATCTGACAGAAACGAAAAGAAAGAGACCATGCAAGAAGGAATAATGAGGAAACGAAGAGAATAAATTGAATGATGAAAATCGAAAATAATTAAGAGAATAAAAGGATAGCGGAGATAGGATTTTAGATGCAGATCTGGAGAGGAAGAAGAAAATGACAGGGTAGAAGAAAGGAAAATAAAGACTGAGACAGAAAAATAAATAAATAGGAATATTAATATACACGCACATTAAGTGGATATGGACTTTCGTGGACTAGAAATATTATTTTTTTATTGCGAAATATTATAATTATGTATTGTATCTTTTATTTCTTTATGTATCTTTTTTACTAAATTGCTTTGAAAGTCCCGATGACCATTGCTCTGAAACTTCCGACGACTATTGCTCTGCAGATTCACCCGACCAAGATAAAACGACGACAAATATAACTTACTTTTAGAACTGTCAATTTTCCGATGATATCTCATCCAACTACCGAGAAAGCTCATATGTCGGTATAATCCGAGATTATTCCGACAAATTTACCGAGGATTTTATGAGATTATGTGTTGTCGGAACAATCCAAGCATCTTCCGACGAGTTTTCCTACAAATTACCGAGAATGCATGGTTCTCGAAAAATCCCGACAAGTTTTTCCGATAAGATACTGAGAAAACGGGTTTGTCGGAAATTTTCAAGCATCTTCCGACGAGCTTTCCGAATAATTACCGAGAATGCATGGTTCTGGGAAAATTCTGACAAGATTTTCCGAGAAGATTCTGAGAAAACAGGTTTGTCGGAAAATATTGACGACTTTCCGATGAATTTTCGCCTTTCTCGGTAAATTCTCGCTACACCATCGAAACTTTTGTGACAATTCATGTTGTCGGAAGTTTTTTGTCGGAGTACACAACGTTTTCTTGTAGTGTTTTTGCTTTGATTTAAAAATATTCATATGTTTCATGAAATATAGTTTTCTTAAGAAGTAAAGGTATTTATTGTTTATTAAATTTCATTAATACTATGAAGTACTTGGAAAAGGAGGGAATAACAACATAAATAAATTTTCGCTACACCATCGAAAATTTTGTGACAATTCATGTTGTCGGAAGTTTTTTGTCGGAGTACACAACGTTTTCTTGTAGTGTTTTTGCTTTGATTTAAAAATATTCATATGTTTCATGAAATATAGTTTTCTTAAGAAGTAAAGGTATTTATTGTTTATTAAATTTCATTAATACTATGAAGTACTTGGAAAAGGAGGGAATAACAACATAATAAGAACATAACTTCTTGTTTACTTGCTATGCCATCTAATGATGGAGATTACTCGAAAGTATTGTGAGAAAATTATTCCAACAAAAATTGTTGAAGATATCTCAAAAACCCATCAAGTAACAGAGAACCCCAGCCATCTGAGTCCACTATCGAAAATCCAATCTTCTCAAGAAATTCGTCGTTAAAACTCGGCTTGACGTCACCTACTAGCTTGCGGTTACACTTGCCCTCAAGTTTTTCGGTGAACCAGCCATTCTTTGTATCCACCGATCATGTAGTATCAGCTACCGTGAAGAACTTTCCCTTGTACATGACTTGCCATGTCATCATCACGTCATCTTCACCGGCAGTGATAGCTGCGTTGCTTACGTCGGCTTCTATCTGTAACTTGTCGTTAGGGCCAAACTCGAGATCTTTACCCTTTTTGTAAACCGATGCTTTCTTTGTTTTAGTTGACACGTGGACCATGAAGCTGAGATTAGAGAGTGATATCTTGACAGGTTCCGCGACTTGATCTCTGCGTCGGCGTTTGGCATCCGTTTCAACGGCGGAGACAAGGTGTTTGCACGAGATGCTTTCGGTGTTTTTCAATACGATCTCATAGGGAGAAGAGCGTTGTGAGGACCTTGTGGTTAAGAGAGCCTTCCATAGATCGTCCGAGGAGAAACACTCAAACCACGTGGTTGAGACGCAAGAGGCGACGGCTAGAGTCTCAGGATCCATGTAAGGACCAAGAACGCATAGAGCCTCCCAAGACGGTGGACGCGGTTTGGTATATTCATGCACGTCATCTTCTTCATGCACAGTGATCTCGTGGTCGCGTTTGCGTTTCAGGGGGTTCTGTCTCATGGCAGCAAGAGAGGACAAAACACGTGCAACAGCGACGGAGGCAGAGGGAGACATGTAGAAGTTCTGACTTTTGTAATTCACGTTTTAGTTTTGAGTGGTTCTATGCTATTGATGATCGCTATTTATAGGGCTTTATGTTTGCTTTCATAACTCAAAAAGGAAACTCGTAAAAACAATGTCAATTTTTTAATAAATAAAATTGGATCTTGCTATTCCTCAATCCTTGTATGTTTTGATAGGTCTGAAAACTAACTAACTTTTATCTTATCTCTCTCTCTTTCCAAATTTAAAAGGAACGGATTAGATAAGATAATAGAAATTTTATATTCTGAACGGGATTTCTTAACAGTATTTGGCTAGAAAATAAATGGAACCGTGTGAGGGTGTTGCCTAAGCAACAAGCATAACATGGTTCAGGTAATCGTATCTAGTTTCATATGAAAGTTTGTTGCGCTATTTCTTCCGGCAAATCAAATACATTATTTTATAAAAATACAAAAATATTTTCACTAGGTTTACCGTTTAATTGGTCTTTTAATTGAAAAACGTTTCATAAATCATTTTTAGATTTTTGCTTTGTATATCAATTTGTGAAGTCTACAGCAACAATCCATGAATAATTTAAACATATTATTTATTTTAAACCATTAGCTCATTTTAATGTCTTAATTTATGGTGAATATTTAGCTAATCAAACTTTATAATCCCCTGTATATTAATTGAGGATCATTTAAAGAGTTGTAACTTTAAATTTGTACTAATTTAAAAAAGACAATGCTTTGGTGTCACTTAATTATGATGACAATTTAGCTTACGTGACAGCTTGAAAATCAATTGAAAAAATGTTGGTTCAAATTCAATTATTAAGGAACATTATATTAACCTAAATATAAGAAGCGTGTATTCTTTCCTTAAATAAAAGCTACAGAATTATTTAATTAATATAATTAACATATATATATGACAATCAATGAATATGAATAATAAAGATTTGATAACAATTTTTGCATCATTCTTCATTTTTGTTTAATTTATATTATTAAAAAAATAAACAATAACATTAACCATATAATAAAAAAATTTGATTTTTTTCTTATATGTTATATTTTGAATTTTTTAAAATGAATTTAAATTACAAAAATGAAAAAACTTTTTATGTTATATTTTAATATTTTAAAACGACTTTAAATTACAAATATGAGGAAACTTTATATGTTATATTTTTCTTATGTGTTAGATTTTTTCTTATATGTTATATTTTAAAAAAATTTAAATGATTTTAAATTACAAAAATGTAAGTTTTCCTTAAGCATACGACTAAAATCATTAAAATGACATGTATCAATTCGATGGTTGATCTGAAACCTTTCAAAACCATATGGAAGATAAATGTCAAAATAATTCAACTGTGGAAACAGTACTGTTCATTTTTTCAAGAATGTGTTCGATGGAAAAAATAAGGTTTTTGTATTATAATATGTTTAATGTCTAATCCGATCAATCCATCGTATATTACGCTACAATCTACCTTTAAAAAAAAATTAAAACCAAAGGATTTTGTAAATCATTTTCTAAAAGCCTATATCCACAACAGTGACAACCAATCAGATTCATTTTGCTATTTTTAAAAATGCTCCATATCTTCAGTTGTTTAATATTTTCTCACATCTTATGTTATGTTATGTTATGGTACGTAAGTACCCAGATATGTTGGTATTCACCAAGCCGCCCCAGATCTTTCGCTATTTAAAATACTTACTGATCATTAAACTAACTCAAATTATATTTATATATACGGATTACGTAAGAAGACGAAAATACTGAGCTTACATGAAAGATATTAAACTACATTTTCTGCATTGATTTTCTTTAAACCGTTTATTTCACATCCTCTTCCTACAAGTAAAAGTCAAAAATGGAGAAAGGATGGTGGCAAAAGAAAATGGCAGCCAAAAAGGAGCAATTTACAAGTCATTGTTAAGTGTTGGCCATGGAAACTTGCTTAATGGCAACAAGGGAGACTTAGCATCATCTCTTCTTCTTCTTGCTTCTTTTGCATTAAATGAGTCATGAGGCTACTCTCTTCTACCTGGAATTCACACAATGACAAACTCTGAACTTGTTAAAACATTATAATATATTATAGATTCTTGGCTTTTTTTTGTTTGATTTGCTACCTCCATGATTGCTGTTGATGCCAAGATATCTTCACATCTGCCAAGCATAAAATTCTCCTTTGTAGCTATAACAGCGAGATCTGAAACAAGCCTAGTCACCTCTTCCATCTGCAGTTGCAATAGAGGGAAAAAAGTTCACGCATTTGAGAGAGGACATATGATTTTTTGGATTCATGAAAAAGTAATCTCACCTGAGAGTGTAAAGACCATATGGATGATCCCATAGCATGCATTACATCAAGAGCTGAAGACATAGCCAACTCCAGAGATCTGAGGTCCACCTGTGATCACAAGAGCTTTTACTATTCTTGATCTTCAAATTGTTTTCTATCACTCTATGAAAAGGTAAACCATATATACCTTTGTTCCTCCGGTTAGTGGAAGGCGCAGAGTATTTGCTTCCAGGTCTGCAATGGCGCCAGCTAGAGAACTGACATGTTCTCTCTCAAGAATGGCCCAATCTTCAAGGCAAACCATCTGTGAAAATACATTAAGACCATGACAATCTGATGATGAACACAGATTCTATCTCATGAGAGAGAGAGAAGACATACCTGCTTATTTAAGATATCATCAAGCTTCATTTCTAGCTTCATCTGTTGGAGGCAAATTCTTTGGGTTGTCACAAGATCTCTCAGCTCCGATGTTGCATGCCAGACATTGTATAGAGTTTCCTGTAAACCTCAAGATTGTTATAACGCAGTGTCACATTAAGCAGAAAGATTGTTTATCTTTTTACCTCAGCAATTAACCTCTGAATATATCTTACACCCTCAGCTCTAGCATTTGCGAACCGCCACTGCGAATATCTATTATATAACAAGCGGAGCTGATGAACATCTTCAATGTAAGTTGTCTTTTTTCCTTTCTTGACATCAGCGATGAAACTAAGAACCGATGTTGTGGTGGTGGTACTCGATTGTGTGCACGTGTTGGTTTGTCTTATCCGGGAAGGACTCACACCTCTCGGCGGTGTAGACGATCTCAAACAAGAGCCTCTTGAAGGACTCAATCCTCTCAAGGGACTCATCCCTCTAGAGTTAGAGGATGATGATGAAAACGAGGATCTGCTAGGAGAAGCAGTGCGTGATCCTGGAGCAGACAAGGGATGCACTCTAGCTGAAGTTGCCCTATCTAATGGACTTGCAGACAAAAGCCTCTGTCTAGACTCTAAATCTTCTGAGCTTGTTGGAGACATAGCTAATCCACAACTTTCATAACAGGACAACAACCTCGCTGTATCACTAGAAGACTTCTGTAGAGGTTTGTTAGGGATTCTCCTAACCGCTTTATCACCAAGATCCAAGCTTCTGTTCATAGGCTTTCCACCGATTCTACTAGGCCATCGATGCTGTTCTATTAACCTACTATGAGTACCACCATCTACAGGTTTTGAATTCTCTGATACACTCTTCCCTTTCAATGGACTTCTTGACACAGACGTCGATGTTGTTGTTGTCACACTCTTTTGTTTATGTGTAATATTCGAAGATGGTCTCAGTGTCCGATCAATCGAAACAAGTGGTTTCTCCTTCTTACTGACAGGAACCGAGACTGAATCAGACTGAAATGAAACGCTGAGGCTTCTCATAGTAGAAGGCCATAAGCCTTGACAAGTAGTAGATAGTCTCCTAGACGAAACCGGTACATCACTAACCGGTGTGGACGGATCAGTGGGAGTGGTTGGCGTTGAGGAGCGTTTCCTTTCAGCTGAAACAGCTCTGCTTGAAGAGACAGTCCTCGTGGCGTTAGGCGAAGTGCATCTCCTTGTTTTAGTGGGAGTTGATGATCTGTATCTTGAACTGACTTCCATTGTTCTGGACCGGCGAGTGGCGGAAGCAGCAACTGCATTGTTCTTCTCCGCTGGGACAAGAGGCGGTCTTGTAGTATCTGTTAGAGATTGCTGTTGCTGCTTCCGCATTGATGCTTTCTTGGAACCATTAAACGTTTCCATTCAAGCTAACAAATACAGCCTTGCATTGATATGATTCAGCAGCTAAATTTCCCTTTTATTCTGCAATAAGGCAGGAGAAAAGTGAGATACCTACAGATGTGTAAGATGGAGAAAAGCAGAGAGAATAATATTTAGACAACCAAGATGATAAAGAAAGGAAAAGAAAATATTATACATCTTTACAACAGAGAAACAGATCAAGAATCTCTTTAAACCAATCCAAGTAAAAAAAGAATAAAAATATGAGATCTATAGGTGTTTTTGAGATGGGTTTTACATCAAGAAAGCAAAACCGATCAAGACATGGACAAGCTTTTGGTCCTTGGGACAAACTCAAATGACTATAAGGGGAGGTTCTGTAGTAGGGGTCCCCTAAGTAAAAGAAAAAAGGGACAGCAAGAACAGCTTGAGACCTAGGATTGAAAGAGATAAGAAAAGTTGAGCCTAGGACTATAAAAATCAAGTGTCAAACAAGAAAGGAGAAAGAGAGAGAGAGAGAAAGGCAGGTCTAGTGCTAGTACTAGTACTAGTAGTTTAATTGAACTTTCACATATACAGAGATATTCTTGATTTGGATCAAAGACTTTTACTTTTAAACATTAGAGCAAAGAAGATCTAATTTTCAGTGTCATTGTCATGGGTTGGAGTAATTAATGAAGATTTCAAATTTCATTCACAGACCCACCTTTCTTCTTCCTTCTCAAAATCTGAACCATCAAAGTTCACAAAAAGAAGTTTCCTTAACTAAGTTTTTTAATAATTTATTTTAGAAATGGTATGAGTTACATATAATCCATCCCTTTCATATCGTAATTAGTTTTAGGAAAATGTTTTTGTTTCAAAATATAAGTAGTTTTCGTATTTCTAGGTAACTTTTACATTTATTGAATACATTGTGACCAATCAAATTAAATATACTTATTTTTTATTGGTTAAATTATATCTATCATATTTATTATAAAATACTTTTTAAAAACATAATAATTTTCTTAATCTTCGTGCTTTTATCCAAAACTACTTATATTACGAAACAGAGGAAGTAGTATTATACTAGTTACAATTATTTTTGGTTAAATATATATTATAATTATGCTATGAGTTATATATTAGAATTGGATTTGCAGATTTTCTTATAAGAAGAGACAAAGATGACCATGTGTATAGAAGAATCAGTGTCTACTCTTTAAGTTAAATGGTGATTTTTTTTTGCAGTAATAGGTGACAATAATGCAGATTTACGTACGTTTGATTTGATCCCTCCTGGTGATTAGAATATAGTTTATGTTTTGACCATATGAGATAAAATATAAGAAGAATACTTTCAAATTTTATAGGGGAAATGAAACTTTTTTTTATTTTTGGGTTTATAATGAAATGAGAAGAATCCAAAAGAGTCTGTTTATTAACATGCCTCGTGTCTCTCGCGAAGCAGACAAGTTTTATCGATCGAAACTATTTAGAGTTTAAAAATCTAAATTTACTTTCTCTGCAAATCTTAAATTGTTCTTCGTTCATTAAATCACTCTCTCTAGACGCCAAAAACGGAAACAGGAACTGGCACTGTCGACTAAACCAGATTCGTTATTTCTAATTTTGAATCCAGTCTATTCTAAATATTAGGTTTCTAATTTTGATGCGGTAAACAGAAGAAATTACCTTGAAAATTGAAGTTGGGTTATGGGGGTTTCGAACCCGGAAATGGAGAGAATGGTGAAAAAAAAATCAGATCCAAACGTGATTAGAAAATAACCCAAAGTGTAATATTCCTCGTCGGAAATGGAGAAATCACGCCGGAATAGTACCGGAAAAGATTTTTTGACGATTTTGTGAATTTGAAAACTCTCTAAGAGAGAAGAAATTGAATTTTCTTTTCTTTACTGCTGCATTGTATCTTGATGGGTCGTTCGTTTATAATTATTTGGGTTGGTTATTTACCTAAATAAAGAGAAAATGTTGAATTTTTATAATTTTAAATCATTGACCCCACAAAACATCGTATGATGATAGTGATATTATTTACTTTTGCAAGTGTTAATCTAACTGACTTTTTAGTGTGAAGTCTCGTGTGTCTCGTAATTAGCTTTTAAATTTAAATAAAAATAACATATAAATTTATTATCTCCATTTTTATTATTGTAATTTCTGTTTTACATTTGGGAAAAGAAACTAATTTTTTGGATGTCGAGACTTTGGATATTTTAAAATAAAATTTAATAAATACTACAAAAATTGTTTACATACATATTAATTTTTAATAAGGAACGCAGAATAGGAAGTTAAAAAATAATTTAGTAAAAAGAAATTTTATATATATTATTTGATATAAGTTTAATATGTGCTATGTTGATCAAAATATTTTTTACGGAACAACATATAGAATATGTATTTATGTTTTCTATTTTAATTATTAAATTTCTAATTTGATATAAATAATAATGTGACCAAAATAATAGGGTTCCATCATTATTGGTTTGCAAGGTTTTCTTTTCTTTCTTGTTACTCTTCTTAGGTGGAAAGAAATGAACTCCTCTCGTTTAAAGCTTTACCTAACTCATTTTCTCTGATTTGTCCAATTCTGATTTTCTTCTTTGTTTTATTATTGCTGTTCACTATGTGACAATTTTCATTTCACTTGTTTTTGTTACTCTATCAGTCAAACTATACAAACATATTTTATGTAGAAATGTGTGAATATTCTAAGAAAATATGTTGAGAAAAATAATTAGTCGTCACAGAGGTGTACGTATAATGGAATCTTGAGTGAATAACCAAAACACTAATTTCACTAGTATTACACATAAGACAAAGTTAAGTAGTCTATGATTAAAGCACAAGCTTACCTAGCCGCATTCATGAATATGAGATTAGAGAAATAATGAAGCTATATACTAACAAGGTAACTGCTAATATTATTGTAACCATTACGAATTTAAAATGCTGAAAGTGAAGATAAGTTAGATTACTCTTCACTCTTTTTGGCGTTTGGCGTTGTTAAGTATATAAGCAAAGACCAAATGATGAGCATTCATGTGCTTAGCATGATTAATTGTGACCACCATTTAGTTATTGCATATGCCATGCTTCTCCAATGTTTCCATTCCTTTTTTATTAAGTCATTGGATCTAATTTGTGCCAATATATAATATATCATCCAAAATTATTTCATACAATATCCCTTTTATTTCTAGGAAGTGATTATATATAGTAGATGATTAAATGACCATGATGATTCAGTTATCAAGTTTCATTGAAATGACTCTCATGGGATTCTATCATCATTTTAGGATTTTGCCTATAAATATGGTGAAATTGAGTTCCTCCCTTTTCTCTTAATTTGGATGAAAAATCAAATCAGAATTAGAAAAGGCTTGTCCGGGAGAACTGTGGAATTCAAGATCAAGAATCCAGCTTGTTGTATTCTAAAAAAACAACCTTAAGACACTGGTTGCAATATTGTTTAGAATTATACAAGTTTCTTGCAAGTAGACAAAACTAGAACAAGAGATTCATGTTTCAGTTTGAGAAGAAAACAAACTATCGTTTTATTTTAGCAAAAAAAAACTATCCTTTTATTATTTTTAAAAGAGAATACTGAAGTTGACATTGGATGCCATATAGGCAGATCCTAAATCACAAGGAAACAGTTGGAACTGGAGATTATGAAAGAGACTAAGATACGATCTAATGTGATGTCTGGAAGATCTTGTCTCCACAAGTGAGTCAATGAATAGAGAATGAATAAATAGAGAATGAATAACCAGTTTAAATCCCAGAGCCATTCATAGTGTCAACTGAACAATCATGAAACATATCCAAAGAACGACAAGAAGGTTTTTTTCTTTGTTTCCTTCTATTTCCATGGTGCTTTAAGAGCTCCAACTATAGCTGCTGAATCTTTTCCTCCAAGTTATGTTTTTCAAGCTTCTCTTTATTAGATTTGGGTAGAGATAAATGATGGAGGACGTATAAATTCACATTCAGCAATTTATTGTTTATCAAATATTCGACCAAAATACTCCAATCGTCTAAAATGGCCCGTGAGAGATTTTGAGTGTTTTCGACCAAAATCCGCAAATCGTCTAAAATGCTTTCGCCTTGAATGTAAATGTTAATGTGTTTGTTGATTGGTTAAAAATTGCTAAAAACTCTAGGATTGTTGGTTTAGGTTACGAAATCTGACGATCCGGTTTACACATCAACCAGATCATCTAAACCGTATAAACCGCAATTTCTATTCCCCCGTATCCTAAATCTGAGTACACTTATCTAGAAACCAAAAAACCAAACCAACGGAAAATGACAGTTCAGTTCGGGTTCAAATCATATATCCCTGCAACCAAAAAGCTAAAACCAAATTGGACCGAACCAAAACCGAATGAATATCCACATTTTATAATATAATTTATATATTTATAAATATTAACTATATTTAGTTTTAAAATAATTAAATATTTTTAAGATGTTATTAACTTAACTACACGAAAACCAGATCATCCAAGTACTTAAGGTATGAGTTATGACTGGTTTTCCCGATACCACCCGCAAAACTGATTAGTAGCGGTTGTTGGCGTTGCAACAATCACTCAAACCGCTCTAAACCGTTTCAAACCGCTCTAAACCTCATTAATTCAAAAGCTGGTTCCAGCTAGCGTTTGCGGTTGCGGGAGGATAATTTTTTTTCTTTTTTTTTAAACAATATAAATACAAAAATAAAAATATACAATAAAAATTTTAAATTGGAATTATAAAAATACTAAAACATATCTATTGTATTTTAATTCGTAATAATTAAATCTTAAAATTAAAATATTTTCTATAATTTTTAAAAATTTAAAACTATAACTTTCTAAATATAATTTTTATATTTATTATATTATTATGTTTTTTGATATTTTTATAATTATATAAAATGTAAATATTGTTAATTTATTATTTAACTGCTGCTGCATTTGGTAGTTAACCAGTCATAAGTATTCCGAAAACACACTAATTTCTAACTGTAGAACCAGTCGTACAAATCTCTTAAAATCGCAACCACCCGCATCCGCAAACTCCCACAACCGTAACCACTGCGTTTGAACCAGTGAGACCCTTAATCTAAATATTTAAATTTTAATACGAAAATCTGGAAATTTTGTTATTTAATCCAAAAAAGACTGTTTTTTTTTATTTTGTTAGTTTGTTATCCTAATTAACCAAATAACCTAATTGGATTCGAAATTATCTAGGATATTTAGCTAGTTTCCAATCTTGTTATCCAAACCGAACCGAAAATTGAACTAATCAAACTGAAACCGTACCAAGTTTCTTAAATAACCGAAATACCGTACCTATTCTATGTCTTTCAAACCTAAAAACCGAACCTAACCATACCCGAAACGTCCAATGTGTAACCGTATCCGTTCACTCTTATCTCTCTGGGGCAAAGGCAAAAAGCTTATCTTCTTCTCACAATCAGAGTAGTGAGTGCCAAAACAAAAGATTCAAAAGTCGCCGAGAGCACAAACCCTCCTCTAATGGCGTCTCTCTCCATGGCTTCCGTTAACCTTAGCTTCCCTCCCTTACGCTCTTCTCCAAAGGTCTCCACTCACGCTTCCGTTCAATTCGCTCGGTTCAGCTCGTCGAGTCTTGCCTCAGCTCACTGCATTTCTGGGCTTCGCGCGGTTCTTCCTCAGAAGATATCCACCGTTGTCTCTCAGAGGCTTCAGACTCTTACCGTTTTCGCTCATAAGGGCTACAAGATGAAGACCCACAAGGTAAAGTTTTGAACTTTCTTGAGAGCAAAGTTGTTCTCTTTGGTTGTGATTGGTGATGGGTGTTTGTTTGTTGGTAGGCCTCAGCGAAGAGGTTCAGGGTGACGGGTAGAGGGAAGATAGTGAGGAGGAGATCCGGGAAGCAGCATTTGTTAGCTAAGAAGAACAACAAGAGGAAGCTGCGTCTTTCCAAAATGGTTGGTTCTCTTTTATTTCTCGTTCATGTCTTCAAGGTTATTTAGTTTTTTCTTGTGTAAATTGCATTCTTAAATTGGGTAATAAAGCTACTAGGAGAATAATGTTGCTACATTTGTTTCCATCAGGACAATGTGATTTTAGGAGAAATCTATTCCATGATATCAGTTTCATGATCTGAGTGTTCCTAATTCGTTATCACAAGTTCTAGTTTACTTGTTTTTTTGGCTTTGTTAGATAGCAACTTTGCTGCTCTGTTCTAGACTAGACCCCCTCTTTTCTCTTACATGTCTAACTTATATGTTCTGTATTCTGTAACGCAGCATGAAGTGAGCCGGAGTGACTATGACAATGTGATCGGCGCTCTTCCCTACCTGAAAGTCAACCGAAAGGCGACTTAAGCAGAGCCGAGCTTGATTCTTTTTCTTACCTACATTTCTCATTTTGTAATCTAAGTTGTGATAATACTCTCTCTTTTGTTTTGTGATTTTTTGGTCAATGAGTTGATCCTTCTTCTACCTTCTCGTTTCCTTGTCTTGCATGTCCACAAATGTGCAAGACTTTCATGACAAACTGATCTAGGTGTAACATAGAGTTTGGCCATGAGCCATGGTTAGGCATGTGCATATAAACTGAACCAAAACTGGACCAATGTTTACAAATATCTGAATGATTCCTATATATCTGAAACATAATTGAAAACCGAATGGAAATCTAGATCTAAAATATTAGTTATGCTTAATTTTATAATTACCAAATATTCTATAAATACTAGTTATAAATCGAACTACAGGAGAAAACGAATTACCAAAATTCTTTTATCCGAACTATTTAGAATTATTAAAGAACTGAACTACCCAAATATTTTATCCCAAACATTTAAACTTATCTGATTATCTAATATTTAATCCAAAAAAATCTAATTTTTACCCAAATTATCTGAAAAACCAAAACCGAACAGGATCTGAATATGTCCACATTTTTCCAGACATTAGCTGGCTCTTAAAACTATTATTTGAACCGAACCGAAAACCAAAATAACCGAAAATAACCGAATTTCGTAATTAAATGAACGGTTTATCTTTTTTTTGAATACCATAAGATTTGGAGCCAAAGCCTTGAATCCCCCGAATCTCAAATTCACAGTATGTAATATTAATTTCATTTCAATAGTCACTTGGACTAGGGATCCTCACATTATGGTGAGGGTTCTTTCCGGTTGAGTTAATAACCTCTAGTAACTGTTTTTATATATCTTTAGAACCAAAAGAAAGTCGAAAATTTAAGAAAAATTAACCGATACCAAACGCCTACACCTACTCATGGTGATGGTCACGGTCAAGGACCAAAATCACTCGAAACACCTTTTACTCTGAAGTCAGTCCATCCATCATTTTCTTCCTTGGTTTCATGCTTATTGCTCTGATATGGAAGTTTGACTTCTAAGTATTAATGGTTCTGATCATTCCTATTCTTAACGATGGTGAGCAAGATAAGACTGTCCTTTGTATAAACCTCAAATAATCCGTTATTTAAACAAGTAACTTATATTTTATATATTTCTATAGGTACCATCAATCATCATGACCATTTCAAAGTACAGAGTCAAGCCATCTCCCACACCTGATAGCTGGAAACTTAGAGAAATTTTTGCTACTGGAGTTGTGCTTGGAAACTACCTAGCCATCAGGACTCTTATTTTCTTCTTGGTGGCACACAAGACAGACTTTTTCTCAGTAATAATATAATCGAGTTATTTCTTCGAGTACTAGACTACTAGTGATAATTTGTCTTCTTTTCTAAGTGTATAAAGTTGTACACTAATTTTACTTTGGATTCACAGGAGACGTTTGGTGTGAAGTCCATCAGGGATAGTAACAACTAATGAGTGCGGTGTATCTACAAGTTAGTATAATTAGTCAAGCTCTAATCTTCGTTACAAGATCAGGGAGTTGGTCCTTTGTTGAACGTCCTGGAGCGTTACTGATGATTGCTTTCCTCATTGAACAACTGGTAAGATCATGATCAAAACTCCAGATTCTGAGGTAGAGAAAGGTCATCAGCGAACCTCTTTCTTCCAAATGCAGGTTGCCACTTTGATTGCGGTTTACACAAACTGGGGAATTCGCAAAAGTTATGGGTATTGGATGGGTTGCAGTGATCTGGCTATACAGTATTATAACATACTTCCCATTGGACATTCTCAAGTTTGCCATTCGATACATGTTGATAGAGAGCGGAAGCTTAGGTAACAAGTAATCTAACAAGAACTTGAAAAGAACTTGTAAGATCGATAGATTCTTGGCGCGTTGATACTCTCAACGAAGCAAGAAGGTCTTTTGATATTGACGATACTCTCGGCAAGATCAAAATAGGGTTAGAGTACTCCTCTAAGTGCTTTTATAAGCTCTGTACGTAAACTGAAGTTTTATAAATCAAAGTAGTGTCCCCAATACAAAGTCTAAAGTTTGATATATAAACTAATTCTAAAAAGCCAAGTCCTAATTCGAAAAGGAAATCTAGTATTATCTATTCCTATAATTAAAAGGAAAACCATACGTAAAGCTCAAGTAAAGGCCGAGGTTTGAACGAGGCCCATAGTAAAGACGGTGTGCTGCATCAGGTTCCCCCGGGTGGCGGAGGATTCGTCCACGAATCTGGAACGTCATTATCGCCATGAAAATGAGAAAGGTGTTTAACATTGAAGACATCCGAAGTGCGCAAATCCGAAGGGAGCTTGACGCGGTACACATTTGGATTTATGCATTCGACAATCTCCACTGGTCCGATCTTCTTGGACTTAAGTTTGTTATATTCACGCAAAGGAAGGCGCTCTTTTGTAAGATACACCCAAACCTGGTCTCCTGGTGCGAATAGAACTTCTCGTTGTTTTGAATCTGCCGCCAATTTGTATTTGGAAGCCGCTTGTGTTAAATTTTGTTGAGCTGTCTGGTGTAGTTCCTGCAAGTTGTCAACAAACTCAATTGCTTCGCCATGATGGCGAGTCAAGTCAGGTACTATCGCGAGGTCCAACAGGCAACGCGGCACGATGCCATAAACAACTTTAAAAGGGCAAACCCCCAGGCTTCGGTTCAAGGCAAGATTATGGGCGAATTCAGCTTGAGCGAGTTTGGATTCCCATGACTTGATGTTGTCACCAACTAGACAGCGCAGGAGATTACCAAGAGATCGATTAACCACCTCCATCTGTCCGTCGGTCTGTGGGTGGTAAGCAGAGCTCATATCAAGCTTAGTACCCAAAAGTTTCCAAAGAGACTTCCCAAAGTGACTAAGAAACCGCGTATCTCTGTCTGAAACGATGGAGGAAGGGACGCCGTGCAAGCGATAGATTTCGCGAAAGAAAAGAGTGGCCACACTAACTGCATCTGTCGTCTTCTTGCAGGCCACAAAGTGTGCCATCTTGGAAAAACGATCGACCACGACAAAGATAGAATCATGACCCCGCTGTGTTCGCGGTAAGCCCAAGACAAAATCCATGCTTACGTCAGTCCATGGTTGCGTCGGAACAGGAAGAGGGAGATAAAGGCAGGCATTAGTTGCTTTACCCTTACCATGTTGACAGGTTCTACAGCGTGACACAAATCGTTCGACGTCGCGACGAAGTGTTGGCCAGAAGTAGGACGAAGTTACCAGCT
>NC_027755.1:34630101-34651448 GCF_000695525.1 Brassica oleracea var. oleracea | reverse complement strand
TTCGATTAGTTGCCCCCGACTGATGACGAATGGAGAATGTGAATTGCTGGGGATAAGAGATCCAACCAGCATGCCGAGAAGAAACTTTTGCTTGACTATCTAGATGGCGTAGAGCATCATGGTCGGTGAACAACACAAAGTCCCGATGAACGAGATAGTGACGCCAATGTTTAATAGCTTGAACAATGGCATAAAACTCGACATCGTATGTGCTATAGCGGCTGCGAGCACCGGCCAACTTCTCACTAAAATAGGCCACCGGACGCCCACGCTGACTGAGGACTGCACCGATTCCAAGTTTTGATGCATCACAATGTAGTTCGAAGGTAGCAGAGAAGTCGGGAAGGACAAGAATTGGAGCTGAAGTCAACTTTTCCTTTATTAAGTTGAAAGCCACGAATGCTTCTTGCGTCCAAGTAAATCGTCCCTCTTTCATGCAAGACGTTATTGGCGCCATTATAGTACTGAAGTGCTCGACGAAGCGTCTATAGAACGAGGCAAGACCATGAAAGCTGCGTATGTCAGAAATTGATTTTGGTACAGGCCACGACCGGACAGCGTCAATTTTATACATATCCACCGAGAGTCCTTTATCCGAGACTATATATCCTAGGAAAAGGACTTGCGACACGCCAAACTCACACTTTTGTGTTGCTGCGAAAAGCTTCTCTCGACGTAGAACGGTAAGGACTTGTCGCAAATGGTCCTTATGTTCGCTGATCGAAGGGCTAAAGATGAGTATGTCGTCAAAGTAGACGACAACAAAGCGGCCGATGAATTCGCGGAGAGCTTGGTTCATAATCCTCATAAAGGTACTAGGAGCATTAGACAAGTCGAAAGGCATAACTAACCATTCAAAAAGACCTTCACGAGTTTTAAAAGCTGTCTTCCATTCATCACCGGGACGAATTCGAATCTGATGATAACCGCTCTTGAGGTCGATTTTGGAAAAAAATTTTGCTGACCCAATCTGATCCAATAGGTCATCTAATCTTGGAATTGGAAACCTGTAGCGGATGGTTATTTTGTTGATCGCGCGACTATCCACACACATACGCCACGTACCGTCTTTTTTAGGAATCAAAAGAGCTGGGACTGCACATGGACTTAGACTTTCTTTAATGTGTCCCTTGCGGAGCAGATCTTCGACCTGTCGACGCAGTTCCTCATGTTCGCTCGGGCTCATACGGTAATGTGGTCTATTGGGAAGAATTGCACCGGGAACGAGATCGATCTGATGTTGTATATCTCATAGAGGGGGTAAACCTTCCGGTAAGTTTGCGGGAAAGACGTCGGGAAAGTCGTTTAAAACCGCTGACAAGGCCATGTTTGATGGAGAAGGAGCTGCCGTTGTGGCGGTTTCTTGTGTCGTCGGTATGATGGCGAAGGCGTGATCCGCTAATCTCAACTCTGAGATGAAAGTGGAGTATGAACACAACATCGTGGTAGAGCGTTGATGTGGTGTGGGGGACGTTGCCTGTTTGGCTGGAGGAGTAGGCGACGCAGGAGTGGGCGGCTCGCGAGATGGCAAAAGGACGATCTGTTGTGCATTCCATGTGAAGCTATAAGTATTTGTAACTCCCTCATGCGTCACTCGGCGATCATACTCCCATGGTCTTCCTAGTATGAGGTGACTAATATCCATTGGTGCAATATCAAAGTAAAGACGATCTTTATATATTGGTCCCACTGAAAAAGACACCAGGGCACGCTGTGTGATACGTAAGTTCACACTCTCTGACAACCATCCCAAAGAATACGGCGCCGGGTGGGGTTCTGCGGTAATGCCCAACTCCTTTACTGCGTCTTCCGAGATTACATTGCGACAGCTTCCTGAATCTATTATAAAGCTACATATGCGGTCTTGGATGGTACAAATCGAGCGGAAGATGCTTGTACGTAACCATTTGTCATCTTGTTGTCGTGGTGCAAGACAAGAACGATGAAGAAGTAGAAGATGACCACTATCGCCCGCTGTTTGGTGGACTAAGGTGTCGTTCTCGCCATCATCTTCTTCCTGAGAGTCGTAGACGTCGAGTTCATCTACTGGTTCATTGATGACTAGTCCTCGGCGTGTAGCATGAGGACACGCTGTCTGTCTGTGTCCTTGTTCACCGCAAGAGTAGCAACGCAAAGCGTTTGGTCGTGTTGAACGGCGTAGTTGTTGCTCATCTTGTGTCGCAGGTTTTGTGACAGAAGGGGAAGCATCACCAGCGTCTTTAATTGTTGTAGCCGGATTGGTGCTTACTGTTTGGTCCTGAGATCGCGAACGTGTAGAGGAAGAATTCCAGTTAGACGATCGTGATTGCTGTTCAAGAGACGCTGCACGTTGCTGTGCTTCGCTGATCGTTGAAGGATCGAACTGAGCCATTGCTGTCTGTAATTGAGATCGGAGACCTCCAATAAAACGTGATACCAGTTGAATTTGGCTGTCATTAATCTCATTACGAGTGAGGAGTAGTGCAAACTCCTCTGCGTATTCAACGACCGTACGAGATCCTTGTCGCAGATTTTGTAGTCTGGTGTACATAGTGCGTTCGTAATTATGAGGCAAGAAGGTTTGTCTCAGATGTTTAAGTAACTTGTCCCATGACTGGATAGGATTTTTTCCAGTTCGGGAACGAGTTGTTTTGAGTTGTTTCCACCATGTCGCCGCATGTCCCCGAAAACGCATTGCCACGAGAGGGACTCGCAGTGTGGGAGGAACTTGTTTAAAATCGAGAATTTCTTCCACGGAGACTAACCAGTCATTGAGATCATCGCCTTTGAGACCTCCATGAAATTCAGGAATGTCAACCTTGAAACTGTTTTCCCAGCGACTGTGGAAGTTTTCATGTTGACGAAGATCCTCTCTAAAAACGCGTCTATGGTCTTCTTCTTCTTCGTCGAAGATGTTGCGAGGTCGAACATCCCCAGGCGGAAACTGGTGTGGAAACCGTTGTTGGTGTTGACGAGGAGGATGATGAATAGGCGGGAGTTGTTGTTGTTGTGGTCGTTGTTGTGGTTGTATAGGTCGGAATGGAGCATTGTCGACCGGCTGGTCAAGCGGTTCCAAGCGAGTTATTAAGGCAGTTGTTAAGGCATCTAAACGAGTAGTTAGAGCACCTATTGCCGTTGTCAACGCACACTTTGTTGTTGTATGGATGATTGCGTTGAAGCGTGCATCTCCCCGAGTAGGTTTCGTAGTTCAGTAAATTCCGAAGTGGCTCCCTCTGGGTTTTGATCCCGCTGGTCGCCACCAAGTCCTCCTGTTTTCTTTAACATTGAAAACCGAAAGTTCTTTCCCGAACGTGCTGATTCTGATACCAACTGATAGAGAGCGGAAGCTTAGGTAACAAGTAATCTAACAAAAACTTGAAAAGAACTTGTAAGATCGATAGATTCTTGGCGCGTTGATACTCTCAACGAAGCAAGAAGGTCTTTTGATATTGACGATACTCTCGGCAAGATCAAAATAGGGTTAGAGTACTCCTCTAAGTGCTTTTATAAGCTCTGTACGTAAACTGAAGTTTTATAAATCAAAGTAGCGTAACCAATACAAAGTCTAAAGTTTAATATATAAACTAATTCTAAAAAGCCAAGTCCTAATTCGAAAAGGAAATCTAGTATTATCTATTCCTATAATTAAAAGGAAAACCATACGGAAAGCTCAAGTAAAGGCCGAGGTTTGAACGAGGCCCATAGTAAAGACGGTGTGCTGCATCACATGTTGACTGGAAAGGAAGAGAGAGAGGCTCAATGGGCAGTTAATCAGAGGACACTTCACGGTTTGCAGCCAAAACAAGTTCACATCAGTCCTGAGCAAGGAACTTACAGAGAATTGTCTGAGATTACAGAGCAAGCTAAGAGAAGAGCTGAGATCACTAGGTCTAATAAACAGGTGTCTCAACGCTGAAGTATTACTAATTCTGTGACTGGAGCTAATCACCGAGTGGATGTTTTATATGTTAACAAGAGGGTTAGGGAGCTGCACACACTCAATGGACATGTGGAATCAGTGAGCGTGGTGAGAACGCTGGAGAGATCACCCGAAAATCGCTTTGGTCTACTTTTTTCATGAGAAGATAGATTGTGAAAAGACCTAGTAAATGAGAGACGGAAATCCTTAGTTTTTTTTAGATCTTTTAATGAGAAATAAAAAAATAGAAATATTATTTATATTGAGTAACTCTTCCAAAAAAACACTAAAATATTTTTTTGACCAAAAGATCGTAAGAAAATAATCAAAATATGTTTCACTAAAGATACGAAAAACTCGTTTTCCTTACTTCATAGATATATAAATATAAATAATTTTTAAATATTTTTTTTTTGTATTTTCAAAAAACATGTTTTCAATTCAAACCATTTTTGAAACTTTTTCTCCAAAATTTTATTTTAAAATCTGAAATTTTGTTTTGAAACTATTTTAAATATTAATACTTTCGTAATCTTAAACTTCATCCCTCCTAAAATTTCACCCTCGAATATAGATTCTAAATCTAGACTAATAACCGACAAAAGATATATTTGGATTACTCAATTAAAGGGATGTAAATATCTTATTCTTATTTAATAAAATATTTTGATCATTTTGACTATTGTGTACTATATTTATTAGTCTTAATATTTATGATAGAAAAAATTTAGTATTGTTCTAAGGAATTCACTTTAATATTTAAAGTTTATAAGATTATGTTATTTGTTAATTACAGGGTTTATTCCGTATTTATAAAAGTAAAAATATATTTTGACAAAGAAGATGAACTCAAAAAGTATAAAGAGACAAATCATTTTTTAATAGGAACCAATTAGCTAATTTTTTCAAAAAATTGTGGGAACTACAAGCGACGACAAAACAGACCAGATGAGACCTTTAGATAAGAAGCCACATCCGAATAAAACGCCACGTGGTAAATCCTCGTCTATTGCCGTCATTTACAAAAGAAAAGAGGGACCCACCTCTTACAATATCCATAACACACCCTCGTGTCGGCCTACGAATCAACCAATTATTCAAAAGAGAAAAGAAAAAATATTGCAAAATAACCTCATAAGTGAAGACAGAGACGAAATACTAACTGGGCAATCAAAATATTTCGAAATTTTATGGCTGAAAATACTTAATATAATCAATGGTTCGAAGCTGTTTCCTTGGCCTGAAGTAAGGACTGGTTCTGTCCACAAATGTGCAATGACAAACTACTCTAGGTGTAACAGATACATTTGCAAGGAGTTTGGTTATTGTCATGGATCAATGATTGGGTTGAATCTGTCATATATCTTAGGACTTGAGAATTCAACTTATTATAATTAGATCAATATCCGTCAAAACTCTTCCATCCATTTTTTTTTGTCAAAAGCTGTAAGGGATAATTGCGGCTGAGATAGCGACTAACTAGCTAATGCTTTGATAATGAGAGTTCACTAATAGATAATACCCCTGTTCTTTTCATGGACGCAGCGTCGGCTTCGGCGTCACAAAAATATAAGAGGATTAAAACTGACACGTCAGCAACATGTTAAACCAATAGAGTTAGAGGATGTCAATAATCGACGCTAATCGCAGGTCAACACATATTTAGAAGACGCTGATAAATACAGCGACGATGAAATCACGGAAAAGTCGAGTTGCGACAGTTGCCGGCGAAACTGTATAACGACGCTGTACTTAGATTTTTTTTTTGTTTGATAATTTTTTATCGCAGTCGCGGAAACCGCATCCAACAAAAGAACCGGGGTAATAGAAACACTAGTGTACCATATTTTCATTTACCTTTATTATAGACTTAATAAGGGACTGAAATATCGACTGAGATTTTTGCCATCTACAATCAACACATGCATATTTTTAAAACTAAACATGGGTTATGACAATACTAGTGTAAATTATTAAAACCGTAAATCTTGGCCAATGATATAATCATCGTTATATATATAGCGTCTAGGGTACTTTGGGGATGATTGGTTGGGGCCGTAGATGCTCTGGACATCGAAAATTTAGTCTACAACTATATATGTCAACCAATCGAACTTTGCTTTCCTTAAAAAACTCACTGCAAAAAAATCTCTCCAAAATCAAAATATGGCTGTAGAGAACTTTATTTCCAGAGCAAAAAATTAGTGCTTTAAAAATCTACAGCAAGGAAAGCTACAATAAATAAATCTACAGATTAAATTCTACAGCAAAAAATATAAAACTACAGCACTTACCAATCATCCCCAAATTTATCAATGCTGTTGTATGGAAATACCAGATTTTAATTTTAAAACATAATTTATACTCATGTTTTGAAATTAATGTTTTTTTTTTTTGCTTTGCACACATTAAACTAAAATTTGGTTATAAATACATTATTTTGTTTGATAATTTTTGACAATTTAAAGTAATAATAGTTCAATAAACGCAAATATAATTCTTAATTTTTATAAATTCTTATTAAGAATAAAAATACATAATAAGTTAAGACTATAATTTGATATATATATATATATCTTTTGAAAATAGATGGAGTATATAGTAAACATGTTGTCAAATACACACAAAGTTTTACAATTATAGCATAAAATTAGAAAATCAACTCTTATGAATTATAACTTGAAATAAATGTTAATAAAACTGATGATTGTTTAATTAAAACATTTAAATCTATTCTATTAGTAACCAACAATTTTGTTTTGTAAATTAATACTCAATCTGAGGTGTATGGGTTGATTGTTTAGTGTTGTGGTTGATATAAGGAGCAAAAAGGTATTTTATAACCACAAAATTCAACCAATCAATTTTTGCTTAATTTCTTAAATTCACAGCCTAATTCCCTTGTTTTCTAGTAAGTCAGTGAGTCTTACAATACACAATTAGTATTTACTTATTGAATTTTAATTTAAAATCACGATAAAATTCTATAGCTACAGAATAATGAATTTTATACTATACAACAAAAAAAATAGAAGAATCACGTGTGATAGTATGTTATTAGACATATTATACTGAAATATATTTGCTAATTAATGTTCAAAAAAAAAAATATATATATTTGCTAATATTGGAGAAAAATGAATATGGGAAGTACATGTGACGACAAAACAGACTTATTAGATAAGAAGCCACATCGGAATAAAATAACACGTGGCGAATCCTCTATCAATAGCCGTCATTTAAAAAAGCCAAACCGCGGGACCCACCTATCGATACATCCCATAAACACACACACTCGTGTCGGCCAGCGAATCAACCAACATATTCAAAAGAAAAATAAGAAATGACAAAAATAGCCTCCTAAAAAAGGACAAAGAGGAAGGGCTAATCTGGGTATTTTCGAGAAACTCAACTTTCTTTTTTTAAATAATAAAGTCTCGAGGAAGAAAGAGAAACATAATCCATCTCCCTCTCTCTCTTTCGCGTTTTTTAGATCTTCAAAATAAAATTCGTCACTCTCATTTGATTTCAATTCTTGTATCTTGTGAACCTTTATTCATTTTCAGTTTACTGATGAAATCGAGGAATCTAAGACCGGCGTCCAAGTTACCGGTCAAACTAGAGATCGTGGAAGATTTTCTGGAAGAAGAGAACGGTCCTGCTAACAAGCGATCTAAGGTTTTTTCCTTAAACTGATTTTGATTTCATTACATCTGACAATAACTCTCTTGTCGTGTCGTTTGTTTTCTTTTTTTAATTTTAATTTTTTTTTCTTTCTAATCAGGTATGGAGCAATGGAACAAGCGTGTCTCTTATACCACCGAACCTACTCGATGAGCCAAGTCCTTTGGGACTGAGCCTAAGAAAGAGCCCATCTCTTCAAGATCTCATTCAGATGAGACTCTCTCAAAGCGTTAAGAAAGAAACCATTGCCAATGCTTCTTCTCTTGTCGGAACCGTTGAGAAGCTCAAAGCTTCAAACTTTCCTGCTACCCTTCTCAGGATTGGCCAATGGGAGGTGAGTTCTGCATACAATATCTTGTTTTTCGCCTTGCGAGTTTACATGGGAATCTAAGTTCTTGTTTGTTAGTATAAATCGAGGTATGAAGGTGATCTGGTGGCGAAATGTTACTTTGCAAAACACAAACTTGTGTGGGAAGTATTGGAACAAGGACTTAAGAGCAAGATCGAGATTCAGTGGTCAGATATAATGGCGTTGAAGGCAAGTTGTCCAGAAGATGAACCTGGAACGTTGACCATCGTGGTATAAAATGCATTCTTGTTGATCATTTCATTTATAAACTAGGGCTGGGATTTTTTACCGAACTTACCGAACCAAACCCAAAAGTTCGGTTTTTGGTTAGTTCGGTTCGAATGTTTGGTAAAAAAAAACTGGTTTTCGATTCGTAATCAGTTAATTCGGTTTTATAAAAAAATTCCAAACAGTACCAATCTTAACTGAAATTCCGAATCGAACTAACCAAAATCCGAAATCCGAAATAACCTAACTAACCAAAAAAATTCGAATTTTATTTAACTTAGACCGAAAATTTTAACTAAACTAACTATAAACTTTAAGCTTAGATAATTTTTTTTGAAACCGAACCAAACCAAAAAAAAAATTTGGTTCGCTTCGGTGAGATTTCAACCAACCCGAACGAACCGACCCCGAAGAAACCGAACCCGCATGCCTAACATAAACCTTATTGTACCTTGGTTTTTGAATTGGTTTCTTGTCTGTTACACAGCTGGCAAGGCGGCCGTTGTTTTACAGGGAGACTAATCCGCAGCCTAGGAAGCATACTTTGTGGCAGGCAACATCAGATTTTACTGATGGTCAAGCCAGCATGAACAGGTGAAATAACATGTCTGTTGTGTGTCCTTGTCCTTTTAATGTACACAGGCCTAATCGAGAGTGGTGTGTGTGTGTATGGTAGGCAACATTTTCTGCAAAGTCCCCCAGGGATATTGAGCAAGCATATAGAGAAGCTTCTCCAGTGCGATCATCGCTTGTTCTGTCTAAGCCGAGAACCAGAGATGTATTTCGACACGCTCTTCTCTGATACACGACAGTCTATATTCGAGGATCCTTCAGTGTCTGGGGCTCAGTCATCATCAGAACATATGTCTCTGTTTCATGACGCGCTCTCGCCTAGCTCAGGTTTACAACTATCTTATAACTAGCCCTTCTTGTTTCTATTAGGAGGTTCTTATAGTGTTTCTTTTTTTTTTAACCCAGTGATGGATGCTCGTGCAATCGAAGGAGGAGTTGGTGCAAGAAACTGGAATCAGATACACCAATCTATCTCGATGAATGACTTCCTTGCGCTTCTGTCGGATCAAGCTAACTGCGAGAACAACCCTGAGTTTGAGGACATGAAACAGCTGCTGCTAAGCGACGCGCAGGCCGAGACATCGGATGAGAAGTGTGTAATGTCGAAGGTGAACTCTTTCTACAACCTCTTGCAGACCGCTGCTAACGATGGGAAAGAGATTGGACTAGATAACAACAACAACAACAAGAGATACAACAAAACTGAAGAAGGCGGTATAGTTCTTGATCATGCTTCGAGCAGCATGTCAAGGAAAGACTCGTTCAGTGACCTGTTAGCACACCTTCCTAGGATCACATCCCTACCAAAGTTCTTGTTCAACATTTCAGAAGAAGACGGTGATGCATAGCGACGAGGAACGGGTCGCCATATAATTGATTCGTATAATGTGACAACAAGTCTAGGAATCTTGAACAAGTAGCTGTATATTAATTTCTCTTTATCAAGAGAAGTTGTGCTCTTTTTTGTAAAAGTGTTTGATTTGTTAGGAACGTGTGTTTGGTGATGAATCCATGTAAAGAAGAACGTGTTTTCTGATGGCGTTTTTCTAAAGCCATTTTTGTTTGAAACATATATTAATACCAAACTGTAACAAGCTCTGTCTTTATTTCATGTTGTCCAGTAACAAATTAAAAGGTTAGGGTGCAGGTTGTTAAATTTAGCACCTAAGTGACTGATAAAGATGCGAAGATCAAAGGCAAAGACGATGATAGAGCAAAACAATGGAAGCAGATTCGGTTTAGCCATTGGTTTGGTTTGCAAACAGTTTACAAAGCCAACTAAAGAGGCAGAAGTCTAATAAACGCAAAACTAAGAGCAAGCGAAGTTTTCGTTCTTTTCAGATATGTCCTTGTGCACGCCACTTCTTTTGCAAGAAACCACTCACCATGAGCTCGACGCTGCAACTCGGAAACAGCCTGCTGTAGAGATTGAACATCTCCTTGACACATTTAGACAACTCCGGGTTTCTGAGCTGCGTAGGCTCGTTGTCTTCAATGACGACGTCAAGCCTCTTCAAACCTGGAAAATAGTCCAAGAAATGCTTTATCATGGTCATCTCTTTCATCGTTGCTCGAAACCCCTGAATCTCCAACCTATTCACCGGACAAGCCCTGAGTGAACGACCTCTGCCTTCCCGAGATATGCAGGGACAAGCATCCCCACACTTATCAGTTTCGTAATGTAACAGACCCTGAAAGGATACAAAGGGAAACATAAAAAAAACTGCTTCTTAACACATGTAAGTTTCATGGTTTACAACAATTCTACCTCAAGGATTATAGTTTCTAGACGCGGACAGTTCTTAAGAAGAGCTGGCATTGCTTGCCATCCTCGACCCTCTTCACTCGTAATGCCTAAGAACTTGAGGTTGTTGAACACTGGCATTGTATCACAGCATTGAGAAAGCACCTGAAAACAAGACATTAATGTCACACAAGTATATTAGACAAGAGAACATAACAGACAAGAAAACTGAACCTCGAGAGTATCAGCAGTGAAGGAAAGCTTCTGAACATTCTGTATCCCATTCATGAGCTTCACCACATTACCAAAGTTGACAAAAACATTACCCTCATCATCATCCTCCTCCTCTAACAACAACTCATTGTCTGGCTCTCTTAGTCGCTTAACCTGTTTATCAGTTAGTATAAGATTGATCGTAGCATCACACAACTTCTTCATATTGACTAACGGATAGTCTTCCGCAACCAAGTCATAGTAGCTTAACACACGCAGGTTCGGAGTATCAAAAGAAACACTAGTCGGATTCACAAACTCTTCACAGCCCGTGCCGTGGAGACTCAGCGTCCTCAGGGTCGAACTCGACACGGTCACATCCGACTCTCTCCACTCCATGCTACCCATCCGTAGCTCCTCAAGCGCAGTGAAAGAAGGAATAAACTCTTCAACCTCGCCGCAGAAAATCAAGTCAGAGTCAATGCTAAGACTCTTAAGCATACCTAAGGCTAAAGAATCACTCCAGATTCCGCCCGGCCACCACCAATCAACGCAATGCTCGCTTCTTAGCTTCAGTTTAACGAGCGTGCGACTAAGGAACAACTCTCTAGGCAACTGGTAGCTATCCTCTTCGGTATCCTCGCAAGTGAAATCAGTGAAGAGGCTCAGTTCCGAAACGCCGCGTTGCAGGACGTTGCATATCCAACGGTTGACGGTGTCCGGATGGATGCCGGTGATGCATTTTAGGGAGAAGGTGTTGATGGGAGAGTCGCCCTGCATAGCGAGCACGCTGTCCACGAAACGGACGAAGCTCTGACGAATGTGTTGCCTCTCTCCTTTGCCGTCTTGGGGATGGATGAAGACGGAGTCGTCGATGTCGAGGTTGGGATTGAGTTTCCAGAGGTTGAGCCATCTCTTTGAGAGGGAAGAAGTCACAACGGCGGACTTTGTGGGGAGGAGGGAGAGGATGTGATAGAGAAGCTCGTCTGGTAGACTGCTGAGACGATCCATCACACAAACGCTAAGCCAAAAGTCTATGCTTCAAATAAAAAACAGAGTTAGCTAAAACACTTAGAGCAATGACCCTAAAGTTAGGGTTTTTCAGGGAGTGCATGCAGTGAGAGTTGAATATATGAAACTACAAGCAAGGACATGGAAGAAAGCACATACCCAGATGAAGGTAGAGAGGAAAGTCAGAGGCTTTTCACTCTGGAGGAAGAAGACAAGAGGACATGAAGGATTAGAACTCAAGGCGGCGGATGGAGGCAGAGTCGAGAGTCTAGATTCTAGAATGAATGTCGGTTCTATTTTATCAGTTGTTTTTTAATATCCCGGTTTAATTTGGCAAACAAACCGGGACTGCTAACCTTTGGGGGGTACGAATGTAATAATAAAACAATTCAGCACAAGTAGAGATACCCAGTGGCAAAGCCATTACTACTACATAACTGATCTATTAAGAGTCCCAAAAAGAGTTGGCTACAAAATCACAAGAGTAGCCTTCTGTTTTTTTTTTAGTTTCTTGTTTCTATACCAAGGTAGGTGTCTCTCTACTGTACAACAGTACGAATGACATACAACATTACAAAAACCTATTCTCTCATTTCCAGAAACACAAGCTTGATGCCAATAACTTTGCATCCATTATTCAATGATGCCTAGGATCCCCCTACCTGCTGAGCTAGAAACTTCTTAAACTTTTGTCTTGAGTAGATTTGTCTAAAAGCTTCTCTTCTGCAACATTTGCAGTAACAGTCTTTCGTGCTGATTCTGGTTCGTTCCATGTCCTTTTGAGGTGGTGGATGTTTTATTTACAGGCCCACCAAGAAAGACACCCCCAAGTTAAAAACTTACTCTTTTTTCCCGGTGACTCAGTTGAAGAAGTACTGTGATCTGAGCACTTCCTTTAAATCAAAATCACCTCTCTTTGGTACTGAAGGAAACACGAGATCCGGGTATGACTCTTGGAAACTTTGGAGTAACTGGATCAAGAAAAACATACGAGGCAGTAATTAACACCAAAGCTTATATCTCAACCAGAGAGAGAGAGTTATAAGGAGACTTACATCTTCAAGGATAGGTGTGCTGTAAAGCTCAACGAATTTCTCTCTAAGTATTCTGTTCATTGTGTCAACATCACATGCATGCGTCCAGTAGGAGTCATGCACACCTGCAAAGTTTAGGCCGGCTTCTCGACATGCAACAGCAGTCATCATCATGTGAGTGCCGTCCAGCGAGTGCACAAAGTTTGGAGGAAACGCTGTTCTTTGTTTCCTAACATCCACCTGAGGGATTAATAGAAATCTTTTTAGCTTACACAGATCATACAAGTGGAAATCTTGCTCATTGCTCATAAAAGAAAAGACCAAATAGGCTTTTTTTTTTACCGTGTTACCCTCTCGCTGAAGAGCCAAAACCTGAAGAGATGTTCTTATCTGCAACCAATCATTAGTTAAAAATTATTGGCGCCCAGCAGGATGATGATGATGATGATGATTGCGTAGCTTTACGTGAAACACTTACCAGATGTCTTTCACTTCTGCAATAGGGTTGCACAACAGGAAGTCCAAGAGGTGTTGTCCATCGCACTGAATTATTATCTGAAGCCATTATCTGTAAAGTTGACAAGTCAAAAACAAAACAGAAACACAGTTGCTAACTTAGAAACTGCAAAGTTCATAACATGATACAAGACCGTACCTTTGCACAATCACCAAGCCAGCTCATAATTGCTCGCGCCGCTTCAAATATCTCTCCCAGGGCTGCTAGTGTCACCTGAGAATAAATGTTTTTTTTTTAAAGTAAAACCAGAAAAAAAAAAAATTATTCGCGTGAAATGCTATTATGATTCTTTCTTACTTTTGCTGAATAGCAAGCCGCAGCAAATAACATTCTCTCGTCAGTGATAACACCTTTCTCCTCTAACCTCCTTTTGATTTGTTCACGCGCTCCAACATAGGTGACACCATACACCGACGTCATCACCGTCTGCTTTACCAGCTTCCTGTCCACCTGAAAGTAGAAGAAAACTTAGCAATAGCATCTCCCGGAAAGATAATGGTTTAAAAGGAAAAACACTAAGACTCACTTGATTGATAAGAATCTTTGCCAGTGCAGCGGTTGGGTTCGACTCAGGATCCTTATTGCTGTCCTTCTTCATTATTTCATGGACCCTATCTCACCACAAGCGAAGAAGAAAAGAGAGAGTAAGAAACAACGCATGGAATGATTCTAACTCTGAATAAACGTATTGACAGCATCGCATGATATGATTAATACCTGAATGAAATCTCAGAATAGACATCAGCTGGTTTTTCTCCCGCAACTAGATTAACTGCCGCAGCTTCAAACTGAGAGAAGCCAGTTTACAAGTAAATATGAGATTGCATATGACTTTGAACAAGACAAAAAGGAAGATTATAAATATTCACAAGTGAACCTACACTATCTCTTCCCAAAGCTGCATAATGCTGTAGACCATTGCATGACCCATCCTGCATATAACCAAATGATGTAAGAAAAAAAAAAAAAAAAAGTAGATTAGGAGCTAACAAATGAATATAAATTTATGGGGCTTACCTGATGTATAGGCAAGTGGGAGATTACAGAGTAAGGTGAAGGACTTTTCAAGGCCTGTGCCAGAACGACGCAAGCAGCTAAACACTGAAAAGGATCCTCAGCCTTCAACCACCATCGTCTCCCATGAATAGCATTTTCAGCTGAATCCATTATATCATCCAAATGGTTTTCCACGAAAGCCAGACGCCCCTCGTGCGAAAGCTTTTCAACACCGCCTGCGTAGAGGTTCGCTAAATGTATTTTCAGCCAGTACAAGCCTGACTTTCCTAGCGGCCGTCCTTCAGCAAACTCAAGGGTTCCACGGCAGAGATCAGAACTCAGATGATTCAGATGAGGATGCATTGGGTATGCACGGCCCCTGAAGTCGAGATTGTGAGGGTAGTAGAATCCTTCCTCGTCTTTCATTTTTCTAGCCACCTGAAACTCATTAACTTCAGTCCACATATTCTCTAGCAGGTCAAGACAGAACAAAACGAATTTCTTACAGAAAGCTTAAGCTCAACATCACATCTGAGAGAATGTCTCTCTCTGTTGGTCTTCTTGGCCTTTCGTACACTCCATTTCCAGGATTGGATTTCTTCTGGATCCTCAGAGGAAGGTTTCTCTGGTATGGGAACCTAAACAGCAAACAAGGTTGGTTCTTAAAATGAAACCTTGAAAAGTAAAAAGTCCGGAGATCCTATAAGAATTCTATTTACTTACGTCTTCCCGATTAACTAAGCCTGCAATGTTGCCTCCATCAGCCCAGAGCCTTTCTACCACATCAAGTATTTTCCTATTAACCCTCCACTTGGTGTTCCCAAGTGTATCCAACGCCTGTTCAAGTTACGGTTTTAGAACATTTATGTAAAACACTACAAGAAAGAAACAGCAAACACACATAATATAAGAGCAAAGATATCAATGTACCTCAAATACTCTATGGGCAGTCTTGGAACTAATATCTTTAAGTGCATCTTGCTGCTTTTTGGATCCATGAGTACGCATAATGTAGGAAGGCAAAAACAAATAACCACCCTTGTCATATCTACACATAACGTGTGAGCATGAGGTTTTTCAGTAACAGGGGCATGATTAATATGTAAGGGAGTAAAATCTAGAGCCAAAGAACAAAAAGGATTTGATCAAACCATACCCTCTCCATCTCTTTGGTGGTACCAACATTGGAACATAAGGAATTAACATATACTTAGCCTGCATGAGAGACAAGAACAATGAAAGATCATTTAATAGTTCATAGCTTTAAATCAAAGAGACATCTTAACTCACAGATTTATCAAGTCCTGCAAGGAGGAGCGAGTCGCATTCAATAACCCCATATCTCCTCACCAGCTTTGACCTACAAAGTCCAAACTCATTGAGAAAAACACCTTTTTTGCAATAGATACTCATCACATTAGTACGATGTTGAATATGGATTACCCTGGATACTTGGTCACGGTTTTAAACTTGTGTCTGAAAGCAGGTCGAAACTCGGGTATAGAGTCTCCTGACTGTGTCAGTGGAGGTTGCACATAAGCTGTTTCAATCAATAGTTCTAGCAAACGGCTTCCAAGCTGAAAAAAAAATTGATATGAGTCCAACAATAAAGACTGTCATCAAAAGAGTTTAAAATTGCCACAGACCTTAGCTTGTGTAGCTCGTCCCCATGGTTTGATACCTTCACTTTTCACCACTTTTAACGCATCAATAATCCTTTTCCTACGAATCAAACTGTTGACACGTTTCCTAAGCAACTGCTTATCCTTCAACTCCTCCTGCGAGTCCCCTGCATTGTTCTTCCGAGTTCTCTTCAAGAAGTTATGAATCCTCACCTAAAAAAAATCAAACCAAAAACCACCACTCATTCATAATTGCTTTTTACTGCTCCAATAAACTATACTAAACCCATACCTCATGCTCTATAGCTATGCCAATACTAACAGCAGCCTGAACAACTTGGATACACCCATCCTCATGTCCGGACATAACCAAACCCATCATCTTATGCATCACAATAACAGCCATTTTGTCAGCAGGCAAGAGCTCGATGTGAGGCGCGTAAGCCGCTCTGACCTTCTTGCTCTTGTTCTTCTGCAGCCTCTGCTCCCTCTCTATCACCTCTTTCAACGGCTGGAACCAACCCAGGAACATGTGTTTCACGTAAGGCAAGTTGGGAGCGAGGCTCTTCTCGCACATCTCCTTCTCCAAGTCTCTGTACTCGTCAACCATCCTCTCCCAGGCCTCTGTCTCCTCCTTCACCTGCCGCCTCCTCAGGGAATCGAACTTCCTCTTGTCGATGTCCTTCCGCTCGATCTTCACAACCATTTTGGTCAGACCCTTGAGAAACAAGGCGGAGATCCACGGCGGGTCTTGCGTGAAGAGCCTCCTCGTCGCCGAAAGTTCGTTCCTTTCGACGGGGTTCTCGGTAAAGGCGGCTCCTTTGATGGCTCCGGCGAAGGAGTCGTGGCTCTCGATGAGGTTTCCGTGGAAATGGACGGTGGTGGGTTTCTCGGTGACGGAGAGAGAGGTGGAAGAGGAAGGAGAAGCTGCTGAGATCGGAGGTAGGAGGCGTTTGGTGGGTTTGCGGCGGAAGAGGGCGGAGGGGGAAGGAGGTTTAAGCCAGGTGACTAGGGAAGTTTGGGGGTGAAAGAGAGAGGTTTGGTTTAGGGAGAGAGAAGGAGAAGGCGCCGAGGGGGAAGCCATGGGAGGAGGAAGAAGGTGGAGGAGATAGAAGATAAGGTCTTATGAACATTTGAAGAAGAGAAAGAAATTTTGTGAAGGGAACAACAATCCAACAAACCTCTCTAAAACCTCTACTCTTTTGTTTTTATCTCAATAGATATTTCTCCCTACAAACAAATTTCCATTATATTTCTAGAAATTAATTAAAAAAAAAGTGAACATTAAAAAAAACAGTTCTCACAAATGATTTTTAAGGTTTATTTACCAAAACAGCCCACGATGAAAAAATGATCAAAACAAATTTCATTAAAGAGGTAAAAAGTCTTAATATCATAGTTTTATAAATCTTTAAATGTACATAATTATTTCATTAAATAATAAAAATAAAATAAATAAATAACTTTTTTTTTGAATTCTAACTTTTTATTTTTGAACACTGGTCTATGTCCTCTTTAGTTCTTGTATAATGTTCTCACATTTCTTTTCTTGTTGGAAGGATCGACTTCATTTTAGATGGTTGAGAGCTTGCACCGATGTATTGTTTTTTTTTTGTCTCAATTACTGTCTGGAATTTGAAATTCTACTTTGTTTTCTTTGCTTAAGTTTTCTGTAGAGACGATGTTGAGTCCATCTGCTTCAATGGAAACAATATGTATGTGCACAAGTCCAAACCAATTTCGATTTCAATTTTCAAATACAAAAACAATGAGAAGAAATTCTCAGGTTCACCACCCGAGTGAATCTAGAAGTTCACCATCCAATCACCATTAGCCACGTCACATTCAGTTTCTGAAAAAAAAAATTAGTATTTATCGCCAAAAAAAGGAAAAAAGAAAAAGAAATAGAAAACGTTGTTGACGGCATCGGATGACTGTAACCCTATTCTTATGTCGTCGTTGTTATGTTGTTTCTTCTGATTCATCCCTATAGCCATAAGTTTGTAATTCTTAGATATTGTTTAATCACGCCAAATTCTCAATAATTAACTAATGAATTCTGCAAAGATGTTTTCGATTTCATTTTACATATTATGCTTTTGTTTTGGTACGTAGGTTGAAACATTCGCCTAATTTGGTGTGGTATTTATGTGCCTCACATTGGGTCTAGAATTCTCCACTGCTAAGGTGAGATCAACGTCTTTTGTTTACTTTAAAGTTTTTAGCCTTGAATCTCTTCTTCTTTTACAATCTTATATGGTGAGTTCCCTTTGAAATCATGAGACTCCCTCTTGCTGAAACTTCCTCTTGCTTGATTCTCAGAATCTTTTTGTTCACTGATTTGTTTTATTTTCTTCTGAGTTTTCTCCATATCTACAACCAGCTTCCCATTAGCTTTCTTCAACCAGCTGTTGCTCACTCTCAGGTATGCTTCTTCTTTTCTGTTTCGTATCTTTTTTAATCATCAGACACTCTAGCACACTTGGGAGATCGTAGTATTTTCTTAGCCTTTATGTTTGGTTTAATATAGAAGGAGAGAAACAAAATCAATTTTGGTAAAGCCATGGAAAGAAGAAGAAAATGAAAAGTCATGGAAAAAAAGAATAAAAGCCATTGATGAATCAGAAGAAACAAACGTAAGAATAGGGTTACAGTCACCCGACGCCGTCAACAACGTTTTCTATTTCTTCCTTTTTTCCTTTTTTGGCGATAAATAATTATTTTTCCTCTTTTTTTCAGAAACTGAATGTAACTTGGCGAATGGTGATTGGATGGTGAACCTCTAGATTCACTCTAGGGGTGAATCTGGTTCACCCTAGGGAGTGAACCTAAGAATTTCTCAACAAAGAGACCGGAGATTAAGTTAAATGTTAAACAAGTTTCTAACTCATATCAAAATATAAACAAGTCAAGTAAGCTTCTTTCTAAAAGATCAAACTTTTTCAAGCAGAAAAACGAGAATATCGACATAGATTCGGACCAATAAAAACTAAGAAATAAGAAGAAGAAGCTGCGATTGATTTTTTAGAAGCTTAGATGGAGCCGAATAGAGAGAGTCTAGACAATTTATAGAGGGCAGATGTACATTGCAGTCATTATGGGGTTGAATTGAGGAGAATTTTTTGGGAGCTAGGGTTCTTTCGACACAGAGAAGAGAAAAAGCCAAGATAAAATCGAAGAGTCGACATATGTATAACAGGTTATGTGTTGTCATTAAACTCGGCCATGTCCGGGTTTTGAATCGGATAACCGATTATACCTGACCCAACCTCCTAACTGTTGGTTTATTAAAATCCAGTGGGGTTTTCCCTTACATCCATAACCGGTCCGAAACCGGTAATTTGGTTCGGTTAGAGGTTCAAATTTCATATAAGTTAAAAACGCTTAGGCCTAGCAAAGACCCGTAAAATTTCAAAATTTTGTCTTAAATAAAAAATCTAAAAAAAAATAGTTATTATTAAATAAAATTTGAAAGAGTTGAAAAAATCTATTAAGTTTTTTTCCGTATGTATAAATAGAGTTTTCAAAAATTAATTTAGAATGGATAAAAATATTATTGTGGTTCAGCATTTATTTCTAGTGGTAACTTATCTTACGGTGCATTATGACGCCCATTAGGTTGTTGACACTAATGTTTAAACTATGTTTTGCTGTAAAAGTTTGGTTTGATGCACCGGTTTGCATAGCTTATATGAATTGACTCTGTTTCTTTTAAAGTTTTTATCTTTGTTTCTCTATTACCAAAAAGAACACACAACATAGGAAAACGAAAAAAAAAAAAACACAATGTCGATTCTTCTATTTCTCTTCTTGCTTCTATTCATCCCCATTTTATTCACCTTATTCCACATCAAGAAGATGAATAACATGAAATATAATCTTCCTCCAGGCCCAACAAAGCTTCCAATCATCGGGAACCTACATCAGCTCCAAGGGTTGCTTCACAGATGTCTTCACGATCTCTCGAAGAAACACGGACCCGTGTTGTTTCTGCGTCAAGGTTTTGTCCAAATGGTGGTTCTCTCATCGAGTGAAGCAGCTTTAGAAGCTCTTAAAACTCATGACCTTGAGTGTTGTAACAGACCTATGACCAATGCCTTATTAAAGTTATCGCGCAATGGTAAAGACATAGCCTTTGCGCCATTATCAGGTTTCTAGAGAGTTACGCAAGCTTTCCAGTTTCCATCCTCAACTTTTTAAGCTCGAAAAAGGTTCGATCTTTTAGGTATATAAGAGAGGAAGAAACTGACTTGATGATCAAGAAACTGAAGGAATCGGCTCAGAAGAAATCTCCCGTGGATTTGACCAAAACCCTTTTTCACCTATCTGCAAGTAATAGTATTGTATTCAGAGCCGCCTTTGGACAGAGTTTCTTGGAAAACAAGCATATCAATAAGGAAGAGACTGAAGAATTGATGTATGAAGCTCAGAGGATAAATTCTTACAAATTCTCAGATCTTTCCCCATCTTGAGTTTCACAACGTTTTCAGCAAGGTTGATACTTTTCTTAATCTTATAGTTAATGATCATCATCAACCGAAGAGCCAAACTCAAGATCCTCCTGGATATAAGGGTCTGATTGGTAAGGATTGTTGCTTTAGGCTGTGACTTTAGAATTATGACTGTAGAGATTTTGGCTGTAGAGATTTTGACTTTCACTTTAAATATTTTTGAAGTCTGATTGGTATTGAAAACTGTAGAAACTGTGTAATTTATATATTAATAATAATTTTAGATTAAATATAAGAGTTTTAATAAGAGGATAAAATAAATGTGAGCTATTTAATTAGTAAAATAGTTGAAACTAAAACTAAATTTCACTTTAAGTGCATAAACATATTTTAAAACAAATTTAAGCAAATGTGCAAGTTTACATTTATTAATCAGTTAAATAAATTATTAAAAATTAATTTTAATGAATTAATAATTTATGTTTGTACAAAAAAAATCAAATTTAAAATTTATTTGTTTTTTTTTTGGATTTCGTTTTAGTTATTTTACATATTTAATTTTAATTGTTTAATTTTTTTTATTACAAAAAGAAGATAACTTGAAAATTAAAAAAAAAAAGGTTTTCACAATCGTGTAAAGTCTAGTTTACGTGACTTTAGAAAAAAAATATATCCCCTATATATTAATTGAGAAGCATTTGAAAAAATAGAACTTTAATTTTGTATTAATTAAAAAAAAACCCAAATCCTAGGTGGCACTCCAAATGCCTTCTAAATTCTATTTCAAAGAATTCTAGAACATCTAATATAAAGTATAGTTTAATCTAATGGTGTCACATTATTCCATAATTATATAACACTAGAGAAAATTATATTAACCTAAAATATATGAAGTGTGTATTCTTTCCTTAAATAAAAGCTACGGAATTACCTAATATGATTTACATATATACGGGAATTAATGATTATGAATAATAAAGATTTGATAACAATTTTTGCATCCTTCTTCATTTTTGTTTAAATTTAT
>NC_027755.1:34629560-34629882 GCF_000695525.1 Brassica oleracea var. oleracea | reverse complement strand
CATTTAAAAAATAAACAATCACATTAACCATATAATAAAAAATTAGATTTTTTTCTTATATGTTATATTTTGAATTTTTTAAAATGACTCTAAATTACAAAAATGAAGAAACCTTATATGTTATTTTTTTTTAAAACGACTTTAAAATACAAAAATGAAGACACCTTATATGTTAAATTTTTTCTTATATGTTATATTTTTATTTTTTTAAAACAACTTTAAATTAAAAAAAAATGTAAGTTTTCCTTAAGTATACGACTAAAAACATTAAAATGACATGTATCATTTCGATGGTTGATTTGAAAGCTTTCAAAACCATATG
>NC_027755.1:34626777-34629459 GCF_000695525.1 Brassica oleracea var. oleracea | reverse complement strand
GGTTTTTATGTCATAATTTGTTTAATGTCCACTAGAGAACATTGTATTAACTTAAAATATAAGAAGTATGTATTTGTTCCCTAATTAAAAGTTACGAAATTACTTAATATGATTTACATATATATGGCAATTAATGATTATGAATAATAAATATTTGATAACAATTTTTGCATCCTTCTTCATTTTGTTTAATTTTATATTATTAAAAAAAAAATCACATTAACCATATAATAAAAAATTAGATTTTTTCTTATATGTTATATTTTGAATGTTTTAAAATGACTTTAAATTACAAAAATGAGGAAACCTTATATGTTATTTTTCTTTTAAAATGACTTTAAAATACAAAAATGAGGACGCCTTATATGTTAGATTTTTCTTAGATGTTATATTTTGAATTTTTTAAAACGACTTTAAATTACAAAAATGTAAGTTTTCCTTAAGTATACGACTAAAAACATTAAAATGACAAGAAACCATATGGAAGATAAAAGTCAAAATAATTCAACTGTGAAAACAATACTGTTCACTTTTTTCAAGAATGTGTTCGATGAAAAAAATAAGGTTTTTATGTCATAATTTGTTTAATGTCCAATCCGATCAACCCATGATGTATTAATTATAGTTTGTTCTATTATTTTTAATAAAAATTGATCTGATCCATCGGAAAAAAATTATATAATAACAACAAAAAATACTATATATATATAAATAAAATGATCATATATATAAAAAAAACTATCGATAATATATATAAATAAACTCACACTGCGCAAGGCGCATATCTTATCCTAGTTTTAAGAGTAAATTGGCAACAGTCGGCGGTTATAGGCTGTTGAAGCCTTAGAAAATAAATTGAAAGCAAAAGTCTGATTGGCTTTCAAATGACTTTGAAGACTGTAAGATAACATAAAGCCACAACAGTCTGCACGCCAATCGGAGCCATAGTCGACTCGCTCTTACATATGATACATAAACAAGAACAAGATGAATCTTTCAAGCTCACCATTGATCATCTCAAAGGAATCATCTCAGTAAGCAAATAATCTCTTTATTATTATTATTTTTTTGTCAGGGGATCTCTCTTTAGTTTAAGTTTCCACAAATCTAACATAAACATCCATCATCTAATGTGTTTTGGTTGACCTTAGAATATATACATAGCTGGAGTAGACTCAAACGCCATCATCATGATTTGGGCAATGGCAGAGCTCGTTAGAAATCCTAGAGTCATGAAAAAAGCTCAAGAAGAGATACGGACTTGCATTGGAATCAACTCAAAGGAGAAACTCGTGGAAGAACATCTTGTCAAGCTTTGAAGCTTGTGGTGAAAGAAACCTTAAGACTGCACCCAGCAGCTGCTCTGTTACTCCCGAGAGAAACAGCGAGTCAAATCAAGATTCAAGGCTATAACATTCCCCCAAAAACCATTCTATTGGTTAACGCGTGGTCGATAGAACGAGATCCTAAGCAGTGGGAAAATCCTGAAGAGTTTATCCCGGAGAGATTTATAGATTGTTCAGTGGACTACAAATGACAGAGCTTTGAGATGCTACCTTTTCGTTCTGGTCGGAGGATCTGTCCAGGTATTGCTTTTAGGATTGCGGCTATTGAATTGGGACTTCGACTAGAGATTGCCTGAGAACACGGAAGATGTGGACATGGAAGAAGGCAAGAAGCTGGGTATCTCACTACTGTTAAGAAAGTTCCACTTGAGCTTGTTCCGAGTCCGATCTTCGCCATTGGTGGGGTAATGGTTAATGTCACCGCTTAATAGGTACTAGCCTGCTATGTGCATGGTGATAATAACTACACATTTATTTTTCTGCAATTAAATAGTTGAGTGGTGAATAAATGCAGTACTATCTGAATTGTTAATGACTCATGTAATCTGAATTTGTTTTGCATATTCATTCAAAGTCATAATCTCTCACAATTCAAACAAATAAATTAGTGAAAAAGTAAAAGAGAGATGATAGAAAAGTTTTCATATGAGAGATTTTATGTGTTTGTGCGAAACCCATCTTCCACGTGTCACTTGACTAATGATTCAATTTATTTTTTCTAAAAATTATATAATTGATACCTAATATGTTTTTTTTTTTTAAACTTATAAAATCTTTACCATTAATGCTGCTTATACATTCTTGGGAAAATTGCCAAAATGGAACATAAAAACAACATAGTTGTCCCTATGGTATATAACCATATTTGTCCATTTATTATCTCTTTTATCCTTTCCATTTCTGAAATTTAATGAAATAAATAGTTTTATGAATCCAAAAAAATATTAAAAATATAAACAATTAATAAAATATCTATATACACAAATACATATTTTTTTTGGTTAAAAAAACTTGATAAATAAAATTTTAAAATTACGCTCCACTAAAATTAGAATTCATCTTCAACGAAAAATGGGTTAGTAGAAAACGAATTCCAGAATAAACAAGTCCATCTACTTTTTTTAGAAGAAACAATCTAAAAATGATTAAAATTCTAAATATGGAGAATGCGAATTCTACTAATTGTAAGGATCCCTACTTTTCTTTTGAATGTAGTTTCTACTTTTAAGAAGTATTCTAAAATTCCGGGTATGCGAAATCTAAACTTAACACGAACGTCTACAAAAAGTAGAAATTGTATTCAGAATTTTTGTCATGGTTCTACACAGTGTAGAAG
>NC_027755.1:34604440-34626303 GCF_000695525.1 Brassica oleracea var. oleracea | reverse complement strand
ATTAAGGAAATGTTAGTTTTGGGATTATAAAAAATATTATACTCTAAGGACAACTTAGTGATGGTTTTATATCATATGGACAACTATATTGTTTTTTTTGTTCCGTTTTGGCCATTTTTTCTTTATATTATATCATAGTACAAATATAACAAACCTTCTCACGAGTTGAACATAATTATGTGAAAACATTCACAGGTATGCGAAAATTCCGGGTATGCGAAATCTAAACTTAACACGAACGTCTACAAAAAGTAGAAATTGTTTTCAGAATTTTTGTCATGGTTCTACACAGTGTAGAAGGTGTCTTCTACGGATAAAAAACCAGTTTTCCAAAAATTAAGGAAGTTTCAGTTAAGAAAATATTGTAAAAATATTCTAATTTCCTAAAACGTGTCCCAGTATTTTCTTTGTCAAAATATCAAAAAAAAAATGATTTTGGCTTTTCCTCTTCATCAATCTATGATTTCTCCATAGTTTGTCTTGTGATATTCAAAAACTCTTGTTCTATGATGCATATTTATACAATATGTGGTGTTTGGGAATTTAGTGTAAGCACATTATGGTTTTTTTTTGCTGATGATAAAGGGGGTAGACTACTATTATTGGAATCAAGTTCTACCTTAGAGAATTTTAAAAGAATAGTTTTGGAGAATTTTAGAAACCAAATGCAATTAGATTACGTGATATTTTTGATCTGTGTCATGTGTTTTTTTTTTTTTTTTTCCTTTCTAAAACATTATGGGATTACCCTTTTTTTTTATCTTTTTCCATTAAACTTTTTAAAAATGGTTTTAATTTATGTTTAATTTAATTAGGAAATGTTAGTTTTGGGATTATAAAAAATATTATACTATAGGGACAACTTAGTGATGGTTTTATACCATAGGGACAACGATATTGTTTTTTTGTTCCGTTTTGGCAATTTTCTCTACATTCTTTACGGTAATTAGGGGTTCTACATGAGATTATTGATTAAACATACATCTAAATCGATTTTTTAAACGCCTAGATCAATTTTAGGAAAAATGTTATGAAAAAAATTGTTTTGTTTAAATCCGATTTGTCATCTAGGCGGGCCCCTAGCCACCGCCTATACCAATTTTGAAAATACTGGTGTAAAGTTATATGTAGTTTAAGATTGTTTCGAACATATTAAAAATAATTAAATATTTAATTGTACTCTTATTTGATTATTAAAATTTAATAGCATTTACATTTTTATATGTTTTGATGAGAGGTAAGAGGATAAATCAGTAAAAATCACTTTGTAATCATAAAACAACACTTATTTTAATGAAATTTTAGTCTTTGAAGAAAGTAGTTTGTAAAGGCTTTTCATAATTTTTTTGTAAGAAAAACACTAACAAACAAAAAATAAAATGACTAAGTACAGTTTTTATATGAAACCCACTAAAATACTTTGATCGGAAACCAAGTACTGTAAACATATTTTTATTTTTATTTTTAACCATGCGGTGGTGGACTAGTGGTCTTGAGGGAGCAACAACCCCAATACGGACCCGGCTTCGCAACCTCGTGTACCCGGACTAGCGTTAAATCGCAAGACTACGTGGAATGCCGTGAGCTTCGTGAGACTAGTCGGTTGACTTCGGTTGCCGGATCCCCACGGTTATCAAAAAAAATATATTTACAACATAATCAATCATTTTTAGCCAAAAAGAAAAAAGAAAAATAATCAATCATGCACAAAAATATGATGGTGTCCGCGTACGATACGGACCAGATTGTGATGATTAATAGATCCACGAAGAAATAGAATTCGATTTTCAAGCAACAAGTTGTAACAGACTTCTTTAATTTAAACCCCTACATTCATATATATAGACACTGATGGCATTGTGTGGTGGGCTATGTTTATTAATCAATAGTATTACTTCAGTGCTTAGCTACCCGATTATAAAATAAAGAGCCATTTGTTTTAGGTCGGCAAAACTGAAATGTCACGTGGAATGCCACATCGGACACTGTAGAGGATACACCACCCCTGTAGATACCGTTAGATTGGTTGTTACGATACCTGCTTAATATTATAACATCCACTAATCTCACTCTCAAACCCAATTCCACGAACGTGACTAGTCTATAATCTAGTCTAGCAAAATAAAAGGTTAATTTAAGGCGTTTTATAATATAAATTGCCCAAAACATATGATGGAGTTAGGCCTTCAGCTATAGTTATTTGCTGACATGTACACCACCATTCAAAAAGGAACACGCCTGAAGGAAAAGGCTAACCACACGGCATATACTTAAATACGTATAAATACTAATGATCACGTGGCATTTTGTTCACACCATACTGGTTGACCTTATAAGTCAAACATCACAGGCGCCAAACGTTACTATAAACGTTTCATTTTCTTCAAACGGCAGTTAGGCACAAACATTTGATTGTCAAAGACATACTGTCTCTCTTCGATTGTATATCTCTATCTATACAATATATATATGTGTGTATAGTCAAACACCATTTTTGATTCTTTGTTGTCTCAACTAAAACACACGCACAAATACAAAAGTAATGGATTATTGTTCCTTGTTGTCTTTCTCGTTCTTGATCATTGTCATGACCGTTCTTGCTTCAAAAGACAAGGATGAGTTAATAAAACGTGATCAAATCTCTTTGCTTTCTTTCAGATCATCCATTGTTTCAGATCCCCACAACTCTCTAAGCACGTGGGTCTCTTCTTCTTCATCATCATCTGTTGATGTTTGCAACTGGTTCGGTGTGAAGTGTAACAACGACAGCACTCGAGTGATCGAGCTAGACATCAGCGGACAAGATCTCAGAGGCGAAATCTCACCGTCCATCGCAAATCTAACCGCTTTAACCGTTCTTGACCTGTCAAGAAACTTATTCACAGGAGAAATCCCAAATGAGATTGGGTCATTACATAAAACCTTAAAGCAGTTAAGTCTCTCTGAGAATCTCTTACAAGGAAACATCCCGCACGAGCTTGGTTCTCTTAACCGTCTTGTTTATCTCGATCTCGGAACTAACCGATTCACCGGTCAAATCCCGGCCGAGCTCTTTTGCAACGGCTCTTCTTCATCTCTACAATACATTGACATCTCTAACAACTCTCTAACCGGAGAAATCCCTCTGAAGAACCACTGTCACCTCAGAGAGCTTCGGTTTCTACTTCTCTGGTCGAATAAGCTGGCCGGGGACGTACCGCCTTCGCTTTCAAACTCGACAAATCTCAAATGGATCGACCTGGAGTCAAATCTCTTAACCGGAGAGTTACCTTCTCAAGTCATAACCAACATGCCGCACCTTCAGTTTCTTTACCTTTCTTATAACCATTTCGTTAGCCACAACAACAACACCAACCTCGAACCCTTTTTCGCCTCTCTATCCAACTCCCCTGACCTACAAGAGCTAGAGTTAGCCGGAAACAGCCTCGGAGGAGAGATAACTTCTTCCATAAGGCACCTCTCCGTGAATCTTGTGCAGATTCATCTCGACCAAAACCGTATCCACGGCTCTATACCTCCGGAAATATCAAACCTTTTGAACCTAACCCTTTTGAACTTGTCTAGTAACCTTTTAACCGGTCCGATCCCTCGCGAGCTCTGCAAGCTAAGCAAGCTCGAAAGGGTTTATCTCTCGAATAATGTCTTAACCGGTGAACTCCCTGTAGAGCTTGGGGATATACCTCGTCTAGGGCTTCTTGATTTGTCTAGAAACAACCTCTCTGGCTCGATCCCGGATAGTTTCGCTAACCTTTCTCAGCTGAGAAGACTTCTTCTCTACGGAAACCATCTCTCTGGCACTGTCCCTCGAAGCCTTGGCAAATGCATCAATCTTGAGATTCTTGACCTCTCTCACAACAACCTCTCAGGGAAGATTCCTCCCGAAGTAGTCTCCAGTCTCAGAAACCTTAAGATTTACCTCAACCTCTCGAGCAACCACTTAACCGGGGCAATCCCTTTGGAGCTAAGCAAAATGGATATGGTTCTCTCCATTGATCTATCTTCCAACGAACTCTCGGGGAAGATTCCACCTCAGCTCGGAAGCTGCATCGCATTGGAGCATCTGAATCTTTCGAGAAACGGTTTCTTCGGTCCTCTCCCTGCTTCGTTAGGCCAGCTGCCGTATCTGAAAGAGTTAGATGTGGCTTTAAACAGGCTAACGGGAGCTATACCGCCTTCTTTTCAACGGTCTTCGACTCTCAAGAACTTGAATTTTTCCTTCAACATGTTCTCCGGAAATGTATCTGACAGAGGATCGTTCTCTAAGCTGACTATTGAGTCTTTTCTAGGAGATCCTCTCTTGTGCGGCTCTGTAAAAGGGATGCAGACATGCAAGAAGAAGCACAAGTACGCTGTTATCCTTCTACCGGTTCTGTTATCGCTGATAGCAACTCCTTTTCTGTGTGTTTTCGGGTACCCGCTGGTCCGGAGATCAAGATTTGGAAAGAATCTAACAGTGTACGACGAAGAAGAGGCGGAAGATGAAGAGAAACAGAACAGAAAGGACCCGAAGTACCCGAGAATATCATACCAGCAGCTCATCGAAGCAACGGGAGGGTTCAGCTCTTCTAGCCTGGTTGGTTCAGGGAGGTTTGGTCATGTCTACAAGGGAGTTCTCAGGAACAACACAAAGATCGCGGTCAAAGTACTTGATCCAAAGACCGCGGTGGAATTCTCAGGGAGTTTCAAAAGAGAATGTCAGATCTTGAAGAGGACGAGGCACAGGAACTTGATCAGGATCATCACAACCTGTAGCAAACCCGGTTTCAAGGCTCTTGTTCTGCCGTTGATGCCAAATGGGAGCTTGGAGAGACACCTGTACCCGGGCGAGTACTCGAGCAGGAGCTTGGATTTGGTTCAGCTTGTGAGTATCTGCAGCGATGTCGCGGAAGGAATAGCGTACTTGCATCATTACTCACCTGTCAAAGTCGTTCACTGTGATCTCAAACCGAGCAACATCCTTCTTGATGATGATATGACCGCTCTGGTTACTGATTTTGGGATTTCAAGATTGGTTCAAGGCGTCGAAGATACGGTCTCTACTGATGATTCAGTCTCATTTGGCTCAACAGATGGATTGTTATGCGGATCAGTAGGTTACATTGCACCAGGTACACATTCTTAATAACATCATTAAAGTTTCACCAAGTAGTCTTATTAGTCTCTTTATTTGTTTTATTTCTTTTAAATCAGAATATGGGATGGGGAGACGTGCATCGATCCATGGAGATGTGTACAGTTTTGGGGTTCTCCTGCTAGAGATTGTGAGTGGAAGGCGACCAACGGATGTTGCGGTCAATGGAGGATCAAGCTTACATGAGTTTATTAAGTCTCATTACCCTAATTCTCTAGAGGGAATCATTGAACAAGCGTTGATCAGATGGAAACCGCAGGGGAAGCCAGAGAGGTGTGATAAGCTTTGGAGAGAAGTCATATTGGAAATGATTGAATTGGGATTGGTATGTACTCAGTATACTCCTTCAACTAGGCCTAACATGCTCGATGTTGCACATGAGATGGGACAGCTCAAAGAATATCTCTTTGCTTGTCCTTCCCTTCTGCATAATCAACCTCAAGGAACACAAGGAGAAGCTATTTCTTGATGATGGTTTATGAATCATTTTTGGTGATTTTTGTTGAATTCATTAGTTTAATTGTTTAAGAAAAAGAGTGAGATTTTGTGGATTAAAGTCTTTGATTTACGTCTTCCTTTTTGGTTTAAGATCTGCAAACCCATATCCTCTGATGAAGATCAGCCAACCAAATCTTCTATTTCACATTCATTAGTTAATTACTTTAAACTAATATTTGGTGGGTTTATTTGTAATCATGATCATAGCTTATGTATGTGCTATGATTCTAGCAATGAAGCTTCTCTTAATCTTCCATTACATTGTATTCTAATCAATAAATCATTTTTTTGCCTAACTTTGGATAAAAAACAAAAAATTATGGCAGAGATTTCTATTGCAAGTGGAAGCTGATGTCTATCTGCTTAATCTCTTCACAGTCCTGATCAACAGTCCTTTATTAGTCTAATAATTTTATACTAAGTATGCGCTAATAGGTGACATCAACATCAGTTGTTCAAAAAAAAAAGTGACATCAACATCAAACAAAGGTCAACAAGCCATCATATTTGTCCCTTTATGCCATCTTAGGAAGCTGATGAGTCAAGAAACAGCCAATCTCATGAAGAGAAAACTAATATAAGGAAACCAGTAATTTCTTGTATATACATCTTCATCAGTTTCATTATGATAAGTTTGATTTTGCAGCAACAATCAAGAAATTCTGGATCATTGGTGGTAAAAAACACACATAAGAATCTCAAACTTTTTTATTGGTTTTGATATACAGATTTGAAATTTACTGATTAAAGCTTCAAATTTGTCAAATGTCAATATACTATTTCTGTATTATTGTCACTAAAGTTAGTTGTATTAGAAACAAAGCTCTATCTTAAAAATAATAATTGGGAAAAAGAAGATGCTGTAGGACATACTAGAATGTGATGATGAGGTAGGTGCAAAAGGAAAAAATCACACTGATGTTTCAAGGTACTCTTAGCAAATCAGGATGCGCACACAATGAGGAAGGTATAAACCCGTAAATGACAAGAGAGTTTGCTTCCTGAGAGTGACACCCAGTAAGCTACACAGAGACAATGAGTAATCACAAAGTTGTGGTGAACTGAAAATCTTGCCTTAATTGATAGTGACTGAGACAAAAGGATTTTATTTTCTTATAAAGTAGTTGTGCCAATGAAGAAAAGGTTTTGAGATGGTGAAAGGATATCCGTTCAGTTCCAGAATGTGGAAATCTATGATGACGAATGAGCATGAAAAAAAAGAAGAAGATAATGCTAAGACAGAACTAGAAGAAGTTTGGTCAGATAGCAACCACAGTTAACATTGGTTCTAACTGCAACTAACCAAAGAAAGGACTTCATCTATTTGCTTAGGATTAGATTATTTAACCATAGAGGCTTGTGTCAGAAGAAAAATACTTTCTCCGGTTCAAATTATATGATGTTTTAGAAAGTTTATGATGTTTCAAAATATAAGATGTTTTGAATTTTAAGTTCAACTTTAATTTTATTGGAAACTGTTCAACCAATAAAATTTTACAATATTTTTTTTTATAATTGTTTTAATGATTCTATATTTAAAAGTGCTTTTTGAATAATGTAAATTTCTTAATCTTTGTACACTAAACCAAAACAATATTATGAAACGAAGGGAGTATAACATTGGCGATTGTGAGATTTCAGACTTTCTTTGGTGCATATATGACAAAGCATCCACAAAACTCCTCAGGTTGGTAACTTTCACTTTCATTCTTCTCTTAATTATCTGATATGAAATATCTAGCAAACAGAACCATATTTGCTTCCCAAACGCTCAGCTACACAAAAAAGGTGGATCTTGCTACAAGCAAACAAAACTAACACAAATACAATCTCAATCACACCTTATGACACACTTACAGGCTTGTATACTTCTTGATTAAATCAAAGATGATCTTCCTATTTGTAGAAAGCTCAGTTAATGTATTCTTACTCACTCTAATGCCACCAAGTGCAGGCATGTCTCACAGCCAGAAATAAAGCATTGCCTGTTTCAATAGACATGCCAAAATTTGTCAGCAATTTAAGTAATATTTGGATTTGTTGACAGAAGTTGATGTTACCGTACCTCTTGGACAGAGACAATAGCTGAGTCATAACAAGGAAATAACTCCACAGTTGTTCTTGAATTCTTCATTTCAGCTTGGACAAAACTTAACTCTTCTTCTTGCTTTACTTCACTAGTTTGAGGCTCTGCGTTGCATCTCGCCCGCTCAAGCTGCTCTACTCTCTCTCTCAACCGCTGCAACTCTGCTTGATACTCTGCATCATTTTCAGAAAAACCACCTTGTACATGATCTCTCTTTACGCTTATTTTCCTCTTCCGTTTAGATGATTTCTTGCACACCTTTGGAACCATATCTTGAATGTTTGACGAGCTTGCAGCAAAAGCTTCACTTATTTCTCCATTCTTAGTTTCTGACACAGAGAACGTCTCCATTTTTATACAATCTGTAAGCTCTTTTAATTGTTCATCTAGCTTCTTGATCTGATCCCAACACAAATCTAAATTCTTCTCCTGATGTCTTCTTGATGGATCCAAGCTCTGCTCAATTACTTCCTTCTCCACAGGAACCAAAACATCTGTGTCAACCGGTTCTGGAGATGGCGTTTGAGATCTATCGCACCATCTCATATCACTAAAAGAACGATCATCATCGGTTCCCTTACATCCCAAGTTCAGAAGCTTGCATTTGTAGGCATATAATCTGCTTTCGAGATTCTTGATTTCAACTTCTTTCTGGTAATTCAGATCCTCCAAAAGCTCAAGGGACAGCTCAGCGTGAGACATTCTCTCCTCCACCATTCTCCTGTACTGGCTAGCTTCCATAACCAAAGCCGCTTTTTCTCCTTGGAGCCTTAGAATCATTGACATGGCTTCGCTCGCTGACGTGGCAGTGGCTTCTCTCTCGGCGTCTAACTCTTCTTGGAGTCTCTTTGCATCTTCCTTCATTTCATAAAGAGCTATCCTAAGATCCTGGGACTCAACTCCACGCATGTTTAAGCTGTAGCTTCTTCCTACCATCTCTGTGCAGTTGCAAACAATACTATAATCTATTGTCTCTAAACTAACTTCATGATACCAATTAATTACAACAAAAATTACAGTTCCTGAGCAGTCATGTCCTGGAACAAGAATCTAAGCAATGGAATAAAGAAAGAATCTTATTGTACCTGTGATAGATTTACAAAAGAACACGAGTTTTGTGGACGAGCAAGTTCACAGATACGCTGAGAGAACAATTGATGGTTCAGAAGTATTACAAAAAACACGAAATTTTTCTGTACAAAAGGAAACTAAAATGCTAAATTAGACAAGATTATACCTAATAAAGTAATCAAGACCAAAATAAAGGAAAGTTTTATTCATTCACATTTAGCCATGCTTGACCCAAAAAAAAAAAAAATTATGATGCCGTGTCCATATCATTAAAAGCAGAAAGTTTATGAACTTGGGCCAGCAGAAAGAAACATTTATTGAAAATTATCATCAACTAAATTTCTTTTTCTAAAGTTTTTATTTTGAGAAAGAAAACTAAATTCATTAAACTATACAAACAAAAGAGTTCGTCTCGTAATAATCAGTCAAATATTCCTCTAAAATATTGATGAGGTCTCAGGAATATAAAAAGAAAGAAGCTTGGAATGATGAAGCTGATTTTTGAATCTTAAAGTTCTGCTGAAATTTAGTATTTTCTTTCCCTTTAATGTATAAAAGTTTGTTGACATTAAAAAACGAAATACTCCATCTGTTCCTAAATATAAGATGTTTAGGTAGAAACACACGTATTAAGAAAACTACTTTTTGTCTAGAAAGCATCATTAAAACTATAAATTAATGGTATTCAACCAATTATAAAATAGACTATTGAAATATGATTGAGTACACAGTTTTTAATAAAATAAAAATTATTTAGGAAAATGAAAACATCTTATATATTAGAACATCAAAATTCTGTAAAAAATTATACATTTAGGAACATAAAGAGTATAATTTAAAGTTTTCAACGGCTCATTACAGGACTAGGTTTTAGCTTCTGTATGGCCTACCATACCACACTACCTTTCTTGTTGTTAAAGGTAAGACAGGTTTTTGTTGTGTGTATTGATGATATACAACAAACGGAACTCAAAGAGAGCAGTTTGGGCCACAAGAAACTCTCTTCAAGCCAAGTAATTCAAAAACAATAGGCCAACGAAGACCCAACTGTCATCCGCAACAAAGTAAATGCTTCACAATAGAAGAGAGGAAGCAGAGCACAGTGAGAGACAAACCAGTTGGAGTAAGTTATTCTCACGACCCAAACCCAACAAACCTAACATTCAAGTTAGAGCAGAAGACTTCTAGCTTGTCTACTAATTCAAAATGACAGAAGAGCATTCTTGAAAGATCAACAAAATTCTCGTATATCTTGATCCACAAGAACAAGTAGAGCGATGTTATAAAACTACAAAATAAATACCAACTTTAACACGGAGATTATTGTAATAAAGCTCTTCATATGCTCTAAGTTGGATAGTTATTGTTGAAGAAGATGTTTGATCTACAGAGGAATCCAATGATAAGATCCCTATGTTACACAATCTGCTCATACATGGGAAGCATTTATCTACTGCAAACGCAATTGCGGATGTTTCAGTTTCAAATATCACAATCCAGAATCAGCTAACTTTAAATCATACATTGAATTGGAAGATGACACGTGACATCTTCTTACTAAAACCCACAAGGAGACGCTCGTCGAAAATCCACAATGACAAGAGTGGCAACACAATGAACGAGAGCTCCCAAAACAACAAACACATGGAATATCTGATGGCTGTGCCCGGCAATGTCAAACGCTCCAGGCTTCCATCTCTCAGGCACACGGCTAACATAAAACACTGCTCCCACGGCATAAGACAGACCAGTGGCAAGCTCGCAAGCAAGAGCGAATAACACGTTAGGGTGGCCCCAGTAAAGGCAAAGCACATGTGAAGCCGGTACCACACTACAGAATCCCATTGCAAGGAAAAGATATGCCCTGAACGGTCTGAAGCGCGGCGCTGAGAGAGCTGGAGCGAGGAGAGTGATGATGGCGAGGAGACCTAGGATCGAGATTGAGGAGAGGTAGAGGAAACGGAAGTTAGGGTGGCAGGAGAATGCGTAGTAGATAGGGGCGAAGAAGGAGGAGACGATCATGAGTGAGATTCCTGCGTAGTCTAAACGCCAGAAGAAGAGGTTGTAACGTTTTGAGTGGCAAGCGAGGAGGTGTGAAACAGAGCTACAGATTAAGCAACCCATTGCTCCGGCTAAGTACACGAGCCATGGCCATTTCGGAACAGCTTCGTGGTAGTTTTGGTGGTTTACTTCTTGAGACGTAAGAAGTGGGATGTGTTCTGTCACGTTGGAATCCTGCGAAAGAATCTTTTAAATTTTAGTTATGTGATTAAAAAGGAATTCAAAAGAAAAAAAGTACGACGTTAGTAAATTTATTTTGCTCGTGTATCGTTCAAACTTTTTGTTGGAGAAATAATACTCACCATAATACATAGTTTCATAGTTTTTCTTTTCTTAAATTAAAATATTATTACGCAGTACAACCGGTGAACCGGAGGGCAAACCAACATATAGCATCAGCATGCCTATTCTTATTGTACCCGTTAACGTATACACTATACAGCATGCAGTTCATCTACTGGAATCGCGGGTTAGACCATCTTTTACGCATGATATAGTTGACACGGTTTTATAGGTAGTTTTTTTTTTTTTTTTTTTTTTTTTTTTTTTTTTTTTTTTTTGTCTGATTAAAAAAAAAATTTAATTAAAAAGCGAACTAATCGCGAATCGTCTCGTGTAGGTGGGACTCGCGAACAGTGCAAGAAACATTCACTCTAAGAGCCGGTTTTTATAAAAATAATGGGATCCATCCGTTGGAAACCCGCGACCCCGTTTATTATGCCCTTAGTATTATATACAAAACATATATATATATATATATTATAACAGTCCGATTATAATTAAATCAATTATTTTTTGGACAAATAATAAATCAATCATTTTTTCGAAAAAAAAAATTATTTTGAACATTTTATTTTAAATGAAAGCCTTAAAATTTAAAATTGTAATAGTTGAGAGCCTTTAAAAAATAGTGCTAATTAATATGCTATTTGGTAAATACTTTTTAGAAAATATTACTTTTTAGTTTTAATTGGTGGTAAATTTAGAGGAGAAATGAGGAGATACTTTATGTTTGTCAAATTTCCACCATTTGTGATTTTTTAGTTTTTAAACATGGTGCCTTTCTATTCCTTCAAATTCAATCCTCTAGCAGAAATATAAAATATTTTACTTCTATCAAAATTGAAAAGAACAACATTAATTTCTTTTAATTCGTTTTATTATTAAATAATTTTTTATTTTAAATGAGGTCTATATATTTTATAAAAAATATGTTTTAAAACAACCATCTCTTTTACTCCCTAGCAGTGGTAGATCTAAGTTATTTGGGACATTTTCATCAGGTTTGTAACCAATTCTTTTCAGAGAATCAAGATTTCAAACTAGATCTTAAAGAACAAAAACAAAATTTAGTTGGATTCATTGTAAGATTTAATCCAGTGGTCATCAACTACTCTAAAAACTTAATCCAGTGGTCATCAACTACTCTAAAAACTTGATAAGGAATATTTATATATTCTTCAAAGTAATTTATGCACGTCATTTATTTTTGTTCACTACATTATTCATATCAATGGTTATCAATAGAAGCCATGTGATTTCACGAACAACTTTAGATATCAACGAGAAACACTTTAATTTAATTGATTATTTTTGTCATTTTCTATTCCCTTTACAGAAAAGCTAGGGGATTTTCAGAAAAAGATCGATGGGCTCAAAACACAAGAGAAGAAAGATCCAAAGAAACATATCGAAAAGAACACATGGTGGGGGCAATTAACTTTACCACTACACTCTACTATTAGAAAAGGCCAAACATATGTCTTAATTATATTAGATCACACAGAAGATAAGATAAGCCGCGAAATTTTAAAAAATAACAAAGAAACAAAAAGCTTACATGACGAAGCAGAGTCTGATTGCTGGAGAGGCGAATCCACGCTCTATCGTCCGGGTCCCACACACCCCAAAAAAAAGCCAGTTTTGTTTAAAATTAACAAACAACCAAATGAAATTGAAAATGACGATTTTAACCTCGAGGGTTCTTACCCGGATATGCCGTTGAAGAGTCCGGCGAGACTAAGCTCCGTCGTCTCTAAAGAGCTTACCACCATCATCCACATGAATATTACAAACCCAATCAAGTGCCTGTTAAAATATCACAATTCAAACAGCCGTCTTAGCTCAGTGGTAGAGCGCGTGACTTTTAATCCCGTGGCCGTGGGTTCGATCCCCACAGACGGCGTTTAATAAACTTTTTTCATTTGATAAAAAAAAAAAATCCACAAATCAATTCAAATTTCAAAAGAAAGATACAAAATGATTGTTATGTTTTACGTACGTCCAGATGTTGAGAGTCTCGTTATGCCAAGAGAAGGCACTAAGGAAGGTATCTCTGAGAGACCATTGGCATCGATAATGGTCGTGTATGAACTCGTTATCCTGCAAATAACCAGGCAACTCATCGAACTTCATCAACCTCCGTCCCATTCTCGAATCTAATCCTTTTGAATCGCTAACCGCCACCATCGCCGATGATTTCCTCGCCGCTCTTCGTCTCTTCATGCTGGTTTTCGGTTAAGCGAATCTAGCTGCGACGGCGAATCTACGTCCGTCGCTTTCTCTCAGTAATCGCAAATCTCTGATATTTCGATGGTCCTCCAGAGTCGTCGCAGCCTATTTATATGAAGACGAAAGCTCTTTCAAAGGTGACTGCGATTGCCTCGTTTGAAGGAATTGCTTACGTGTTGGGCTATAATTGGATGGGGAGTTTTAAAGCGTGTGAGGCTGGATACACGTGATTATTTTTGTTACTCTACGGCCACGATGAATCAGGACCTGGGCTGTGCAAATAAACCGAACCCGAAAATCCGAACCGAACCCGATCCGATAAAAATGAATCCGAACCGATCCGAACCCGACATAAATACCGAATGGATCCTGTTTTTTGGTATTTTGGATTATGTATATTATCCGAACCGAACCCGGACCTAAATGGATATCCGATAGAACCCGAAACATTTAAAATCACAAAAAGAACTTCAACCAAATATGATCTTAATTCTTATTATGTATCAAAAATACTTTAAGATATTATAGAACTTCTAAAATAATTATTTGTTACACGAAGGTTGATGGTGGAATGTGGCGGTTGAAGCCTGAAGTTTTTAGATTTTGGTTTTGTTTTCATTGAATAATGTTTCTCATGAAAATTTCATGAAAACTTAGTTTTTGTTTTATTATTTCATTTATCTGGTTTTCTTTCTATCACTAACTATGTTTATTTTTCGCTTGATTTTGAATGATCACGTTTATGTTTTTTCTTATTTTTGAATCGATTTTACTTATGTTTTGGCTATTAAAATATGTACATATCATGTATTTTAAATCCGAAAAACCGATTTCATTTATGTTTTAGTTACGAAATATGTACAAATCAGGTATTTTAAAACCGAAGAACCGATTGGGACCCGAACCCGAAAGTACAATGGGTTATACCGGTTCTTTGAAGATTTACTAACTCCGGCCCGAACCCGATAGAACCCGAACCGGTCCCGAACCAAACTTTTATATAACCCGAATGAGATTGATTTTGATAAACCCGAAAAACCAAAACCCGAATGGATAAAACCGAAACCCGATTGGAACCCCGAATGCCCATGCCTAAATCAGCTTTTGAATCAAAGGACCATGTGAGGATGCTGAGAAATGCACGAAGTGTGATGCGTAACTCAAGGAAATTAATCTAAAATGGTTCCGTGGAAATTTCATTTGATGTTACTCCCTATCATTTTGTTGGCACATTTTTGTATTAGGATATTGTTAAAGCGGGTTTATTGGTAGATATTTAAAGGGCTCATTTCTAACACATCTCTATTTTTATCTCTATATTTACCTCTAAAACAGAAAAATTATATTGTTCAAAAAAAATAAAATTGAAAAATTATATTATAGAGATGGATTTGATCTAATATATACCTTTATAATAGAGTTTTTCTATTTATAAGAGAATATAGAAATATGTTATTTTCACCTTTAAATATAGAGATAAAAAATTATTTTACTCCATATTTTTCTCAAAAATAGAGTAACTCTATTATAGATGCATACATTAGAGCAATTTCACCTCTATAATATAAATTTCTATTTTAAAAGAAAATTTGGAGATGCTCTAACAAGAAAGAAAAAGAGAAGATAAAAAATAGAAAGAACTAAATGAGAAAATTTGCGGTAGAAATTTATTAGTAGTATTTTCTGATATAATGTAGAAATTAAATGAGAAAAAAATAGATTCATACAACAATATTTTTTGCTTTACAAACAAGCTCATACAACATTTTCTTTAATTTTTTTGCTTTAACTTTAAAAACTACATTAAGCATAATTGGTAATTTTTATGGTTGTATAGAAAATAAAACTAAAAATCAATTCTTGCAACCCAACCAATCATTATAGTTTACGAGTGCCAGTTTTTGTTCTTTTGGAATCTCGAATGTTTGAATTCACTTTATTTTATTTTTGTCTGTCAGATGTTCATCTTACCACCAAATTTTGGCTAGATGAAAAATCTCCGAGAAGCAACTTCGTGTGATTGTGTCTAATATATATATATATAAAATAACTCTTCTGATCCTTAAAATTTCTATTCGGACATTTTTGCTCCAAGGAGATATGAATCAAGCTCGCATTCCCAAAATTATTTTGTACACTCCGGCAACATCAATCTCTTAAGCAAATGCTAGCTAGTCCATCGGATTTGTAGTTATATCCACTAGATTTAAACACTCCAAATTTATTCTAGTTTTTGTTGCAAACCAAACTAATCGCCAAACCTGAATCTGTTTCCATTGTTTATCTTTATATGTTTTCGTAGTTTTTATATTGATTAACATCTTCACTTATATATAAAAAGAGCATACATAATGTCATCGAATCTAGATATACAACATACCATTTACAAATAATAGTATGCTTTCAACAATCTTTAAGGAGGATTATTGGGACATGAATTTGTGTAGAGTTGATAGATTTTAAAAGTTACGTAAATTGTAAAAATTTATATACATTGACTTATGAAATTTGATCATAACTTTTTTGAAATAGTATAGATTTCCATGAATTTGTAATACCTATTTTCTATCATTTTTTTTGTAAAGTAAATATACAATTTATTTATTTTCTAAATCATATAGCATTATTATTTATTTTTTCTTTCAAATTAAGAAGAAAATAATAGTGATTCATACAAAATTGATTTTTTTTCTTAAATACATTTTAATTTTTTTTTTCACAAAGAGAGTATTTAAAGAGAAAAATGACCAAAAAAATTCATGAAAAAAGCAAAAGACGATTTTACCCTTTGCTTTATATATATAAAAGTAATAAAATAATAAAAATTGAGAATAAATAAGTTAATTTTTAATTTTGAAATATGTTTTCAAATTCGAACTTTTTAATAATTTTTATAATTTTGGATTTTTTTTCCAAAATAATTTCTAGACTCAGGTTTGCTCGCGTAACTCATGATTTGGCTCTCAAATTTTCTTTTTGAAATTCAAATTTTTTTTAAACTATTTAAAATTTTTTATTTTAAAATTATTAATATTTATAAATGTAATTATTAATATTTATATTCAAAATGATAATTATTTATAAAAATAATTATATATTCTAAAAATGTAAAAGTATATAAATGTAATGAATTATAGTTTTGGACATATAATTTGGATTAAAGGTGCAATAGATATTTGGTAAGAATAATTATTTTGTTTTCTAGTTTTTTATCACGTGGATTTTGAAAATCACAAGGTTACATATGATATTTTGAAAATTGAGTCTTATGAGTAAAAATGAATAGAATTCATCTCTCAATAACACTAGATTTTGTTAGAATTTGAAAATCAATAATAACTAAACTTTTTGAATAACAAGATATTTGAATGAATTTTGAAAATTCTTAAAGCAATAACAATGGACTCTACTAAAAATTTTGAAATCCAAGAACCAATAACAATGAAATCTCAAAATTGATGAGAATTAACTTACTAATAACCTCCTTTGGTTTTGTCTAACAAAAGAAAGGTAAAAATTAGAGGATAATTAATTGCTAACCAGATTAAATCTCATACGCAATAAAAATATGAACAACTGTGGAAGCTTCTTTACTCAAGTGGTTTGATTAAATCTCATAGAACTCGTTAATTGCGTTTTACCTCTTAACAAAATCTGTATCTTTTTTAACTGGATTGCAATGCTAACTTGCATCTTGTTTGACATTTAACAGATTGTTATTAAGCAAATCAGTGGCAATCCGTAGCTTCCTTGTGCATCAAGTCAACGTTACTACGAGACAATTGTATGTTTACCATAAAACAAAGCTTCTGTGTACATGTCCCAAAATTTCCACCAATATCTTTCAAAATAAAAGAAAAAAAAACTATAATGAGATTGTGTAGAACAAAAAAATGGAAGAAGGTTCTCAAGACGGCTTTCTCAGAATGTAATGAAAAAGATCAATCGATCTTAACAGACGAGTAGATAAGCCTGGTGAACCAAAAGCATGCGTAGAACCCAATTGCGCCAGTGAAGACAAAGAAAACATACGAGACGACGAGCATATACCCGAAGTAGAGGATTGCAGAGACGAGCTTCGTGATCTCGAGCTTGGTGTAGAAGTAAAACGCTGCGTAGAGAAAAAGGTAAACCGCGGAAGAGCCCGATGTTAAGTAAGATCTCCACCACCACTGATAGTCTTCACTGCATAGCTGGAAATAACAGAGGACGACCGTGATCTCTGCGCAAGTGATGATCAAAATGATGAATACGATGAAGAGGAACCCGAATATGTAGTAGAACTGGTGAAGCCATATCGAAGTGAGTATGAAGAAGAGCTCGATGAAGACTGCGCCAAACGGGAGAATGCCTCCGATCAAGATGGAGAAGATCGGGTTCATGTACCAGGCTTGTATCGGGACCTGTCTCGGTATCTTGTTGGTTTTCACAGGATCTTCTAGCGCCGGTTTTCGGAAACCGATGTAGCTACCGATGAAGACCAGTGGCACAGAGATTCCGAACCAGAGGACGACAAGAGCAAACATTGTACCGAACGGGACCGCGCCGGATGACTTCTGTCCCCAGATAATGGCGTTAAGGACGAAGAATGCGACAAAGACGGTCGCGGGGAACATGAAAGCGGTTCTCAGAGCGATTTTCTTCCACTCTGTTCCTCGCAACGTTTTGTAGAGACGAGAAGAAGCGTATCCGGCCAAGAGTCCCATGAAAACCCAAAGCAGAAGCATAGCCGTCATGAGACCACCACGGTTCGAAGGAGACAAGAAGCCGAGGCACGCGAAGATCATGGTGACAAGAATCATTCCGAAACACTGAACTCCAGTTCCCGCATAGACGCATAGCAACTCCGGGTTCTCCGGGGGTCTGAAAACATCTCCGTGGACCAGCTTCCAACCAGTCTCTTCTAAGACCTCTTCGTGAGTCTCTAACTGATTGTAGTTGGAGATATCTCGGTAGAGAGTTCGTAGCATGATCATAGCGACCATACCAGAAAGGAAGAGAACAATCATCATAGAGTTGACAATTGAGAACCAATGAATCTGATCATCAGCCATGAGAAGGTAAGTGTCCCACCTAGAAGCCCATTTCACCTCACTTTCCTGGAAGTCAACGTCATATGTGAAGATAATCTCGCTCCCTTCTTCGACTTCTTGAGGAGACTCGGAGTTGGTGACTGCACGCTTTGTATGCGGATCACAGGTCGTTAACCGAGTCTTTTCATTCCACTCGCCTTCATATTCATGCTTTATACTGCATTTGAGACAAAACCATATAAGACTTTAGTCTACACACTGCTAAAAAAAAAACAGAACAGAATCATAAAATGCTACCTGAACGGCTTGACCTCGAACCCGACGATTCTTGAAGAATCAGTCTCTATGTCTCTGTGAAACCTAACGGTGAAGGTCAAGTGGTTGTGGATAAAATATTTCTCCTCTTTTTTCTACAAGAAACCAGAGAGTACAAAAGGTAAGAACCAGAACTCCTCCTGCCTTTAATAAACATAAATAAATACATATGATAAAGCTCTTACGCCAACAAAGATTCCCTTGAGACCAACATGGAAACCATGCTGATAAACCACAACATTATCCTGGTCCGGCCTTTGCACCGGAACAACTAGCGGAAGATTGTCCAAAATCCTGCATAACAAAACCAAAATCGCCTCTTAAGCCACATTCAATCAGAGTAGATATGGATGGAAATGCCTTACATGTTAACACGATACTCATCAACAATCTTCTCCTTTAAGGCCTTGGCGCTTTTCTTATCGAGCTTCACACGACAAACGGCAGCGCACATCTGCGATTCCCTCATTTTGAACTGCAACACAGACAGAGAAAGATCTCATCAAGTCCCACATAGAGAAAGAACCAAGAAGTGATGAAAGAAAGAAAGAAAGGTATCATACCACAAGGGGAGAGTTCTCAATCCGATCACCACGTAGAACTTCCCCGAGATTCTCCGCACTGTCAACGATTTTCTCTGGACGACAGTAAGGAAGAGAGTAGTAGGAGTATGGAAGCTGAGTCTTTGTAGATGTAAGCTTATTGACTTTCACCATCAATGCATCTCCCTGCAAATCCATAATCACAAATTCAAGTCTGATTCAAATTAGATTCTTGTTCGGGTTTGGTTCGGGTTTTTTCGGATATTCAAGGTTTAATATACCAGAAGATCCATTTAATTTTTCTATATTCCAATAGAACCAGTTGCATTCGGGTTTGGTTCGGGTTTAAACAAACAATGGCTACAACATATACACTAACGAAGCAATAATAATCTATAAACGAAACAATTAGTGATAAATTGAGTTCCAAAAATTTAGATAGATTTTTCTTCGTCAAACTATGAGCTGCATCGGATCTAAATCAGAAACGAATCAATCGTAATCGATTAAGCAAATCTCTATGCGGATCAGAACGCCAACGATCTTATAGCGAGAGAAAACGAAACCACATTACGAGGCTGCGACTTTTTTTGTTGTGTAACTGACCATTTGAAAATCCTGAGGAGCAACGCCGGGAAGGTAAAAGCCATGGACATTGACACTGAAAACGAAGAAGATCAGAATCCGAATTGCGATCGGTCGTTTGAGAATCGCCATTGGTGAGCTTGATCTCTTCGTCTTCTTCGTGAAAATGCGGAATTGGAGTGAATTTTCTTTATATGAAGAAAGGCTTCGTGGCAATTGGATGACTTATGACCGTTGGATCTCTTTTTCATCTAATCGACGGTTGATGTTTTACTCATTTGGAGCTGTCGGTGATTCTTTTTGCATCGGTGTTAACAAAATTACAAAGTCAACCCTTTTTAAGGTAAATTTTTAATAGAAAGATTATTTTCATCTTTTTGTCTTTTCATCTTTTTAATAAAATCATAAATTACACTAAAATATTTTAATATTGCATTCAAAATAAGAAGTTACGCAAAACTTTTCTTTTTTTCCATGTATTCAGATATTCATTCGGATTTGATTCGTGTCTATTCAGATTTCAGGTTTTCGAGTGAGTCTAGAGATTTGAGCCTCATTCAAATATACTAAATTTTGATTTGGATTTGATTTTGGTTTAAATCTTTGCGGATTCGGATATCCATTTAAAGTATGTAAAAAAAATCAAAATTCAAATATATCTTAAAATCTTCAACCTTCAAAAATAAAAAAAAAATAATAGAAAACATAAAAATTTAAATAATATAAGACTAAAGACATCAAATAACATGAAAATTGGTTTGATTTTGATATATGGATGGAAAACAAGTATGTATTTCAGATAATTTTAGTGTTTTGATCATTTTTACCCTTTTAAGATATTTATTTGTTAATATTTTGATAACTTTTAGATATTTTCATGTACTTTAAATATTTTAAATTTAAAATAATTAATATTGTGATTTGGATATGTTCGGGTATCCAAAATATTTTGGTTCGGATCGGATTATGTTTGAATTCTTTGAATATTAAAATTTTTAACCAGTTGGGTATTTAATTAGTTCTGGTTCGGATTCGATACTACTTTTTCGAATCGGGTTCGCTTCTTCAGATCTGGATATTTTGCCCAACCCTAATTATTATATTAATGACTTTGTAATAAAGAATTATGCTTAACAGTTATATTTTCATTATAGTAAAGCATTTTATATAGATTATGTTTAGAGAAATTCTCTAAGATAGCTTTTTTTAAGTTTTTTGTCACAAAAATAGCTTTTAATGAAGAAAATGACCAAAATAAGTTTTATTAAAAGGTAAAAATGACCAAAATATATATTTTTACCCTAGGGTAAATTAATCTAGACTTAAGGTTTAGAGTTAAGGGATGGAGTTTTTGGGATAGAGTTTCAAATTTTAAAAAATAAAAAATAAATTTTTAAATTTTCAAAATAAAAATAGGCTGTTTTGGTCATTTTCTTTCTTTAAAACTATTTTTATGACAAAAACATTAAAAAGGCTATTGGAGAGATTTGCTCTTATGTTTAAGGATTTTATTTGCATTATATAAAGTTTTGAAAAAAGTTTAGCCTTTGATTTAGCCTTAGATTTTCTAGTGTAAAATTGTTAACAACCTTTTACTCAAAGGACCATAAGGCTTCTAATACGAACTTAAGGGATTTAATTATTTTAAGTTTAGTAGGTTAGGTGGAACTTGCTAACGTAGCAAGGTAGGAATGAGGTAGTGTGGAAAATACGAATAATTATGAAAAGGTATTTGAAATAAGAAAAACAAAAAATATATTGTGTAATCAGTCAGAAAATTAATTCAATTTGGTAAATGAGGGTGACCCGCTAACTATTCGAGCGATCCATGAAACCAACACACCAGCAGCTACCTTCACCCAAAAATAAATGCATTTACCAAAAAGATGTAAAATTGTATACACGCACTCGATACATATATGCATTAAGTAAACATAATTCTATAATAAGTGATTATGAAAACTAATTTATGTTAACTGCAAATAATGAAAAAAATGCGAGTTCTGTGGAATGTGAGGGCTAAACCCCCA
>NC_027755.1:34598121-34603434 GCF_000695525.1 Brassica oleracea var. oleracea | reverse complement strand
CCCCACCCCACTCCACCCCAAAAAAATATAGGCCATTAGCATTAATAAATAAATGTGTAAAACTTAAAATAAATTGTGGGGTAAAAAGTTAAATTCGTTCTCTAAACATTTTCCATTATCTCACCATCATGCGAAAGAGGATTATTGTTAATAATATATATAAATTATTGAGGATGGAAAATCAAGCTTCTAATTGTTGATGTTAGGGCCTACTATGAGTTTCTGATTACAAACTAACTATATATTCTTCACATATTATTATAAATACTATTATATTTTGATCTACGCTTTCAAAACACAAAACTACTTTTATTTACAAGTTTATTTAATAGAAATTATGTTGCATCTATAATTTATGTATTTTATATAATTTTATTTAAATGTGTGTACATTAAAATAAACATCCCAAAAATATAAACTTATATCAATATGTTTAGTTTTCTCATAGAACCACCTATTCTTTGCTAAGTGTATTGCACTCTATGAGTGTGGGAACAACTTTACATCGTCATGCATTATACCCAAATCACTATACCGTACCTTTAAATCATAAATCCTCACTGAAAGCTTTCGCGTGAACCAAGTATTTCGAGCAGTAGTAGATAGCACTACTATGTGTTGAAGTACCGATCTTCAGCTAGCAGTGTTTCTTCCAACCTGAAAAACATATCATGTTACTGATTGTATTATGACGAGACTTGTAGCGTAGTAATTAAGTGTATGTGACACCTTCCACCTTAAACTATGAGTTCTCGTGAACGATAGACTTAATCATGAAGTTCTCTTTAGATACTTTAGTACCCATTTCACTACTTCTCAATGCAGCCTTCTTGGACCTCCCATAAATGTGCTAACTACACCCACCGCGTGTTGAGTGTTCCAATCCATATGAACCTACCATACCATACATGAGTGATCCTATTTCACTTGCATAAGAAACTCCACTCATCAAACTCATATTTATTCTCTGTTCTTCCTAATTAAGCTCATAAGTTAAAATTAAGAACCCAAAGGTGTACTTATTGGTTTGCTTCGCTCATGCTGAACGTTTCTAAGTACTTTCTCAATGTACTTTTCATGTATCTATCTCAACATCCCTAGTTGCATTTCGGTGATCCTTCATTTTGAATTCAGCCAGCAAGTCTTTCTTTAGCTTATTGATCCCCATTTAATGGACACCACTAACATATCATCATGTATACAGATAGATGAATATTTAATTAATATTCAGATTTAATTGTATAGATTTTGTCTTCCTTATAATGCCAAATCAATATTTCTAACACCACTTTCTAACTTAGTTTAATGTTGTAGCTTTTCACTACATCCTCCTCCAACAGTTCCTCCATAAGCTTAGTAACATTTCATCCACTCCTGTCAATATTAATGAACTCACTAACACATATCTCATTATATTTGCAAAAGGAAGAATATATGAAAATAAAGAAATAAGCACTGAGATTTCTTATTATTATCTAATCCAACTGTAAAAGTTGTATGTTTATAAAGAAGAGTTGTGTTTATATTCAAATTATATAAAGACAGAAAAGCAAAATTGCTAAATGGGCACAATACATGATGGATTCCATCGTTGATTTTGATCATGCTTTTCGGGTATTTTTCTGACTTCTTATTTATTTATTTTTTCGTATAATCATGACTTTAATTAGCGTCGATGTTTTGGAAACCAAACCCCCACCAATAATGTTACTAGTCAACTGGTCAGACTAGTCTAAACAGTTCAACAATTTTTTTATTATAAACTTTGATTATATCTATATATTTTAAAATATGATAAAAGTGAAAATACACTTAGAAATCATTTAAAAATATAATTAAATAATTGATAGATAAAAATATTTATGCCCACTATTTCTTAGGCCAACCGTGACCACTTTTTTATATAAAACCAATTAAACTAAAAAAATATTTATGCCCACTATTTCTTAACCTTTGTTGTTGAAAATTAGATTCAATGGAATATTGGATAGTAATCATGATTCTTTGGGTTCCTTTAAATGTTTAAACATTCGGTCTGAAATTTCGATGTAATGGTAATTATTTTTTCTTTATGTATCAGTTAAAAATAATATAGTTGTCTATTGTAGTTTGATCCAGAATAAAGATATAATATCTGGTTATAATACAATTAAACCTAATAATCAGTACAAATGCTGAACAATTGCATCAACACTAACCACGTTGCAATAGGTTTATATTTTAGCATTACTCATAAGTAATTTTTCATTCCATAACTATTCATCTATTCGGATAAACATTTACGTAACCGGTTAACTAATTTATTAACATAACATATCTATTTTTTTAAGTTTACACCATAAAATCACTAATATATTTTTCAGTAACCGATTATTATTCAGTTAAACTGGATAATCAGTTATAAAGCTGAACAATAATTCCCTAAACACTAACCACACCGCATTAAGATTAATACTTTAGTACTATCCATATGTAGTTTTTCACATCGCATTAAGGTTAATACTTTAGTACTATCCATATATAGTTTTTCTATTCATAAATTTTCATATATTCAGATAACTATTAACGCAACCGGTTAAATGATCTATTAACATAACACTAGATGATAATCCGCGCCATGCGCGGAGTGAGTATATTTAAATAGATTATTACTTTGAATTTATAGACATTATAAAAGTAAAGTGATAGAAAAAAATACTACATGTTATAAAATAAGTGTTTAAACGAAATTGAGTATGTGAATATAAATTAAGCTTCAATTTTTATTTTGAACATGTTTATTAGTTTTGTTTAATTGAAGTATAGTTCATGGAAGTGAATCAATAAGAGTAAGCAAATACTAATATAAACTAAATTATAAAGTAAAGATAAAACGAAACATAGGCAATAGAATATTTGTTTTCATAGAATAAATTATAAATATAAGATAAAATGCAACATAAGCAATAGAGTAATAAAATATATAAGAAACAAAATATAAGAAAACAAAATTAAAATAAAAATTGAGAAAAAACAACTATCGTGAATATTGTCTTTAGAACTCTTCGTTTGCAATTCTGTTATGCGAAATAAAAATATATATCACCATGCGAAATTAAACACATTATTTTACAAAATCTGTGAACGAAATGTATTATCTCATTCTGAAAGCATCGATTTCTGGAACACCATTGGGCTCAAAGACAATTTGAGAAAAACCATCAATGTATGCAAGGCGCCTAGGTTTAGGGTATATTCGATATCATAAATCGCCATTATGATAATTCGTAATGCTAAGTCGATACTGAATATATTAGTTACCTTGTTATTAAGGCATGCGATTTTTTTGCCATATTATAGGAAACAAACTGAGGATATATGGTCAATCATATTAAATTTGAAAATCAATCAGTGATGATTACATATGCATTTGAAATTTGACCTGAAGTAAATTTAGTTTCGAGCGGAAATATAGTTTCTATATGAAATGTGATTCGGTTAAAATCAGAGCACTCATTTACTTAAACTCTGATATGTGATTCAATTTGAATTATCAATGCCATTACCAAAATCGTCCGTTATTAATGAGTACACATATAACCAAATTAGTGTTAACCAAATTAGTGTCATCTTCAAATATTATACATTCCTAATTTGGAATAGTAAATACGTGATCGACAATTCATATTTAATCTTTTGAAACTTAATTTAAGCGAATCAGTGCAACTAATTAACGTAGGAATATAAATAAGGTAGTCAATATATCATTTTTGCGCCATGCACGTCTACAATTAATACATAGTGGACGTTGCAAATAAATGGATCGTTTGATGATATCAAGACATAACATCTTATAATATAATGATATAGACCGGTTTTGAATAAATTGTTTTCATATATTTTATAATGATATAAACCGGTTTTGAATAAACCGTTTTGATATATTGTGATATCGATTATACCATTTTATTTATCTTTTATAAACCGGTTTATAAAGATCCATTTATTATAGAAAGACATCGTTTTGAAAATAAAACACTACTATTTACAATCGTTTTCGATTATACCATTTTATAAACTGATTTATACGTGTGTAGTGTATAGGTACAAACTACCGGATCCCCTTAATTATCTCCCATATAAACGCACGTAACCAATTAACATGACTAAAATATTATGTTAAGATATAATTAATGAATAATGACAAAGAATGTAATAAATCTAGTAAGGAGAGAGTTTTTATTTAAAGAGGCTGAGAAGGAATGTGGTGTTGCCACGTAGGAAATGTCATTCTTGTTAATAACACATGGACATAAGGTTAGTCTCTAAAAATGCTTCTACTTTAATATTAAAGGGATATCCATTATTTTAAGTTTACACTATAAATTCATTGATATCTTTTAGTAGCTGTATATAATTCAATTAGACTGGATAATCAAGTTAAAATGTTCAACAATGAGTCAACATTAACCACATAACACTAAATTTAACATTTTAGTTTTTATATAGTTTTTACATTATCATTTATGGGTTGTCTCAGTTTGATGGTTGTAGTTTTTCCATATGTATACACAATGACAAAGTTAATCGTGTAACAATAGTACATATGTCTTAAACTTTTTTGTAGCTTATTGATGTTTACAGTCCAGATTATCTACTTATTAAAAGGTTGTAGTTGTGTTTATTTTTTCCATTACAAACTTAGTTCTTTTACGTTTCCATGTGTTGTGTTTTTCCCACTTTCTTCTCTAGTGTATCATGTGTTTGCTATAATTCCAATGTGGCAACAACTATAAATATGACACTACAAGAAAACAGCGGTATACTTAGGGAAAAAATCGTCGGTATGTCGTCGGAATAACGTTATTCCGATGACATACCGACGAAAAAAGTCTTCGGAAATAACTCCTCGGAAATTCATCTTTCCTCGGAAATCCCTCGGAAATTTCCGACGGAATTCCGAGGAAACCCTATTTCCTCGGAATTTCCGAGGACCACAAGTTCATCGGAAATTCCTCGGAATATTCCGAGGAAGATGTCGTCGGAATATTCCGAGGGATAAACTTCCTCGGAATATTTCCAAAATTTTTAAAAAAAATTATAAATTTATTTTTTTAAATTGAAATTCGAAAATATAAAATTGAAATTGAAATAGAAAACATATTTAAAATACAAAAAATAATAAAATAGTTTTTATAAATAAAAAAAATGTTTTATAAATATAAAATTAGTTTTAATAAATATGAAATCATCTTTTTATAAATACAAAATAGTTTTTATAAATACAAAAATAAAAAAATAGTGTTTATAAATCAAAAAAATGTTTTATAAATA
>NC_027755.1:34574614-34596336 GCF_000695525.1 Brassica oleracea var. oleracea | reverse complement strand
TAAACGGATCGATCGATGGATATATGTCCAAAAACGCATCGATCGATCACTAAGATGGACCAAAGCGTAACAATGTGATCGATCGATGGGTATATGTCCAAAAACGCATCGATCGATCACTAGTTCTTCGGAATTTCCTCGGAATTTTGTAAAATCCCTATACTATTTCCTCGGAATTCATCGGTCTTTTCCGAGGAACACACTTTTCTTCGGAATTTCCTCGGAATATTCCGACGGATTGATATTTCCTCGGAATTCCGTCGGTATATTCCGAGGAAATTCCTCGGGAAATTCCGAGGATTTCATTTTCCGTCGGAATGTCCGTCAGAATACCGATGTTTTCTTGTAGTGTGAGTATTTTCAACAACATTAGTTTTATTTAATTTGGTTTAATAGATCACGCCCTACTATATTTGGTTATTAACCACATTTTCCAGATACTTTAATAATTATATTTTATATTAATACATTGCAAAGAACACACCATATAAATTGGTGTAATCTAATTATAAATCAAACAAAACGTGCCTTCATATTTTAAAACAAACCTCGTAAATCTTTGCGATGTTTAGACCCGATTTATTTCTCTTGCACATTATTAACATACACTATTTACGGATATGTCTTCCAGATGAGTAGAGGGGATGCAATATAATTACACCCATATAAATAACTTGTTATACAAATACAGAAAACTCATTCATTGTTACTTTTAGTTAACTTTTCTTTTGTGTAGATTCAGCTAAATTTCCCTAGGCTAAAACAAATAAAGAAATGATTTTGGCTTTTTAATCGTAAGACTAAGAATTTGGAATCAAATAAAAACTACCATTTGTATATCAAAATTAATGAAACTATGTTTAGTATTTGGTTGAAACGGTTTTTTAATTGATTCGAGTTATCAGTTTTGCCAATTTCTGGCCGGTTTTGGCAGCTTAATTTAAATCCAAGGTTTATTTCCATTCGGTCTTTTGATTTACTAATCGACTAACGGTTGGGCCGATTTTCAAAATACTGGAAAGCATTATAATGTTGACTTTTGTACCAACCAAGACTTTTGTTCAATAGTATGATCTAGAAGAGATAATAATGACTAGGTGACATAATAGTATAATACAGCAAATGAAAAATATATAATAAAATAGTTGAAAGTTGAAAATACAGATCCGTGATTGATAGGAACTACACACATCCAAGTTAATCATATATTTGTTCTACTCCCACATGAATCACATCCCAAATCTGAACATGTGTGGTTGGATGTTCTCACAAACAAAAACTTAATTAAACCAAACCATATAATAGTGTGTATTCGTATATTATAAAGTTTCATCTTCTGTACTCTCACATATCATTCAACAAGAAATGACGCTTTTCTCCTTCCCCATCTCCACCTCCACTGAGATGTTTCCATGGCTTCTTCTCCTCTTACTTCCTCCACTCCTTATCCTCTTCAAAACCTATCTCCTTCCCTCCTTCAAGAACCTTCCGCCATGCCCGCCGAAGCTCCCCATCCTAGGAAACATCCACCAGCTCGGGAACCTCCCTCACCGCACCCTCAGAGACCTCTCGCTCAAATACGGCCCCGTCATCACCGTCTACCTCGGAAGCGTCCGCACGGTGGTCGTCCACTCGCCGGAGACGGCGGAGGAAGTCCTGAAAGCCCACGACTCCGACTGCTGCACGCGCCCCAGGCTGTCCATCACCAAGAGCTTCTTCTACGACGGGCTCGGCCTAGGCTTCACCCAGTGGGGGGACTACTACAAAGACGTCCGCAAGCTCTGCGTCCTCGAGCTTTTCTCCGTCAAACGAGCCAACTCGTTCCGGAACATAAGAGAGGAGGAGCTGAGCCGACTCGTGGGCTCGCTCTCCGGCTCGGCCGCGTCTGGATCTCAGGTGGATCTGACGGGGAAGCTGGCGAAGTACGTGGCCAGCTTCACCTGTCGGATGGCGTTCGGGCTGAGTTTTGTGGGAAGCGGGATCGACAACGAGAGGTTTCTTGAGATCTTCACGGAGGCGAACAGGGTGATCGGGAAGTTCGCGGCGGAGGATATTTTTCCGGTGTTTGGGTGGATCGTTGATCGGATCTCGGGGCTTGAAGCTAGCCGGAGGAAGAGCTTTCGAGAGCTGGACGCGTTTTACCAGAAAGCTATTGTGGATCATCGAGAGAAGAAGAAGACGGAAGACGAACGTGAAGATCTTATTGACGTGTTGCTCAAGCTACAGAGTCAAGAAACCAAACTCGGGTCGACACGGATCACTGATAAACACATCAGAGCCATTCTTATGGTAAGTTTCGGTTAAATTCAGTTCGTAAAGCACAAAAGATTTAGATTAGGCATTGGTGGTTACTGTTGAGTTCCGAACGTGTAAGTGTAACTAAACGTGTTAACTTAGTTTTACCTGACTTTGGTTATTTGGATAATTTAGAGCTTATTTGGAGAATTTTATAGTTTTATATATCAGAATATTTTTTTAATTGGAAAATTTCAGATACTTTATATATAGTTTTGATAGTTTTCATCTGATTTTTGTTGTTTTAAAAACTTTTCGGATATTTTGGATAGTTGAAGGATTTCTTTTTTCATTACAGGATTTATTTGTAGCAGGCATAGACACATCTGCAATAACAATGGACTGGACAATGGCAGAGATTGCAAGACACCCAAGGGTGATGAAGAAAGTTCAAACCGAGATACGTGAACGTGTAGGAGACAAAGGGAAAGTGACCTACGAGGATCTCGAAGGTCTAGAGTACATGAAAATGGTGATCAAGGAGACTTGGAGGTTACACGCACCGAGTCCGATTCTGATTCCAAGAGAGGCAATGTCAAGATTCAAGATCAAGGGCTATGATATATACCCCGGAACGCGGATTCATGTTAATACATGGGCCATTGGTCGTAGCCCTGATGTGTGGAAGGATCCTGATGAGTTTATCCCGGAGAGATTTGTGGATAGCAATGTTGAAACTAAAGGGACGAGCTATGAGTTGTTGCCGTTTGGGAGCGGTAGGAGAGGTTGTCCGGCGATGTATATGGGATTGAGTACGGTGGAGTTCACTTTGGCGAATCTTTTGTATCATTTTGATTGGAAAGTGACGGAGGAAGTGAGTGTCGAAGAAGCGCCTGGTCTCACTAGCCACAGGAAGCATCCTCTTCAACTTGTTCCTGTTAATGTTATAAACCGCATGTCTTAAGAGTCTGGGAAACGCACACGCAGTTTGCTTTGCAAAGAATAATGGACAATCAAGTTTGTTTGTTTGTTTTTTACTAATCTTATACTTCAACAGAAAGTTTAAATAATGTGGCAAAGGTGTTAAGTTGAGTTCTACATTTCTTTTTGTGAGCCATGTTTTCATTAGATGAAAAAGGTCAATAAGGCAAGTACAAATGATGAGTTTATGTCCAATCAAACACAATTTGCGGCTTTAAAAACAACTGGAAGCTCCGTCTAAGCCTGTAAAGAGGCATATCACTCGGTTAAAACTCGGATACAATAAAACAGACTATCAAACACATGAAAAACAATCGGTTACAACTCGGATACAACATGCAAAAACCTGAGAAAAGAAAACATGCAAATAATAGTTGGATAACCCTAGACTAAATTGGAATCTAGAGAAAGCCGATTCAATTGGAAACCGTAAAGCAAAAAGGAAAACTATTTACATAGCAAATTTTAACCAAAAGTCTTCTTCAAAAAAAAAAAATGAAAGAAGAGACCGACACATAGTTCTCTTAAAGCTATTTTAAGTTGAGGGCTGTTGACAAAAAAAAAAAAAAAAAGTTGAGGGCTACCTACTACCCCTGTTCCGAAACGTGCTAGGCGCTAGTCGGGCGGTTGGGTTGAGTCTATCGCCTAAAGAGAAAATCGAAGATTAATCGGAAATTATGAGGAACGAAATTTTTAGATGGTTTACTATATTATAAAACATGTTAATCTTTAATTGTGTATAACATTAATACATTTTCATGTTTAAGATTGTATAAAACACACAAATAGAATATATAAATTTAATATAGTGTAATCTTCGTCAAAATTATGAATATAAATGATATTTATAAAATTTTAGATCAAATAAACAAATAAAAATATTATTTAAAATAAAAAAATAAATAAAAATAAATAAATAGATTAGGCGGCTAGGCGGAAAAAATCGGATATCTGATTTTTTAAACCTATTTGGCATAAATCAGAACGGAAGAACGACGCGTAACGCCTAAACGGTCGATTTTTAGAACAGGACCTAGTACTCGCACTTTTGTCAACGTGGGCATAAATGATAAAAATATCAATCCAATAAAGTGATTATTTATTATTTTATTTTCAAGTCTATCCTGGTTTTTTTTTCAGTAACAATCAAATTATTTTATCTGCAGCACAATAATTTAAGGATTTTACTTGAGACCAATGTCGAAGATTCAGAAGTAAGGAAATTTCAGACGTATCTTTGAACGACAAAGCAAAGGGACCCCTTTATTCAACATATGATAATCTACTGTTCAAAAAAGTAAAAAACATTTAACACAAACTTTTGACACGTTATTATACGACCAGTAATCACTTCAACACCAGAAAAACATTAGGGTCTCTCTCACTCTTTTTATCTCATCCTCCAGGTTACATCTACGCAGAAGAATTCGTCTGCACCCATTCGACAAGCGTCGCGACACCAAACCCAGTCCCAGACTTCTTCTTCTCGTTCCACACCGGTCCAGCCATGTCTATATGCATCCACTGCACCTTCTCGCTCACAAACTGACCGACACAAAAATATTAGCATATTATTTTGTTAATTTTTTCAACATTATTTTAGATCAAAAACATGTGCAGATTGTTTGTCGTTTTCAAAAATATTTTATATATGTTATTGTTTTTAAAAAATATAGTATTTGGTTTCACCTGTTTCAAGAAGAGAGCTGCGGTGATGGAGCCTCCTGCTCGCCCGCCTGTGTTGACCATATCAGCACATCCAGACTTCATCATCTCCCAGTAGCTCTCCTCCAATGGCATCCTCCACAGCTTCTCTCCACTCTTCTCTGATGCAGCAATCACCTCAGTTGCAAGCTCATCATTAGGTGTGTAAATTCCTGCCAAGTGAAAAGCACCGAACAACCATCATGAGCCAATCTTCATACATATAAAACGATCCCAATGCATGGTTTCTTTAGGATTATTTAGCTATATACCTGCCATTGATGTTCCAAGAGCAATAACACATGCCCCCGTCAATGTAGCCAGGTCAACAATCTGCAAGTTCAAATTCACACTTTTTAACATAAACAAGCTTATATAGCTTCTCTTATCAGTAAGAGCAAAGAAAAACATCGCAATACCTTGTCAACGCCCTGGTTACAAGCATAAACCAGAGCATCAGCAAGTGTTAGACGACCTTCAGCATCTGTGTTGTTGACCTGAAAACACCATTGCCAACACTTAGCATCGCCATAGGGAAAACAACTAAAGTCTGAAACTTAAATAAACAATCATCTGATACCTCAATGGTTTTTCCGTTAGAGGCTGTGATGACATCACCAGGTCTCATTCCAGTTCCACTAATCATATTCTCACAGGCTGCAACGATGAAATGAACCTGGTTGCGGAACACCGATTGGTTAGTTGTGTTAACAAACTCTAGCTTCAAAAGAATGTGAATGGGAGGAGCTTACCTCAACACCAGGAGGCTTAATCTCACCAATGGCTTTCGCAGCACCAAGAACAGCAGCTGAACCACCCATGTCGAATTTCATGAGCTCAATTGATGAGCCAGGTCCAGCCTTAATGTTGTAGCCACCACTGTAAAACCCAAGACTCTCAATCAACAACCACTAAAACGTCACCAATACAAAAAACATAAAATGGAATGCTCAAAGTGATTACCTGTCAAAGGTCAATCCTTTTCCAACAAGAGCGAGCTTGGTCTTAACATCGCCACTCGGAGGTCTATACACAAGGTGGATGAAGAAAGGAGGATTAGCCGAAGCAGCAGCAACAGCTAGATAAGAACCCATCTTCAACTCTCTGCACTGCTCCTCGTTCAAGATATTAGCAGTAAACACATCACTATAAGTAGAAGCCACTTTAGCTGCTTCATCAGCAAGCACAGCTGAAACAAACACAGAACCATTAGAACGACACAATGAAAACAACGACACTGATATCCACAGATCCATACCGGGAGTGAGCACATTGGCAGGAGAGTTAATGAGCTCTCTCCCGAAAATAACACCGTAGGAAACATCTTGAGCATACTTGAGCTTCTTCTCCAGCTCAGGTCCAGTTCCAAATCCAATGATATCAACAGAGCTCAAAGACGGTTTCTTTGACTCAGATTTAAACCTACCATCCTCAAACAACCCGAGCACTACGCCTATCGACACCACAAGGAAACCATAAAAGACTCGAACTTTGCGTGAAATGAGTTTCGAAAGACTCGAACTTTGCGTTTACCTGAAGCTAAAGCTGACGCAGAGCTAAGCTTTGATTCATTATCATGAGAGGCAAGAGCGACAGCAACGGTGCTAGACTGTGAAGCTTTCGCAACCGTAGCAACAGCTTCACCAAGGCTTTGGAAAGCCGCGGGAGAAGAAGCGGACTTTCCTAAACCGATCAAACCGATCCGTTTCGACCCTAAACCGGGAAGTCTAAGAACCGTTGACTGACCCGGTTTACCGGAGAAATCCTCTTCAGACGAGACCAGAGCCAAGAGTCCACTCAAGCGAGCGTCGAGCTTGTTCAAGATCGGGTTCTCGAACTTTGAGGCTGAGTCTTTAGTCGAGTCCTTCTCCGTCGCGCCGACGACGAGTAAGTCTCCTTTCCACTCCGTCACGTCGATCTCCTTGGCGGCGAACGAGATCTGCTCCAGAGCATAAAATCGAGTCAACGAAACTGAGTAGATCAAAATGTTAGAGAGAATAGAAACGAAACCTTGGGATGGTCGGTGGGTTTGGGTTGAGTGAGGCCGAGAGAGTGAGCCATTTGGCTTTGGCTCTTTGGTGAGAACTAATGGAGAGGTGTGTGATTCGAGGAGGACGAAGAAAATAGAAAGGAGAAGCGATGAAAGTGATCAGAGCGATCGTCTAGTATATAGATAGAAATGTGCTAGGGTCGATTTAATTAATTTTTTACGTTACAAAATCTTAAAATAATACAGTTATTTGATTTTATTAACTAAATAAATTTTATTGTAAATTCAATATTTTATTTTGTTTAAGTGTTTATGCCGTCTTAATAACAATCTAAGGTTTGTATTGCCATTAAGTGTTTGATCACCGTTCACTTAGAACACTTCTGTCGAGGAGCTTTTAACATGAAATTTTTAATACATATATAAATGCAAATATGTATAAATAATGATAATAAATTATGTGTATTTCAAAATGAAAATTTCATACCAATTTTTTTATATCCAAGTTAATTATTTATGATATTTTATTTAACACATTTTTGAAAAATAATGTGAGATATCTTCAATAAGAATATTTTCAAAGTTTAGCATTTTTGCTAAACAATGACTAAATTTTTAATTATAATTGGGATATCATGTCTAGTTGATTAATTTTTTACTGAACCAAACATAACTCCAACCAAAACCATATAAACCGAATCAGAATTATTTTGACTTTTGACTAGGTTTAGTTATAGTTCTGCTTATGTGTGATTATCGAATCCCATGAAACTTTTTTTAGAAGCTGCGTTACAAAAACCAGTTCAACTATTCGTATACTAGTCAAACATGGAGGCTAGTCGATAACTGATAAATTTTCTTTCAGTTTATTTTGTCAACAACGGTCTAATCGAAGTATCGATTTTTTTATTTACGGCAGCCGCAGACATCATAAGTTTTTATTTTTTTGAAGAACATAAAAATCAAACTGATCATCGGATGGCTTATGGACATATTATTCTAGCTTCGGTTATGGTTTTTTAATTCCTTGTAGACTATTCTCAGTTTTGTTAATTACTCGAGACAAGTGTTAGATAGTCATATAACAGAAAGGGAAAACATGAACATGAAAAAAAATGAATGATATCGATTTTTGAAAGCTTTAATTCCTACTATATCGATGTGCTCTTGTTCTCTTATTATTTCGTCGTGCTTAATAATAGAATCATCTTCGGAGATGGGCAAAATACCGACGAATGAGATACGCCAACGATCTCACAAACCCCAACCATAACAACGTGGCCCAATTGAGTTGTTAAGCCTACGCGAAAGTGCATACAGCTTGCAGGTAGAGATGTCAAATGGGCGGGTTGGGCGGGTTTGGGTGTGTCCGAATGGGTTGCTGGACATTTTTGGTCGAAGCCCAAATAGGACCATGTCCAAATGAGACCATAACCAAATAGGACCATGATTTGTTGGGTTATCCATGGACGGTCCATGTGCCCACTTAATGTAAACAGTATATTTCAGTTCTAAAAATGCAAAAATTCTTAAGTTTTTCAATTTTAAAGATGTCATATACAGTTCAAAAGATTTATAAATATGATATACTTGTGTTTTCAACTTCATGTTTCAAAGTTATAAAAAACACAAGATAAATTCAAAAGATAAGTTCAAAGTGATAAAAAAACACAAGTTCACACAGCATTGAAAAGTGAAAATACATTTCACAAGTTCAGAACATTGTTTTATAACAAAGAGGGTTTCATTTCTTCACTTGGTCACCACCTTCTTCTTCTTCTTTCTTCCACCGTCTTCTTGTTCTTGTTCTCCTTCTTCTTTATTTTCATCTTCATTCTCCTCAATCTCATCTTCATCTTCGGAATCACCTAACATATTAACAAGCAAAAGATACAAGATTGGAATCAAACCAAATGACTATATATACATAACAGAAACAAGCAAAGATTTCATATAAATCTAGGCAAAGACAGCAAGCAAAAATCAAAGCATTTCGCATAACAACATCAAGCAAAAATCAGAGCATTTTTCACAACAACATCAAGAAAAAATCAGAGCATTTCTCACAACTAACTAAAACTTTTAACCTATGAAAAATGGACAAATTGATCAAATCTTACGCTTCTACTGGTGTACACAAACCTTGTTAAACCTGTGACAAAAGAATACAAGTTCATCCCCTAACTAAGCATCAAGTACAAGTTCATCCTCAAACTAAGCATTTCACATAGCAGAATCAACATGAAATCTAGATGAGACGACTTACTCATTGGTTCAAACCCACAGAGCCAATTTCTTGTACATATGAGAGCTTGTACATTGGATGGTAGTAGTCGGCTTCTGTACTTAGTAAGGACCCGGCTTCCAACACTAAAAGAAGATTCTGAAGATACAGTTGTTATGTCGCCCATTGTCCAACTGGTTAAACCCAAATTTGGCCATGTATGTAGTTGGCTCACCCATTTGGACAAAAAATATTTATGGTTCAATATGGGTCTGTCCATTTCGGACCATATCTATTTGGACACGGACTACCCATTTATAGCCCGCCCATTTGACATTACTACTTGCAGGATTGAAATCACCGATCATTTCTAATTTTCTAGTGTTTGTCTTCATAAAGAAAGTTAATTTACACAATACTATTGCTGGGCATAAAATCCGGACCCCCGAGATCTGAACCGAAAAATCCGATCCGTTATAGGATAGTACAAAAATATTCGAACTTTATTAACCGAATCCGCCCAAATAATCTGAAATTAATAGTCAATATAAACATATGTAAGTACTTCAATTACTCAATTAAATATTTATTTTGATATGACATATAAAAATAAGCATTAGAATTTAAATAAATACCTTAAATACTCAATTACTTACAAATAAATACTTCACATTTTGTTTGTTGAAATAACAAGTTTACGCTATCTATAAAATAATGCATATTATTTTTTTTATTAACCTGGAGGTATCCCGAACATATTTTTTATAAATGATGTTTGTTCTCATGTTTGATTCAAAACTTTATTGTTATTTTACCAGTTTGATGTGTGTTCGATTATTTTTTTTGCTATTTAAAGTGGTTTTTCTTATGTTTTGATTTTAAATTTTGTCTTTTACTTTGGAGTATATCCAAACTGAACCGATATAATCTGAATCTAAATGATAATGGTTATTTTACGATGCAATACAAATTTGAACCGAATGTGAAATGTTATTATTTGAACCGACATGTACTAATAAAATATTAAAATGAAACCTAGAAATATAAACCCAAAAATCCAAAATACTCGATCCAAACCAGGCGAGACCTAATTATTACCATGCATCGTTGCTTTCATGTTACAAAGTTGTAACTGAATTCATCTCTCATTACTTAACTGGTGATGGCTACCTAAGTGTAGATATTCAATTTATAATTGAAAAAATATCACAAAAGATCTGACATTTACTTACATTTTAAACCTTAAAATTATTTATTAGCATATTTTATATTAATTTGATTTTTAATCAACTGGTGGTGGCTACATAGGCTAAGCGTAGATCATATTCAAATATAATTGAAAAAATCACAAAATATCCTTTAAATTGCATTTACTTATATTTTAAACCTCAAAATTAATTATTAGCATATTAATTATTAAGTTGTTTTTTAATCGAAAATATTTTAAATTATTTCATTATTAAAAACAATTAAAAATAATAATATCAGAAAAATGAATTAAAATTAGATCTGAACATGTTGGTTTGTGGAGCACAAAGAATGATCGAAGGTATTTGAAAGATATTTTACTTGAATTTGATTCTGATTTGAAATTTGAAATAGGAATGTGTTTCTCATGCGACTGATGGGGGTCCTGGGGGACCATGTTTTGGTGTCAATCATATGACAGCAAGATAGGACAGGCAATAGCACGAAGATCACACATACCTTTAGAGGCTAATCCCATAACACTTTTCACATATAGGAGCCACATAACGCTTGAGAGTTAGCCTAGGCTGCGTAGCCCTACATATATAAACCTGACTCGAATGCAGTCATGAAACCATCAGCCACGCTAAAATATAATTCAATGTCTACTTTATGTATTGGTTCAACTCATATTTATCATAATGCTCTTAGGCTTTCACCCACTTCTCGAAGTCCTCGGCGTTTGGCATGGACATCAGTGAAGACCAAAACGGTTGCTGCTACTGTTGACACTCTTCGAGGCTCAGCCAACTATGAGCCTTCTCGTTGGGACCACGAATTCCTTCTTTCGCTCGAGAATATATATGTGGTACGTGTATTTCTGTGTATCGTAATATATATATATACGATCGAATTTGCTAAGCTAACATAACAATATATACTACCCAAGAAGAGAGCAAATTGTGTGAGAGATAGAGACTTTCTAAAAGAAAAGGTGAGGAAGGTGCTTGATGAGACGACGACTCCTCTTGAGCAATTGGAGCTAGTTGACAAATTACAGAGACTTGGGGTCTCATATCATTTTGAGAGTAAGATTGACAACATTTTAACGGATTTTTATCATAATAATGTAAGAGAATGTGGCAAAGAAGATTTACATGCCACCGCACTCAAATTTCGACTACTTAGAGAACATGGTTTCAATGTCTCAGAAGGTTAGTACAATAAATAACTATTCCTCATATCAGGAAATTCTAATTTTTGTATTTAAAATTCTATGCATGCATGTTAACTACGTTTATTTCAGGCATATTTGATGTGTTCATCAACAAAATAGAAGATGGTACCTTCGAGAGTGATGATATAAGAGGGCTCATCTCTGTATACGAAGCATCGTATCTTGCAACAAAATTGGATACAAAATTGCATAAAGTCATTAGGGCTTATGCAAACCAACAACTAAGAAAAATCATAGATAGCCCTGATCATAATACGTACGATGTAAATGTCCTTGAGATGGCCGTTGAAGCACTAGAGATGCCGTACCATTGGAGAATGAAAAGGCTAGAGACAAGACGGTACATAGATGCGTACAGTAAACATGATGTCTTGATCGAATTCGCCAAGATCGACTTCAATATCGTACAAGCTGTTCATCAAGAAGAACTCAAATACCTCTCAAGGTAATATTGATTACAATAGACAATATATTTATTCACAACAAAATAATGTAGGCGGTAAATTCTTTCTTTTCTGCACTGTTTATATGTGGCGTGAAGCTGGTGGAAGGAGACGGGCTTGAGTAATCAACTTCACTTTGCAAGGGACAGAATAGTAGAGAATTATTTTTGGACTGTTGGACAAATCCAAGAGCCTCAATTTGGATACGTTCGACGAGTAATAACCAAAATAAATGCACTTATTACAACCATCGATGACATCTACGATGTCTATGGCACTCTTGATGAACTTCAACAATTCACTGCCATCGTTGAAAAGTACTCATTTTCTTTTTCTCTTGGTTTATTTTAAAAATTATTAAAAGCACAGAATTTTAATTGAAACATATATAATGCACATGTCGTGGGTCAGAAGTTATTTATGATTTATCTATATGTATATATGTGTTTGTGTGTGTTACAGTTGGGATGTAAATCGGCTTGATGAACTTCCCGAGTACATGAAGCTGTGTTATCTTGTATTATACAATGAAACAAATAGCATTGGCCGTGATATTCTCAAAGATAAAAATATTAATGTGATCCCTTTCCTAAAAAAGTCGGTAAGTATATACGGATTTTATAATTATCGGTTTTATGATAAAATTCTAATTAACAATGCTTTTAATCATCTTAAAATGAGTGGGGAGATTTATGTAAAGCATATCTAGTTGAAGCAAAGTGGCACAAAAAGAAACACAAACCAAGTGTTGAAGAGTACATGCAAAATGCTTGGATTTCAATATCGGCCCCAACTATATTAGCCCACTTTTACTGCGTCTTTTCCGACAAAATCTCTAGTCAGGTCTTGGAGACTTTGTCCCGACACCAACAACATGTCGTCCGATGCTCTGCAATCGTGTTACGCCTAGCCAACGACCTTGGAACTTCGCCGGTAAGTAATTGTTTCTCTATTGTACACTATTATTTAAAAAATTACGAGCGTGAAACTTCACAACATTTCTAACGATTTTTTTTTTTATATTGACGTGAGTGATTCATATCCTACCTATTAGACAAGTTAAATCATGATAATAACTTATGAAACTATATATGAACCTTAACTATCTGCTTCTCTAGTTTCTATCCTAAAAACTAAATGATAATAACTGAGAGGTCGTGTTTCAAAAATTTTTTTTTTGAGAGGTCAACATTTTAGCAAGGAAAATTCACTCAAATAGATTTTCTTAGGTTTTTATCACAAAAATAGATTTCAAAAACTAAAATGACCAAAATAACATTTTTTATTTTGAAAGTTTTTAATTTTTTTCAATTTTTTTTAATTTTTAAAAATTTGTAATCCTATCCCCAAAACCCCACTACTCAACTCTAAACCCTAAACCCTAAACTCTAAACCCTAAACCTTAAACCATAAACCCTAAACATCACCCCTTAACTCTAAACCTTAATGTCTAAATTAATTAACCCTAGAGATATATGTGTATATTTACTTCTTTTGATAAAACATTTAAGTCTATTTTGGTCATTTTTATTTTAAGGTTTATATTTGTGACAAAAACTTTTTAGGTCTATCCTAGGAAATTTCTCTTTTGGCAATATACAGGACAATATGAAAACAACAAAGAATTATATTAACTATATATATGAAAAAAAATAAAAGAGTTAGACCATAATTATCGCGGTTTCTAAAACCCGTTTCTGTGTGATTTTAATGTGTGGATCCCACGTGTTTTTTAAAAAACGATCACGAAAATCGCGAGTGAAGGATCGGTCTTGGGCTGGTTTTTTTACTGTTTGCGGGCTCCACTGACACGCAGCGGTCCGCGATTTGTTCAATTTCTTTTTTTTTAAGGACAAAAAAAAATAAAAAAAATTAAGGACACCATATCGGGTATCAAGCGATAATCATGCTCTTATCTGGTATATATGAGTTTGTCTATTGATGTAGGATGAATTGAAAAGAGGTGACGTTCTCAAATCGGTCCAGTGTTACATGAATGAGACAGGAGCTTCGGAAGAAAAGTCACGTGCGTACGTGGAAGACATGATCAGCAACACATGGAATGAGATGAATAACGAGATAATTTCACATGACTCATCGTTACTTCCACGGGGTTTTGTGGAAGCTGCAATAAATCTAGCACGCATGTCGCAATGTATGTATCAATACGGTGATGGCCACGGCTCTCCGGAGAAAGCAAAGACTGTTGATCGTATCTTGTCTACATTAGTTAATCCCATTCCCTTAGACTAACTTACATATTGCATTAAAATTATGTTTAGCATGCGAATGCACATCCCGGTTATTTTACTTTGACTTTCCACATGGTTAAAACGATTAACGAGCGCTTTCGTCCGCAAAATGAAAAAGAAAAGAGACAAAAAATCTCCTTACGTAATCCTTTTTCTAGGACAATATTTTCTCTTGGGTTGCCATTCATGAGAACATGATACATAACAGACGTTATGCGTCACATTATCCGCTCAATCCAAGTTTATGAAGATCCATCTTCTTCATAACAACTTTAATAAACTCCCATTGCATACGAACATATGCTTTGCTCATTTTTTTTATGTTCATTAATTCGCTTGTGTTTTCCACCTGGATTTGTTCTTAACGCATAAAACATCTCTTGAACGATGATAATATTATTTGTGTTCTGTCTATCCAGAACAAGATGGATTGAATCTCACAAATACGTTATTGCAAAACTTTCTTCAATCTATGGCGTAAGACTTTTAAGACTATCTTATAACTTATACTAGGATAAGATCTGCGATTTGCGCAGGGTGAATTTATTTATATATATTATTGATAATTTTTTTATATTTGATCATTTTATTTATACATGTACAATATTTTTTGTTATTATTATATAATTTATTTCTGAAGGACCGGATCAATTTTTATTAAAAAATATGGAACTAAACTATAATTAATATATCATGGGTTGATCGGATTGGACATTAACCAAATTATGACACAAAAACCTTATTTTTTCCACCGAACACATTCTTGAAAAAAGTGAACGGTACTTTTTTCACAGTTGAATTATTTTGACATTTATCTTTTGTATGGTTTTGAAAAGTTTCAGATCAACCATCAAATTGATACACGTCCTTTTAATGCTTTTAGTCGTATGCTTAAGGAAAACTTACATTTTTGTAATTTAAAATCATTTTAAAAAACTCAAAAAATAACATATAAGAAAAAGAGTATCTAACACATAAGAAAATATAAATTCGTTTTAAAAAATTTAAATATAACATATAAGACTTCCTTATTTTTTAATTTAAAGTCATTTAAAAAAATCAAAATATAAGATATAAGAAAAAAAATCTAAGTTTTTTATTATATGGTTAATGTGATTGTTTAATTTTTTAATAATATAAAATTAAACAAAAATGAAGAAATATGTAAAAAATTGTTATCAAATCTTTATTATTCATAGTCATTAATTGCCATATATATGTTAACCATATTAGATAATTCTGTAGCTTTTATTTAAGAAAAAAATACACGATTTTTATATTTTGGGTTAATATAATATTTTTTAATAATTGGATTTGGATCAACATTTTTTTTCAATTGATTCTTAAGCTGACACATAATCTAAATTGACATCCTAATTAAATAACACCTAAACATGATCTCTTTTTAATTAGTATCAACAACCACAGCAAATAAACCATTACTTGACAAATTAACCATTAGTTGACAAAGAGAGAGAAAGGTGACAGATTCTCCACGTCACTCGGCAAAACCGTCCTTTAAAATATCGTATCAACAACCATAGCAAATAAACCATTTGCAAAAACATACGGGTCAGTGGTCACTATCGTAGAAACAAACATAAATTACAATCTCAAGATCTCAGCCGTTAATAGTTAGATTAGCGAATCCGACGGCTAAGGACCCGTGGTCTTAAAGCACGTGATTCCTACCGCATCAGTTTCTTTCTTCACCGGAAATAATTGCGGTCTGAAAGGAAAACACTCATAAAAAAAATAATAAGAGGTTTTGAGGAAATGACAACTTTCAAAGACGATGATAACCCAGAGTCAGTCAGTGAGTACTCTTAAATTGTTCTTTCTCAATTTTGGGTTTTTCTTGTTGAATTTGATTCCAATCGTAGAAAACTTCAGCAACTTGTTGAACAATCTTTGTTTCTGTACTTAGGGCTACGATAAACTCATCAGAATCTGCTAAAGCTTCGATCTTTTTCGGTTTGCGACAAGCCTAAGACGATGTTCGTCTAAACCCATTCGAGAAATTGCAAAAAAGTTTTGATTTTTAGTTGTCTTGTTAAATCCGATCTGACGAGGCCTTCATCGACTGTTGTTCACGGGTTTCTCATTTGCACAACTCACAGCTAAAGTCAAAAGCTTTCTCTGATGTTCATGTGTTTAACATGTTTCAGGACTTCTAATGGATGAAACAACAGAGCAGCGCCCACCTGCTGCTTCCTTTTCATATTCAAATTGGGTTTCCAACGTCAAGAAATCGACGAAAGAAGCTTATGAATCAAAGCCCCATTCACATTGGATTCTCCTGACTCTCAGCTGCACGTCAATGCTCACGGCCTTCCCAGCTTCTAGTCTACTCTCTCGTCTTTACTTCTCGAACGGCGGCCAGAGCAAATGGATCATCTCTTGGGTCGCCGTCGCTGGATGGCCAATCACTTGTCTCATCTTGCTTCCTTTATACATCTTCCGAAAGATCAAACCAACACCTCTCAACGCAAAGCTCCTTCTTTCTTACACCCTCCTCGGCTTCTTGAGCGCCGCGGATAACCTTATGTACGCTTACGCCTACGCCTACCTCCCCGCGTCGACCTCTTCTCTTCTGGCGTCCTCTTCCCTCGCCTTCTCCGCTTTGTTCGGCTACCTCATCGTCAAAAACCCCATGAACGCTTCTGTCATCAACTCCATTGTGATAATAACTGGCGCCATGGCTATCATAGCGCTGGATTCTAGCTCTGACCGGTATGATTACGTCACCAACCGCCAGTACTTTGCCGGTTTCTTTTGGGACATTATGGGGTCCGCGCTCCACGGGCTCATTTTCGCCTTGTCGGAGCTTGTGTTCGTGAAGCTGCTGGGGAGGAGGTTCTTCCACGTGGCTTTGGAGCAGCAGGTGATGGTTTCGCTGGTGGCGTTTGCGTTTACCACTCTCGGGATGGTTTTGAGCAGAGATTTCCAAGGGATGGCTCGTGAGGCCAAGAGTTTCGAAGGCGGGGAGTCTCGGTACGTTCAGGTTCTTGTCTGGAGCGCGGTCACGTTTCAGCTGGGCGTTCTTGGGGCCACTGCTGTCTTGTTTCTGGCGTCCACGGTCATGGCAGGAGTGCTTAACGCCGTGAGAGTGCCCATTACTAGTATAGCAGCTGTGATATTGATGCATGATCCGATGAGTGGGTTTAAGATTCTGTCGTTGATCTTGACGTTTTGGGGATTCAGCTCTTACATCTACGGGAGCTCGAGCCCAACCCCAAGTACTCAAGCTGCTTCCTCTTCTTCCTAGTTTGCAGCCTGTTCCTCTGTTTTCTATTCCTAAGATTGTGATCTGATTCATGTAATATATGATTATGTTGCGGCTACTAAAGTTGTAAGCTGATGGATCTGATGATCTCGTCGTGGAACAAGTTTTATGTGTAGCAAAAACATTAGAGATAGATGTGAAAGCAAACGAACCCGTATATATATATATATACAATCAATACACATGAATAACTTGGAGCAACCATGGAAACAGACCAAAAAATAAAACTTTTTTAAGGGGAACAAAGATTTTGCAGACATTCAGATTGCACATGTGTTTTCAATGAAACCAACTATTTGCTGCATGCTCGAGCGCTTAGAAGGTAGAGTCAGCACTGCAAAGATATCCAATCTTGAGATCTTCTGAGCCTGTCTCTTGGATTGTTGGATCAATACCGTTTGATACTTGATTTTTGAGGACTTGTAAAACCATAAATGAGATTACGAAAATAAAAATAAAATAGAGAGTTTATTTTTTTTATTTGCGGAAAACGTTGTACGACATGAAGAGTGTCTATCAAGTCATTTTTAATCCTTATTGTGACATCATACGCTCTACTGAAATAGATTTCACGGAAAACCAGCTATATCCGATCTTGGTTCACTCCTAGCCACAAGTAATCATCTCCATAATTTGCCAAATACGTAGGTTCGGTCCTCCAAGGCCTGTTAAAGATCTTTTTTAACTTGCTCATGGCTAGATTGATCAATTTCCGATCAAATAGAAAGAACTAGAAGCTTCCACTTTTGGAAAGCATGTACACCTAATGGCTTAAGCCGCTCTTCTCATTTCCTTGCTGACCCATCATGAAAAAGGTAAGCCGTTTATTTCATGTCAAAAATAGTTTTGGATGACTATTAAAGCTTTTGCAGCAAAGTGGACTAAAACAAGCAAAAAGAGTGAAAAGACCCAAGGATCAGTTAGTCTAAAGAGTGGAGTGGTCGATCCGAGTAACCGAGAAGATAAAGGAGATTGTCAAGAGCCAGAAGATAAGATTGGTAGATCCCTCTCAGAGACTGGTCAATCCATGTGAATGTGAGATAAAATTGTTTGGTCCAGAAGGGACTAGTCGATCCAATCCGATATAGTTGAGAAAATCCCCATTTCTTTCAGAGACCGACTGATCCAGCCCAGCCCGGCTGATCCTTTTTTTGACTCAAATCACCTTAGATCTGATCATAACCATTTTTAGACCTATTTACACTTATTTTAGTCATATTTTAGACTATGCTTTATTTTCTATTCAGACTAAGAGTAGCTTTTCATTCTGTGATTTTGGGAAGACAAATCTTTACAATGCGTCTCTAAGAAGATTCATTAACTCCTTTAGATTTCTTTTTATAGATGATAAGTTTTTCTTCATCTCTTTACATAGTTTATGGTGCTATGTTAGAGTTGTTTCATAGTTATTTTCTAGGGTTTTAACCGAATTCATGGATCGATGAAACAAATCTTAAAAGATTCATGGATAGGGTGGTCACTAGAGTGTATGACTAGTAAGATTATTTTAAAGTTCCTTGAACTTAATGTCTTACTTAACACTTTAGTGACCATCCCTTTAGAAGGTTTGCTTACTGGAGTTCTCAGGCTTCTAGGATTTTGATCAATTTTCTTAGTTTTGATTTATGAAACGAAAATTTTGAAAAACTAAATGAATATCATAATCTAAAATTAATTACATGCATAGTCACGCGATAACTAATCTAGTTTAAAATAAAACTGCATTTGAACAACAGCCGAACTCAATATTACGAGTGCTTGGATCACACTTTGCTTGGATAGTTGGATTTCACACTTCATACAAGTAAATAAAAATCTACAAATGCAGGAGCTTTTCATTGGAGCTGGGGACTCCCCTGCTTCAACCACACAGTGGGCAATGGCAGAAATCATCAACAACCCTAATATTCTTAGGAGACTCAGAGAAGAAATCGACTTTGTGGTGGGGAAGAAAAGGTTGGTTCAAGAAACTGATAAACTCTAAGAATTAATGCACCCAGTGGGGGCCGTCTTTCCTAGGGAATTTCAGCAAGAGTGTACTATTGGAGGGTTCTACGTAGCTAAGGGAACAACACTTGTTTTTAATTCTTATGCTGTGATGAGAGATCCTGATTATTGGGAAGATCCTCATAAGTTCAACCCAGAGAGGTTCCTAGCTTCTTCAGGATCATGGCAAGAGGAGGAGAGAAGAGAGCAGGCAATGAAGCTCCTCCCTTTTGGTGGTGGAAGAATAAGATGTCCTGGATCAAATGTAGCTATCATTGTAGGAACCGCAATAGGAGTGATGGTACAATGCTTTGACTGGAAAATCAAAAGAGTATATGAGGTTAACATGGAAGAGACTTCTGGATTACAATTCTTCTTGGCTTTGGCTCATCCTCTTGAGTGCATTCCTCTTTCTCGAACCCTAAACCCTTTACCTACCAATCCGCAGATTACAGATTTGTGAATTTGGAAGATCACTATTTCAGTTACTATATGCCTAGCTTTTGCTTTTATTTTTGTTATGGAATCTTATTTTCCCACTGTTCTGAAATTTGGATAGTACGTTGCTGATCCTAGCATTTGTCCAGGCGATGAACCTCAATCAACTGTATCAGAATTTTCAACTGGGTAATAACAGTGCGGGAATAAAAGCATTAGCTAAAGCACCCTTATCGAGAATATTTCATAATTATAAAACAAATCTTTATAAATACTTTTCTCCTTTTTAAAGATATAAATGATCATAAAATCATATGAATATGAAATCATATTTGGGTTGATAAAAAAAAATGAAGTCTTATTTAAAATATCATCATATTAAAAAGTATATTATACACATGCTAATATCATTTAAATTTAACTAGTAGAAAATATATAATGACTAGGTGACTAGAGAGAAGCATATAGGATCGACTCGGAAGTCTCGTTACTATCTCAAGTTCATTTTCCTAGTTTTGTAATCTTACCAAAATTTCAGTATTGTAAAAAAATTTTTTATTGATAAATAAATTTAACATTTCAACAAAAAATACGTAAATATATTTTTTATTTATTTATCATAAAAAGATTGTAAATAAGAAGAGTGATTATTTTGATTTATGTATTCGTGCCAATTTAATTATATATATAACAGTTACTTGTTTCTCAGTTATTCAATATATATTTATTATTTTGTAATATATTAAAAATGCAAAATAAATAATAGTATACATAAAAAGATTTGTATACCGAATGTTTGTTCTGCGCATAGCGCGGACCCGAACGTAGTTTACTTATAAACGATAAACCTAGTGAAAATATTTTTTGTGTTTTGTAAACTTCTGATAAAATAATGTATTTGATTTGCCGGAAGAAATAGCGCAACAATTTTTGATATGAAACTAGATGTGTACTATACCTCAACCATGTTATGTTTGTTGCTTTACGCAACGCCTTCACACGGTTCCATTTATTTTCTAGCCAAATACTCTTAAAAAATCCCGTTCAGAATAAAAAATTTCCATTATCTTATTTTAATCCGTTTCTTTTAAATTTGGAAAGAGGGAGAGATAACAAAAGTTAGTTAGTTTTCAGATATATCAAAACATACGAAGATCGAGGAAGGAAGATCCAATTTTATTTATTAAAAAATTGCCAATTGTTTTTACGAGTTTCCTTTTTGATTTATGAAAGCAAACATAAGACCATCTTTATCCGGGTTTCTTAGCTGGTTTTTAAGGAAAATAACTGATTTAATTAAATCAGAACTAATTAAAAATCAGATTACCGATCCTTGAGTAAGGATTTTTGTAACCGATCTTAAAGTTGGTTTTGGAAACACGTGTCAGCAAAGCATCAATTCTATTTTTTCTTTTCTCTCGTCTCGGTCTCGTCTTCTCGTCTAGTCTCGTCTTCTCCGTCTTCTCGTTGATGAAGCAATCAACGATGACAACTCCGTCGTTTCTCTCTACCCTACCACCATGGAGAAGCTCCAGCTCTAGCTCGATTTTTTCAAAAGAACTCAAGAGACGAAGAAACAAACGAAGACGACGAGCTCCTTCAAACTTGAATCAGCTTAATCTCCATCACACTCCGCTCTATAATGGAGCAATCCGATCAAGATTCGGGTTCTAACTGTAACAATTCGGCGCGCCAATCAGATTTCTCCGTCCCGGCGGTGGTTGTGGAGGCGAAGATGGAATCTTCTAGTGGAAGGGA